>NW_005871064.1:10174085-10175144 GCF_000147115.1 Myotis lucifugus
CCTCTTCTCACTCTTAATGGGCCACGAAGCCCCCAGTGCCCCGCAGAAGAGAGAGGCGAAAGCCCGGCGACCTCCCTGAAAGAGTTTCCCTCTGGGAAGACCCAGCTGCACACACCGGGGACAGAACCCCGCCGAGCCTGGGTAGGAGATGTGGGCAAAGAGGTGGTGTGAGTGACAGGCTGGGGCACCTCCATGAGCCCACACTGTGGGCTCCCACACATGCCACCGCACACACGGAGGGATGGGCACCCTGACAGTGTCCTGGCGAGACCCCTGGTGTGACCTTCTGTGAGGGGTGGCTGTGTGTTTGGGACCATTGTGGGTTCACTGTGTGTGGCCGTGCGGGGCAGGTTAGGTCTGGGTGGGCGGACTTATTAGCGGGCATACCTGAGGCGGTGTCTATACACGTGTCTGACTATGCATGTGTGTGTGTCGGGGGGTGCGTGTGGGCGTGAGCATGTGACATTCCGGTGCCACCGCGTGGCTGTAGGATGCGGGCTTCCAGGTCTACAGGAGGTGGCCATGCTCAGTGGCATCTTCTCTCTCCACCTCCTCCCTCCTCCGCCCCGGGCACCCAGGGGCCCGGCACAGTGAGCAGATCCGCTCAATCCCTCCCTCACACACTTTTCATCAATTTGGCGCTTTCTTGTCAAGAAGACAAGCTATTTGCTTCCTGGGGATCAGATGGTGATGGATGAAATATAGGGAATAATTAAATTAGCAGTGTAATGGTGGTGCAAACCTCAATTAAAAAAATATTTCCATTGTCATAAAGTCTAGCCATAAATTCTAGGAGCCCTGCAGCCCTGTGGCCTGCACGCTCAGCCCGCCTGGCTGCCTGTGGTGGGGTCCCCTCAGGCCTGGGACCGGCCGGCTGCTGGAGCCTCCTCCGCAGGCCACACCCCCTTCTGTCCCTGTCACTTCTGAGCCGCACAGTCAGCTTTAGGGCTTTACTGGTTCCAGCCTCGTGTTCCAGGGTGTCCCCAACCCACCACCTTGTTGACCCCTCTCCCTCTGTGCTGTTCACTGAACCACCAGGAAGGAACTTTGGGGGTGCCC
>NW_005871064.1:10175964-10178553 GCF_000147115.1 Myotis lucifugus
CTGTTCACTGTGCGGCCCATTATGCTAATGAATCACAGCAACAGACTTCGATGGGCGGCTGTTGCCACCTTGAGCTCATTAGCAACTGAGGAGGAGCCCCCCCCACCCCCCCCACCCCCGCAACACGAAGGTGGGAGAGGGAGGGGGCAGGGTCCAGTCTGGGCCAGGGCAGCGCTGGGACCTGGAGGGAGGGAAGGGGGAAGGGCAGAGGGGAGAAGATGGGAGACAGGGAAGAAGGAGATGGAGGGAGATGGAGGGGACAGTGCGGGAGGAGAGGGAAGAGCCAGAGCAGCAGCCAGCCAGCGGGTGGCCAGTTCAGGAAGGAGGAGTGTCCCCACCTTCTCTCTGTGCATAGCTCCTGGCCCCTTAGGATCAAGCCTGACAAATGCGCTGAGGCTGGCCGTGACCCCACATTCTCACCTTTCTTTTCTCCTTCAGAGAAGCCCCTGTCCCACCTCAGAGGGGCCCTCCCCTCCTCTTTCCCCTCCTCTTTCCCCTTCATAAAATCTTCCCCAGGAAAGGACTTGTCTGACTCCCACGCTGTGCCTCCTGGGGGCGCTGCCTTGCCGCAGGGCAGGACAGAGGGGCCACCGTGGGAGGCAGAGGTCGTCAGCTGCGGGGGAAGGAGGAGGGTCTGGGTGGGCACTGTGGGGAAAGTGGGTTCCCCCAGCCCCAGGCTGGCTGCCACCAGGCCCTGGCTCTGCTGGCCTGTGGGCGTTGGTGCCCCTCGCTGCCCCAGGCTCCCTGGCCAGGCCTTGGCTTTGGGGAGTCAGGGCGTGTGGACCAGCCCAGCTCAATTAAGATCAGGGGGAGACGGAGCAAGGGGTCAGGCGGGAAGCAGAGCTTGCAGGTCATCTGCTCCGGGTGGTGCTGGAACAGGCTCAGCCCACGAGGGAGCTGCCGGGTACAAGAAGAACCAGGGCGTTGGTGAGTCCTGGACTCTTCCATCTGCCCCTTGAGGCCAGAAAAGGCCCCAGACCAGGGTCCTCGGGTTTCTCGCCGTCTCTGGGTCTGTCTGAAGAGGTTCAGAAGGAGCAAATTAATCTGTCCCCTGGGGTGGAGCCTGGCTCAGCCTTACGTCCAGCTCTAGCTAGGCTGCAGGTCCTCCACCTCCAGGATTGGACACAAACCACGGCTTGGAGGTTAAGGAAGCAGCTGTCTGGCTGTGGTTCCTGGCACCCACGGCTCAGACCCGAGGGCGGAGGCCAGCCATGGCCCAGGGGCAGGTTCTGGGAGCCCCACTGCCGGGTGGGGAGCAGGGCCTGGCACGGAAGTGCGGGTTCAGCTTCAATGAGGGACCCACCCTCTGAATCCCTCCCTCGCCTCTCTCCTCCCCAACTGCCAACAAAGTGGAACCCAAGGCGGGCAGGAAAGGAGGGGCACGGTCCAGATTTCTGCTGAAGAGTCTTAGGCACAAATAATGCACAAGGAACCAGAGGAACTTGGGCCATCTCTCTCCTCGAGCTGCTAGAACCCGTGCCTCCACATCCCCAGGTGAGGCCGGCAGGGCTTGGGGCTCCTGGTGCCGCAGACGCAGAAGGGAGGTGAAAGAAAGGTGTCTCAGGCTCCTCGTGGTCCGGCCCAGGGGCTGTGGAAGCACCTCGGCTCCTGCTCTGCTGGACATTCTCAACCACATCCCTGTCCAACCTCCCTGCTGTCTGTCACCTCTGAGCCTTTGCACCTGCTGACTTCTCATCTCCTTCTGAGAGGGCCCCTCCCTCCCCATGGACACACACATTCCTGGCAAAGTCTGTTCTTTTTACTGTTACCCCCTCTGTTACCACCTCTGCAGGGGCCTCCCCTTCTTTAAGCTAATGATTTCTTTCTCGAAGTGTCCAGAACACTGGATTTGTTTCAACACACATCGCATGGTATTGTCTGCCATCCTCTGAACATCTATCAGTTCACCAGAGCAGACATCCTTTTAGGAGTGTGTGTGTGTGTGTGTGTGTGTGTGTGTGTTTTGGGGGAGTGGGGGGGCTTGGAGGGAGATGCTGGAACATCAGAGCAAGTAAATTAAAATAGCAGCAAAGTAAGGAAAAAATGCATTAATTTATGATCTCAGGAAAACACGCTCAAAGCAAAATAGGTATATACCAAGGTACACATCACCACCTGGTGGCCATCTTCAGAATTGCAAGTTTAGTTTATTTTGATTAAATCGAAATTTGTGAACTAACAATAAATGTCACAGCTGAGCACTATTCGACCCTGAAAATAATAGCAAAAGATGTTAGCTGATGACATTACTTTAGAAAATGGATAAGTATTTGTTGTACACAAGCCACATATCTGCCCCTGCCAGGTACCATGCAGGAGAGAGCTCCCATGTAGCTAGTGAAACAATGAGAGAAGATTCACACGTGAAACAATGAGAGAAGCAGTCAAAACTGCAGGAGGGCTGCACAATGTGTGACAGAAAAAGCTTCCTGGACATGGTGTATGGGAGGGCTTGACACACAGGGCGGGGTTTGAAGAATGAATGAACTAGAGCGTAGCCAGTCAGCAGGAGGGTGTTGTGGGTTGAGGGGAGGGGACACACACGTTGGTGCTGATGGCTAAGGGCCTGTCTGATTATTCAGGGTGTGG
>NW_005871064.1:10179205-10184606 GCF_000147115.1 Myotis lucifugus
CCCAACCCACCCCCTCCCTCTCCAGAGCTGAGGCCTGCCTGGAAGACAGATATTAATGTGCAAATTAGCACAACCCGACTGGGTCCAGATTGCCACTTAGAATTTGCATATTAATAAATGTTTTTGTGACAGCATTTAGCAGCTCAGGAAGGACAGAGAGCCTCCCCTCCCCCACCCCCATAAGCGAGATAATACGACTTGGGAAGCCAAACTTGTCCCCTTCCCATCACCCAACCTGCACACATGCCTCCCATCAATCAATCTCTCTACCTACCTACCTACCTGCCCCTCAGTGTCGCATACCCCTGCCCTGTCCCCCACATCGAGCATCTCCGCCCAGTCTCACGATTAGCCGCGGTGGAGGCAGGACAGCTTGGAATCGGGTGGGGGTGCGAGCAGCTGGGGTGCTGTAGCCAGGGGATCTGGAAAGTGGGCCAGAGAAGGCAATCTCTGTCCCCAAACAGGACAGGCATGGTGGCCTGAGAGACACTTCATTCCTTCCAGACATCCTGAGGGTCCCCGCCTTCCTGGCCAGCCAGGAGAGGGGCTCCTGAGGCAGTGTGAGCCCTGGCCTGGGAGTCGGGGGCCCTGACTCCATGCGGGCTCAGCCACGACTCACACAACACCGGGCATCTCTTTGAGCCTCAATTTGCCCTTCTGTAAAATAATAGGGCTCAGACCTGACTGCCCGCTTCACAGGACCGACAGGGAATCAAACCAGATAAAGGATGCGGACTGAAGGACGTGCTGTGAAAAGAAAGGCGGGGCTGACCGCTGCCACGTGGGAGGAAACTCCGGGGCTGTGGAGGAGACTTCTGTCTAATAAGTGAGCCATCTGGAAATTAAGGACCATGTACAACAGAGTTTTCAGCTGGCTGGGGCTTGCTTCCTTCAAGCACCAAAACTTTTAAACTATCATTTTAACTTCTTGAAAGGAACATCTTTCCAAAATGCATTCCGGTGCCCTTTCTTATTCAGGGTAAACACGTCACAAAAGTGTTCCTCCTGACCCGAGTCTGTCTTTTGCAGGGAGGTGGTGGAGCATACCAGAGGGTGGACGGAGCTGGGTGTGGGCTGTGTTCTGGAGGTTCCTGCTACTCCCAGGGGCGGTGCCTCTGCTCTGCCTCTTGGTGTTTTGATTAAATCAGTGGCCCCTCAGCTCTGGTGACATATACCAGGTCACTGGGCTTCGCTCAGTCCTGCAGGCGTGCCCGTGTGCCAGACTCCATTCCAGGTGCAGGAAACAGTAGTGACCGGCTCAGGCGCTCACATGTCTGAGGAGGGACTGGGTGTGGCTTGTGGGCAGTGTTTGTAAACTGGTGGTTAATAGCCCCAGAGCCCGTCTTCTATGCGCAAAGTGCACAGAGTTTTAATACGTGGACCGTAAATATTTTACATTTGTCGAATCAATGAAGGGATTAATAAGCCGTAGGGGCCTTTGTGACCTACTTCCTGGCGCTCTTGTGCTCTGAAGAGTGAGGAGGCCTGCTTGCTAGTTGTGTTACAGATGGAAAAGGCATTACACGTGTGCGTGTGTGCACGTGTGCGTGTGTGCACATGTGTGTATGTGTATGTATGCCTGTTGGAAGGAATGAGCAGAACTTCTGCAAGCAGAGGGCCAGCAGGAGCCCCACCTTCTCCCGCACCTGGAACAAGGGGGAGGGGGAGGAGCCGGAGTCTGCGGTTGTCATGCATTCGATGGAGCCTGGTTGGGTTGCGGGCCAGCTGGGGGAGGGGGACGGGATGCTGAACCTCCCTGGATCTGCGTTCCCCATTCTCTACAAAAAGCTCCTTTCAGAAGAGACGGAGCAGAAGAGCTATTAGAGCATTCTCAAGGGTCAGCCTTCGCAGCTTGGCTGCTCCTTCCAACTCCGTGGGCCTGGGCAAGCTGTCTCACCTCTCTGAGCCTCAGCTTTCCCACCTGTAAAATGGGCTGGTAACAGCCCCCATCTCACCGCTGTGGATAATCTCTGCAAGCAGATGCCAAGCTCTAGAACAGTCAGTGTTGGCACATAATAAGCTCGACGTAAGCATTTGCTGGGTTTTATTGTGTGTTTTTTTTTGCTTTAACTTCCTTACTGGGTCATTTTAAAGACCACAAGAGTTCATGTCAAGAGTGGTCCTTCAGTGCTAGTTATTCCCTTTGGGATGCCTCCCAAGCCTGAGGCTCCTGCTCCCAGGATTGGGAGGCGGGTGGTTGGGGGGGACCCTTTACAAGCCCCTGGGCTGCCTCTGCTCTCCCCTCCTTGCCCCTCTGGACCCGTCAAGAAATACTCAGTCAGTGCTGATGAGTGATAGAGGGCTCAGGTGAGGCTGGGACGGGACAGGGTCTTGCTGTGAATTCTCTGTAGATGCAAGAAGAGAGCCAAGCAGGAGGAAGGGCAGGGCCAACAGGAAGCTGAGCCTTAGCCGAGATAGTTAAGACCTTTGCTGCGCTCCTTTAAAAACTTCCGTCCTGACCTGAGCAGTGAAAAGAGATGGGGAGGAATAGGGGTGGCACCCCTGCCATGGGGAGGCCCATTCACAGGGCAGCGGCCAGGCACTCCTCCCCTCCCATTCTAAGGGAACGCTCAGTGATGGAGGTTCAGTCCCTACCCAGGGCACCACCTGAGGGAGCCCACCTGCCTCCTGAGGCCCCCATATGATGTGGCCCAGCCTTCAGCATTTTGGGGTCTTGGAGCCTGGAGCCAGGAGGCCTAAGCTGAGCCCAGAAGGGGGGTGAGGACTTTATCCAGTTTTCCTTTAGCCCTCACCTTCTCCAAGAAGCCTTCCCTGATTTTTTTTCCTGATTTTGTGACTTAATTGCCTAATACACTGTCTACATTCTTTACTCCAGTGTGGCTCCTTGAAGAATGAGACTGGACCTAGCCCAACACTAGTGAGGGGCTTGGTATCAAGTAGGCCCTCAATACTGGTTATTGGATGGATGGATGGATGGATGGATGGATGGATGATGGATGGACAGATATATAAATAGATACATGGATGGATGGATACATAGATGGGTAGATGGATAGTGGGTGGATAGATGGGTAGATGGATGGATAGATAGCTGGATGGTGGGTAGATGGATAAATGAGTGGATACTGGTTGGATAGATAGGTGCATGGATGCAATGGATGGATGGATGGATGGGTGGATGGATGATGTATGGACAGATGTATAAATAGATAGATGGATGGATGAATACATAGATGAGTAGATGGATAGTGGGTGGATAGATGAGTAGATGGATGGATAGATAGGTGGATAGTGGGTAGATGGATGAATGGGTGGATACTGGATGGATAGATGGGTACATGGATGGATGGGTGGATGGATGGATGAATGGGTGGATGGCGAATGGAAGGAAATGTATGGATACTTGTAGAAGAGTGGCAGGAGAAGCGAGGCCAGGGTAGACAGGCAGACATGCGTGGGGGGTCGACAAGGACACTGGGGATGCGCTTGGTGGGAGTGGTGGGGAGAGGGAAGTTCTACACAGACCCTCGGTCTGAAGCCCAGGAGAGGAGACTCAATCCCACGTGGGCACTGGGGAAGGCAGACGTTTCCCAGAGAGACAGTGGCAGGTGAAGTGGGGCCGAGGGAGTGGTGTTTGGCAAGATGTGGGAGGGATGGCAGCTGCTCTGAGAGAGGGGTATTTTCTCTCTGCATCTCCAAAATCACCAGCCCTGTCACCAGGGACACCCTTGGGATCAGACAAGTGCAGGACTGAGCAGGAGGGTGGGAACCTCAAATCCGGGCAAACGTGGAAAAGTAGACACGAGGCCAAGTCCTGAATCCGCAGGCCCCCGGGCTCATCAGCCCTTTGAGTGGGAGGCAGGTCCCGGGGTGAGGGGGCTCAGAGCAGGCCGGTGGCTTAGCCTCCCTGGCCGAGGCCCCTGAGATCCTGACCTTGAATCCATCCCTCTGCCTCCCTCCAACACCGTGTCCCCTGGACAGAAGGGGGGAAGACGCAGGGCCAGCAGGGGCCCAGGGATCTCTCAGCAAGCACTGTCTCCGGAGACCCCTTTCCAGCTGTGCTCACGGCCCAGCACAGGCAGGAAGTCTTTCCTTGAGTCTGCCCTCCATCCCTCTTGTTGCATTATAAATGAAGAAGCAGAGGGAGTCCAATTGGAGGTCCTAGAAGACAGTTCTCAGAATGTCCTAGGACTTCTCTCAGGTGAGGAGATACGGACACACTTCTCTGGCCTCCCTGGGGCCCCGGATCTCCCGGCTCATTTAAGAGCCAAAGACTGGACTTTTCTCTCTCTCATGGCCTCTTGTTTGCCATGCCAGAGCCGGCCATTACGGAGGTGATTAAATTTAAAGACACTGCAATAAACTCCAACCTACGAACGGCAGCCAGCATCATTAACACGTAATTGGAAGCTAAGCTTAATGAGGTAAGAGAGAAAGAAACAATATCCACGGTCCCCTTTAGGGTGGTCACCACACCTCGGCTCCACGTACTTCCTCTGCCGCGCCCGCGGCGACTAAAGTCCGCTGAGGAGGCGCGTCTCCCACGAGGACAGGACACCAGCCCCTGGAGAGCAGGGTGACCCCGTGGACACGGAAGAAGGAGCTGAGAAGGGGGAGCAGGCGATCAGTTAGGTGGGAACAGCGGGGGACTTTTTGGAGGAGAGAGGTCAGCCTCAAGAATTAAAGGACAGGCTGATGCCATGAAATTAGGAGCCTGGACCCCTCACATTGCCCCCCACGTGGACTCGGGGTACAGTGTACCCCCCTTCCCGTCAAATCTGAGCACACCCAACTGTGGTTTCGGGATCCTCGCAGATCTTGCCAGCATCTGTGGATTTACATCAGACCCTAAAAAATAAAAGCATGGCTCGCCCCCAGGTGCCGCTCCCCTTTAATTTGGGGTTTATAATATATATGTGTTTATTTCACGGCGACGAATGCTTCCCAGGGACTCGCTCGTTGCGGACGTTGTCTGATTTATTTCCTCTCGGCGCGCTGGGAAGATGCGGTGGTTAATAACAATAATGCCGCCCATCTTATAGCCCTCTCTGCTTTTCGGGGCATTTTAGAATCCATTATCCTACGTAATAGAATTGTAGACTCGCAGGGAAATGGTGAAGTGGGGGCAGTTTGTCCTTGGCCACCCCTCCGGCCGCCAGCACCTGCCTCCCTCACCAACTCCCTCTCCTCTGTCCGGCTGCCCAGCCCCACAGAGCCACTGCGAGGCCAGCCCATTCCCTGAGACCCAGCAGGGAGTGGCCATGAGCACAGGGTCCTTCCACTGCTGGGGGGGGGGGCCTGAGCATTCTGAGGGGCTTCCCATCTCCTGTGCTGGAGGCCGAGGGGAGGGCTGTGTCCTGGGGAAGGCAGGCAGGTGGGAGTTTTATTGCCCCCCTTATACATTACATGCGGGGAGGGGAGAATGGATATTCCGAGTCTT
>NW_005871064.1:10185040-10186475 GCF_000147115.1 Myotis lucifugus
AGCCCCCCCCCCCCCCGGTGAGTGAGTCCACCCCCCAGGGCCTCTCTGCCGGTCGGCCTATCTCAGCCCAGAGGCTCTGGTTTGTTGTTGAGGAGCTCGCAGCCCTGCCCAGGACCAGCGCCTTCTTCTCCGCGGCCCCGTCCCCAGTGGGTGACAAGCCCACCCGCGTGCATTCGTGACATTTTTCCTATTTTCTCTCACGGCTCTTGTCTCGTGTCCCCCCGTTTATAAGGCCTTCAGAAAGGACGTGCCCACGCCACCCTGCACCCAGGGCTCGCACGTTAGGGTCCCCAAGGTGCCGAGGAGCGCCCAGGCCCAGGCCCCACGCAGATTCACTGAAGGCTTCCGGGTGGGTGTCCTTTCTTTCCTTGACGCTCCGGGCAGTAACCAGGGAGACGGCTGGAACCCTTGAGACAGTCCTTCCTGCTTCGCAAACCTCGGGCCTTCGCAGAGTGGGCAGCCCCTAGAGCAGCGGTTCTCAACCTGTGGGTCTCGACCCCTTTGGGGGTTGAATGACCCTTTCATAGGGGTCACCTAAGACCATCCTTCCTTCATATCAGATATTTACATTATGATTCATAACAGTAGCAACGTTACAGTTATGAAGTAGCAACGAAAGTAATTTTATGGTTGGGTCACAACATGAGGAACTGTATTTAAAGGGCCAGAAGGTTGAGAACCACTGCCCTAGAGGCTCAGTGCGTCCAGGGGCCATCGGCAGAGTGTTACCAACCCTCCCCCGGCCAGCAGCCATGCACCCCTCACCCCCCCCCAAGCCCTGCTCCTACCGCCTGGACCCTTTGCCTTCCTGCCTCTCAGGACACCTCCTGTCCACTCTCCCCACTGCACACCTGCTGAACTACTCAGTATAAACACTCAGTACAAAACCCCAGGGTGCCTGTCTGCTCTGCTCCGAGTCTCCATGGCCACCTCATGCCCTGAGCTCCAGGTGTGAGCGCAGAGGAAAGCTGGCCTGCCCTCCCCCTGCATCCTGGGAGGGGAGCCAGGCCAGCACTGCTCCCCGCTTTCCAGGGGCCCCAGGGAAACTGTGAAGTCAGGGAAGTTTGTCCTTGGCCACCCCTCCGGCCTGCCAACCCATTTTCCACCAAGCCAAGGCCAGACCCCAAGACGCCTGTCCTTTAGCCCAGAGCCCCAAGCTCCTGGGGATGCTGGGGCATGCAGAAGAGAGGTGGGAGGGGCTCTGTTCCAGCCCAGCCTTCCCCGAGGCCCTGGGAGTCCGCCAGCGCCCAGCACTGCGCACATGGAAGCCTGAGGAACACTGAGTCCTGGCCAGAGGATGGAGAGGCGGAGCACACGGGGCCAGGCAGAGCTGCAGGAGACAGCAAGAGCAGGGAGGGGCAGGGTTTGCAGAGGGGCTGGCTGGGCTGCAGGGGTGGGGCACAGCTTGGGAGAGAATGAACCACCAGGCCAGGAA
>NW_005871064.1:10186927-10192200 GCF_000147115.1 Myotis lucifugus
CAGAAAGCAAAGGAACCAGCTATCAGGTAATAAAGTCTCTGGACCCAATTAAAGAGGCCCCTCCAGCCCGTGGGGAGGGTCTGCAGGGGGTGGGCTCCCCGGGCCAGAGCCTAGGACCAGGGAGCCTGGGAGGGTCACCGGCAGCCAATGTTTGAGGGTGAACAAGTAGGGAAGTTTGAAGTAGCCCAGGCCCCATCCCCACACTGACGCCTCCCGTCCCCCCAGGCCTCAGGCACAGCTCTGGGTGCTGCTTGGAGCTGCCTGGCCTCACAGACTCAGGTCTGCAGCCTGACTCCCCGACCCAGAGAAGCCACTCCCCTCCCCGAGCCTGTGTCCTCTCTCCCGCACCGACGTGTGGAGGACTCGATACACCAAATTCCTTGGACAGGTCGAAGGTCAGTGCCGGATAGCTCAGGATGGGTGATTCCGGCATCTGTGCCAGGCAGGCCTCATGGTTCAGTCAGGGAGTGGGGGGCCCACAGGGTGTGTCCCTCCCTCCTGGACCCGTCCTGACGGCCCAAGGTGACCCAGCTGCCTGCCTGGGACCAGACCCAAAGGCTTCCTTACGTTAATGCTTTTTTCTTCATTCCTCAAGCCCATCGCTGACTATTGTAAAACCCCCCAAAGTTACCTTTGCAATTCATTTGTTTGCCAGGCGGGCAGATTTATGGCAGGTATCTGTATAAATATTTATACTCTGCGGCAAGGAGGTTTTGGAGGACACACACACACATGGGGTCCTTGCGCCCCCTCCCTTGGCTCGGCCACCAGGTGTAGCCAGTGGCTGAGTGATGGCCACCCATGCACTCAACCTGAAAACATGTGTCCAAAGCCAGACAGGCCCACACCACAGACACACGACACTCCCACATGCAACCAGCATCCCATTGAGCTGGGCCCTGTGCCACCAGCTCCAGGCAGCCACCAGCTCACTCCATCTCCACTCCACAGAGGAGAGGCCGAAACTCGGAGAGATGGCGCCAGATCAGGGCGGCACGGCCAGTAAGGCAAAGGGAGGTCTGAGGTCAGCACTGAGCAAGGACAGCACTTCTCTACTCCGTGCCCCCTCCCCTGAGGGCTTAGCTCTGCAGGAGAAGAAACCAGGCGAGGAGGGGATGATGGCCTGCCTGCTGAGGCTCTTCCATCAGGATTGACTCAGAGCAAGCACCCCTGCACCTAGACCTGGGAGCACCTGGCGGGGGAGGTGGTGGGGTGCTGTGTGCCCCTGGGGGCACGTCAAGGTCAGACTCAGATCTGAGCAGCCTCGAGGAAGGACAGGCAGCGAGCTCCATGTGGCCAGAGAAGGTAGCGACCATGAGGAGAGTCAGCCTCCTGCAGGGCAGGGACCGTGGGTACCACCGGCAGCCACAGGAGGTAGGGGCTGGAGGTCAAAATGCACCAAATGTGATAATGAGACGGCAGCCAGGGCCAGGCCTTTGCCGCCTGTGCAGGGCGTCACAGACCCCAGCCTGGCTGGGCTGGGGGTTCGCAGCCCAACCGCCTGCCTCTAAAGGTTTGTTCACTGAACTAGACGCTTAAACATGCTCAAGACAGTAAGTTTTATGTTATGCGTTTTTCACCACAATTTTTAAAATTTAAAAATCGAATCCTGTCATTGGGGAACTTAAAACCAACAATCTTAAAAAGAAAGGAGAAAACTAGTCCTGTTGAGCCTGTGAGGGGCAGGTAGGGCGTGGGGGTGTGAAGCCGGCCTGCAGGGAACGCTTTGGCCGAGCTGGGCAGGGAGCCCAGCGGCTCAGCGCTGGGAACAGCTGTCTCTCGCCTGGAAATTGCTGCAGATTTGGGTAAAAGGCACACTCCCAGTCCATCGCTCACCTCCCACGTTCTCTGGAATGTTTCATTGGTGAGAGCTGATGTATGCTGGCTCCTTGCTCCCTAATATTATTGTTCGATTAGAGCAGGCCTTTCACCCATCCGCAGCATAGATCATCCGCCCGTCGGGAGCCCACGGGCAGCGCGCCCGAGGCTGCGCTGTGGGGAGGGGCCTGCCCACCTGGGCTGCTCAGGTCCACAGCGACTGGCAGGAGCACCATGCCTAGGTCACCGCCACCCCACCCCCACCTCATCTGCTGGCAGATGCCGCCTGGATGGCCTGCTCAGCTCCTCTCCGCTGCCCACTGCCTGCCCACCCTGACATTCCGCCTCCTCCCAGGGCGCCCCTTCCCCCGGAGGCTGAGCCTCTTTCACCCCGGACAGCTCTGAGGCGGGGTGGTCTTGCAGCTCCTGTGCCTCAGTTTCCTCATTGGTAAAGTGGAGGCTCTAAGTGCGGCTCTCACGGATGGTGGAGCCACAGGTTGCTAACCGTCCGTAATGCTATTCATCACGCCACTGTCTCGGGTTCTGTGCTCTAAGTGCCTCAGGAGCCAGGGGCTCTGTCTCCCACGGGGAGCTCTTCTGTGTCTGGGGGTGGGGTCCGTGGTCCGTGGGTGGTGGGTGCACAGAGCTCAGTCGCCGCTTCCCAGGTTTGATCCCATCCAGCCGTGACCCCTCTGGGGTGCCGTGGCATCCCTGTGAGATGGGAGTCATCTCTTCCCTGTGCACCTTCCTCACCTGTGTGAGACGAGAACGCACCTTCAGAGAGGTAGCAGGTGACGGGGATGGGAGGGGTGTCTGGTGTTGGATCAGGTCTCCCAGGTGGAAACTGTGATAACCGGGGCTCTCGTGTCCCCTGGTGCATCCCCCACCCCAGCCCTCAGCCCAACACCAGTCACTTGCTCGGCAGGGCCCGGCCCACAGAGAACATGTCTCTTTCCCAGGCTGTGCTACCTGCATTGTTTTTACCAAGCTCCACTGCACACTGAAGAAGAAAGAAGACATTTGCTCCTGAGTGTCTGAGCTCTGCCTGTCCCCAGGCCAGTCCTGAGGTCTCCCTGGCCCCAGGGTCCTGTTCTCCCCGGACCCCGAATCAGTGGGCTGTCTCAGTCATTGCCACTCTAAATAGATGGCAGGCAAGTGCTTAGAGAAAGGAGTTGGTGCTCCGGGGCCTACCCAGGACTCCCCAAGAAGCCAGGCTGGACACTTGGTTTCCTTCGCGGACAGGTCAGTCTGCGTCGGCCGACCCTCAGCAAGTTTTCTCATGAGGATCTTGTGAGCATTGGGCAGAGAACCGTCTGGATGACAGAGTAATCAGAGAGGTCCGGAACTGGTTGAAGACCTGTTCCTCAGGCGGCAGCAATGAGGAGAGCACCCGCCCAGGGACCAGGGAGACGGCTCCAGGGGCCAGGGGCTGCCACTGGCCTTGGTCCTGCCTGCCTGGTTGTTGTCAATGACTTGGCTGCAGATGTGTTGTCAGGCTGACCGAATTTCAGGTGGCTTAAAACTGAGAGCGAAGGCGCATCTCTTAGGGGGCAGAATACAAATGCAGACACATCTCAGCAGATGAAAGCGATGGGTTGAATCCGACAAGATGAAGTTCGATAGGGAGAAATTTGGGGGCTTTCACTTGGGTGGACGTTCCAGCTGCAGATGCACAGACAGGAGACGATGGGGCTTCAAGCGGCTGTGGACAGCTCAGTTGGAGTCTCCAGTATCACACAGCTGCCCGGCACCTCGTGGCACCGTAGACGTCATGAAGTCACGTGCCAGAGAGAGGGGTGGGGGTGGGGGGGGGAGTGTGGGTCCCACGCTTCTCTGCAGTTTAACCCGTTCTGGGACCCAGTGGGGTCAACACTAATGTGTTCAGAGGTGTGTGGTAGGATGTGAAGACTTCACATGTGTGACATGTGACATGGTCTACGGGAGGGAGGACCCACTGGGAAAATGCTCGTTCGAGGGTGGTCCCAAGAAAAGGGCTGTTTCCTGTGGCCCCAAAGGAGGAAATCAGGGCCACGTGTGGAAACTGCCAGAAGTCAGACGTCAGGTAAACAGGGAAAGCACCCTACCTTGTACAGAGGGAGCGTGGGGACTGTGGTGGGTTAAATTACTGCATGTGCATGACCTGGAGTCACTTAATAGGGAGTGTATGGTCAGGACATGGAGAGGCGGGTTGGCCTCGAGGTTCCCTTGCAAGTGCATCTGGGTCACGTGATTCCTGCAGGGTGTGGAGACTTCCCGGGGCACCTGCACCCCGCCCTACACCTTCTACGTGCGGTTGCTCCAATAACGTCCAAGGCCAAGGTGGGTGGGGCGGGTGGAAGAGTGGAACCCACCCTGTCTGAGCAGCAGAACAGACCCATTAGTAACGTAACCCTGGGAAGGGGGCCCCTCCCTGACGGAGGCAGCTGCCCCCTCTGCTTTCTCCTTGGGCTCAGCAACACGGGGTAGCTGGTCCCACAGAGGAGGAATGAGAGGGCTCCACGCTGCCAGGGGTCCTGTTGGACGGGAGCTGGAACCTGAGTGGGCCCTCAGCGTGTAGGCTTTGTGGGGGCCCCCTGAGGATCTGGGGGTGTCTCTTGCTTGCTGGTTTTCTCTGTCCTCACCCCTCTGGTTTCAGGCAGTAGCTGCCTTCTGCCTGCGGGGAACTCCTGACTGAAACAAGCCAGGGGGTCCGGTGAGGCTCTGAGGAGAGAGAGCAAAGCTTTGCTTGGCCTCACTCACAGGACTCTCCCTGCAGCTTGCACAGCCCAGGGCCGGGGCCCAGGGGAGACAGGCAAGGGTCTCATGCCAGGGCCGCAGTGCACCGGTCCATTCCCCGGGCAGTGTCTCTCAGAATATGCTGTGGTGGCTGTGCCCTCGGGGAGCGTGAGTCCACGGGCTGGGCCGGCTGGAGCAGAAGGTGTGAATTGGTTAGAGGAAGCAGGGGACCCGGGAGTCACTGGGACCAGACTGCAGAGGACCGTGGCTGCCAGACCAGAGGACTTCGAGCTAGTCCTTTGGCACCAGGAGCGATAGCATGTCTTGGAGCAACTGAGTGGTCCAGTCAGGCACAGAGGTGGGGCCATACGAAGTGGAACTAGGGCAGTGACGGTGAGACCAGAGAGCAAGAAGTACGTAATCCCAGGGTGTTTAAAGGACTCCAGATCCTTCAAGTGTCTGGCCCTCAGGCCGGCAAGGAGAGGGAGTGGTCAGGATGCTGCCCATGCACACGGCCGGGAGGAGGGCCCCCATTCCCGCCCCTGCAGCCCCACAGGCCCTGCAGATTCTGTGGAAGGCCCCGAGAGCCGTCTCCAGGAGATTCCGTACTGTAGTAGTTTGGGGCAAGGAGGTTCCGGGGGTAGGCCTGGTCCTTGGGCAATGGCTGGGAGAGGTTTGGGTCCCACCGGGCCCTGGGACCCAGCCCAGCCTCCCACCTCTTCCTCCACGCAGGGCAGTGT
>NW_005871064.1:10192830-10201076 GCF_000147115.1 Myotis lucifugus
GAAGGTTGAGTGCTCACCTAATGGATGAATAAATGAAGAGATACCTCTATCCTGGGACATGTCTACTGTCACACACCAGGTCACAGATGAGATCGCTGAGACCCAGCCGACCCACAGGCTGCGTTAACATGGGGCGTGAGCCTGGCTCTGAGGATCCCAGGGCCGCCTCCCTTCTGCACCCCCAGCCCATGTCCCCGGGCTCCCAGTGTACCCCATTGGCCGCCTCTTCACAAGCCCACCCTCCCTGACCCTGCTGGGAGACTGGCTAGGCGTGGGGGGGTGTTAACACAACCCAACAATTAACTGAAATTGCGCAAAGGGGAGGAAGGGGAGGGAGGGGAGGCTCCTGGCGACGCACAGTTGGCGTAGGGTGAGATGGATGAACTTTCCCACTCGCTGGCGCCTCGGAGCTGACAGTAAATATCAGAGGTAATGATATTGACTTTAAGGAATTATGGCTCCAAATGTCACTTGTGCTCTCCTCTCTTTCTCTCTCTTAAGGAAAAAAGAAAAAAAAATTCTCTCTGATTTGATTTACATTTTTCCCTGTTCCTTGCGCGGGGGGTGGGGATGGAAACAGCCCGCACCATGTCCCTGGTGGGCTCCCAAACCAAAGTCCTGCAGACACAGTCGGTGTGGCTCCCTGTCCCTTTTGAACCAAGTGTCTCATGCAGGACAAGGAAGCTATCCCCAGCGCATCCTTTTCTTCCCTCCACCCACCCCACCCCAGCTCAGGACCCTCTGCAGCCCCCAGGCTGGGAGACGCAAGCTCAGGGGCTGGCAGGTTCTGCCCCAGCTCCCCCCAGCTACCCCTCTCTCCTCCCCACGTGTGTCTCCAGCCAGACTCTTCTGCCCCATCATTCCCACCCCTTTGACTATGCTGCTTCCTGCCTCTCCACCGGCTCCATCCTCTTCAACTCTCAGATCACACCTCCTCCAGGAAGCCCCCCATCACCACTCCCTGAGTCCCGTCCCCCTCACTTTCCTGTGCAAACACCCCAGCACCTACCCCCTGCGACACCCCCTCCTTCAGTGGGTGGCCTCCCAAGTCTCCTCCCCCAGATCGTGTCTCTAAACCCAAGTTAAAGCTTCTCGGAGGCCAGGATCCCAGCACCCCTACTCCTGGGTCCCACAGCACTTAGCATTTTCACTGTGTTTTCAGTAAATGGCTCTTCAATGGGAAACCAGTAAGGAGACGCTCCGAAGAGCTCCATGGGGAATGGGAGATGGTGGAAGCAGAGAGAAAAGGGGAGAGTGGGGGTCGTCAGACAGGGAGCTCTGGCTGTGGTGGGAAGAACGGGACGTGGGAGGCGGGCGGGCAGGGCTGGGACTCTGAGACCCCAAGGATGGTAGTACTCTCTGCAGGCCCAGCTCCGGGTCTCCCACTGGGGATATTCACGCCTCCTCCAGCTGGCTCTGTCTCCATGGGAACTGAGCTTCAGGTCCCGCTGAGCCCAGAGAGGACCAGGCAAGGGGCCCAGACAGGAGTATGGGGAAGATGGGATGGGGACCAGTCCCTCCACCTCCACTCCCACCGGAGCTGCCCACCACTGAGCCTCATTCTTTGCAAAAAGAGGGAGGGACCTATCCTGCAAGACTTGTGTGGGGTTGTGAGCTACCGGGTGGAAGTCAGGAGGAGAGGGCTTGAGACCCAGCAGAGCAGACCCCTGGACGTGATGTGGGTGTCCTTGGGGATGTTCTTAAAAACCAGGGTGACAATAAAGGCTGGCCCGGCTGGACCTCTGCGCTGAAAGCAGGTTCTGGGTCCTCTCTATGGGGTTCCGTCCCAGCCCGATTCTGTGGGCACCTCGAGGTCTGGGTCGGGAGAACAGAGACCATCCTTCTCGACAGGGTCTTCCGGGGGCCAAGAGCCACAGAGCACAGTGACAGGTAATGTCCCACCCAGGCGTCTCCAGGGCAGGGACGGGGCCAGCTCACAGGGTGGCTGCCAGTAAGAGATGCTGGTCATTTCTTCTGCCCCAAGAGAGGACCACGAACAACATGATTGAGGAAATGCTGGCTATAAGGGAAGGGCCAAAGGAGGGGACACAAGGAGCCAGAAGGAGAACGAAGCTGCCAGGGGCAGGCAGGTGCTCAGTGAGGGTTCCCCGAGCAGAGTGTGAGGCAAGCTCTGCAGATCTTCCCACAGCAAGTCTCCTGGAAGCACGCCTACTTAGGGGACTCAGGGAGAAGAATTTCATAGACTGAGACCTGCGCCGGGCCAGGAGGCTCTCCTTTCCTCCATTTTCAGCCCGCTCACCTGGAGGGATTGGAAGCCGTGTTCCTGGGGGCCCAGGGTCTGATGAGGCCCCCTCGCTGACAGTCTTCCATGCAGCCTGGGGACCGAGCATTGGACGGGGAGGGTGGGAGCATGAGGCAGGGCCCTAGATCAGTGATGGCGAACCTTTTGAGCTCGGCGTGTCAGCATTTTGAAAAACCCTAACTTAACTTTGGTGCCGTGTCACATATAGAAATTTTTTGATATTTGCAACCATAGTAAAACAAAGATTTACATTTTTGATATTTATTTTATATATTTAAATGCCATTTAACAAAGAAAAATCAACCAAAAAAATGAGTTCACGTGTCACCTCTGACACGCGTGTCATAGGTTCGCCATCACTGCCCTAGGTGGAAGCTGAGAAATGCACGGGGTGGGAGGGGTCCCCTCCAGGGGGCGTTCGCAGGGACAGCCTTAGGGCCCGAAACCTCAGTGATCCAGAGCCTTGGTAAGGAATGTACTTTGAATAACCACAGAGCGTCCAGATCACTGGGAACCCACACCCCTTGAACACCAAAACCGCACTGTCCTCTCCACGACCCCCTCCACTTCCACTAGAGCGACTCCTGGTGACGCCGCTGCCCCTCGTCATGTCCTCACCCCTCGTTCTTGTCTGCTTAGGACACAGAACATCAATATGTTTACGATTCCCCCTCAAGTAAGAGTTATAAGGCTGCAAGAGAAGGCACGAGAAGATCTATGATATGAAAAATGTTTGTACTTCTTTTCTTTATGTTGATTTGGGTTACCTGGAAAGATGTTTCCTCCTCTGCTATTTCTTGTCCGTGTCCTGGTAGGTGATAAATTTCTGTACGTGAAAATATTGCCTGGGTGGGGAGTTCCCTTCCCACCGCGAGGCTACTAATGGCTTTTTTGAGGCACAAAAGCATGCTCAGCATCTTCTAACCTCACCCAGCCCTCCATCCCCTCCCCGCACACGTGCCCAAGCACATGTCGGGGACCCCCCTCCCCCCGCCGACAGCCCAGGCAGGCCTGTGTGTTTCTGCTGGAGGAGCCCGCCAGGCAGCTCCCAGGAGAGGCAGGGTTCCACTCTGCAGACACAGAGAGGAATGAGTTTCAGAGAGAATCAAGGAGCGTGCGGAGGAAACCAGAGGATGTAGAGAGGGCCTACTGGGTGCCAGGCTGTCTCCTGGGCACCTTCTCCTGTGATCTCCCGAGGGGCCCGTGTGCCGATATCATCTCCATCATCCAGACAGGGACGCTGCCCATGCCACGCCTGCACCCCTTGCCAGTGCGTGCAGAAGCACAGAGATGTTCAGAATGAGACGGAGGAGGCCCAGGGAGGCAGGCAAATGGAGCACAAGCAGGTGCCGGGCAGGAGATGCAGGGGAAGGGCCACAGGAGAAACAGACAAGGAGGGACACTCAGAAAACTCAGGAAGGGGCGTGAGGAGAGGAGGGGCCCAGGGGGCTCATTCTGACCTATGGGACCCTCAGAGAGGCCCAGGATAACTCCACTCCAGCTGAGGCAGCCCCGAGGTCTCTCTGTGTCGGACATGTGCACTGTGCTCTCTGCCCACACCTCAGCCCTGGAGCCTGGACCCCACCCAACCTCGCAGGGCCCCTTCCCCTGCGCCTGGCTGACTCCAGGCCCTGGGTGAATGGGACCTGCAGAATCGCCAACCCAGATCAGGTGGGACTGCCTCTGGGCTTGGCCTTGACCTTCAGTAGCCTCTGGGGAGCTGGGAGCAGAGCTGGGCAACCCTGACTTGATTAACATTTAAATGCCAGTTGGTGTGAGGAGGAGCAGCAGTGGGGAATGGGGCTGGAACAAACAAACCCCTGGGCTGGAGCTGGAGCTCTGTGTGGCCAGGAGTCCAGGCGCCAGCTCAGCAGACGCCCCATTGAAGATCTGGTACCTGGGGGTCAGGTAGTGATGAGGGCCAGGCCTTCTTCCCTTCTCAGGAGCCTCAGGCCCAGCTCCTCCTTGAGCTCCTCGCTCATCTCACCAAGACTGAGGGACAGTGCCCACCAGGTACACATGCACTTATGCACACACACAAACGCACACACGTGCACACTCATGCAGGCACAGGGGTCTTTGCAGTTCTTGGTCAGGCCACTAGTCCAGGTGGGGTCTGACCACAGGGCTTCTCTGATCCCCTGGCTTCCTGCTCCCAAAGCACATGGCCTGGACAGGCCTGGCCTTCGTGCCCCTGGACGACAGGGCTCATGCAGGCCACCCTTGGTAGCTCCCTGTGCCCCCCTCCCCCCTGCATTTCTTCCCCAGCCCCTGCTCTGTCCTCCCCAGTCCTCCTCCTCCTCCCTGGCAGGGCTGCCATAGAGCAGCTCTAATGGGCCAGGGCCAGGTAGCTCCCCGCTGCTGGGTCTCTCTGAGGGGAGTCTTTGCATTGAGACTTGAGCAAAGGCTTTGAAAGTCACTTAAAATGTCCTGGAGGAGGGAGTGTCCCCTCAGGAGGAAAAAGGCTAGACTCAAGCTTGGAGCTGAGGGGAGCCACAGGGCAAACCACACTCCCATCTGCCTGCGGGTGGGGCCCAGGCACCTTTCCAAGCCATACCTTCTCGGAACCAAGTAAGGGTGTGATTGTCAACTAAGCAGGCCTGTTTTCTAAGCCCCCCGGCTTGCTTTGCATATCCAGGAGGAGTGCAGTCCTGGGAAGTCATTAACACAAGAGTCTAAATAACTTCACTGATTCTAATCCTGCATTCGCCCTGGGCTTGCCAGCCTGCAGGGAGCCTGGGCACGTTGGGCAGCTGCAGTGGAGTGAGGGGCTTGCCCATTTAGCAATTTCAAGTCTGGGGCATTCCTCGACCCTTTATACCCAAGGCTGGCTCCTGGCTGAACTCTGCCCTTTAGGCAGATGTGTTTGCTGAGCCAGATCTCGGGCAGGAATGTGACACTTCCAAAGATCAACGCCCTTGGGGAAGCGCAAGTGTACCTGTACAAATGACAGCCACCCTCTCAGGTTGAATTTCCCCAGGCTGGTCCAGTGGGAGGCGGTAGTAATAACTGGAATTTAATGAGCACCCACGATGGGCCGCACCTGTGCTGGCCCTGCTTTCTAGCCTGTGCCCTTATTGAGCCTCATCCCACCACCATTCTCATCCTAGGACGACATTCTCATCCTGGGCCCACGCCATGGAGACTGAGCGAGGGTAGGTAGTGTTCTCACAGTCCAACTCCATGAGGCTGCGATTCAACTCCAGGCCCGTCTGGCTGCAAAGCCCAGTCAGGACCCACCGCATCCACGGCATCCACCGGTGCTTACCCCAGATCTGCAGATGCCCGCCCAGAGCCCAAAGGCCAAGCCAGCAGGGAGCCTTCCCCCACCCCACCCCCCACCCTCAGAAGGACACTGGCCCTTAAGAGCACGGAGCGGGAACAAGGCTGTCACCTCCAGACAGGCTCTCCCCTCATCAGCTGTGTATTTTGGGGCAAGTGACTGCACCTGTGGGGGCCTCAGTTTCCTCCTGTCTAAAGCGGGTATTGTCAGTAGTCCCACCCTGCGTCATGTGAAGTGTTTGGAGTGGGGCCTGGCACACAGCAAGCGCCCACTTTCAGGGTTAACCTGGGACACAGCTCAGCGGTCTCCACGGGAAGGGCCCCGCACAGGCCTGGGTCATAGACTCAGTGCAGGCTGGTGACTGTGCAGCTGGTGGGTGCCAGCGTTAGGTGATGACCTGGCCCAGCAGCAATGACAGGGCACCAGCCTGGAGTCCCCTGAGGCTCCATCCCTGGTGCACACCTGGACATAGTAGGTGCTCAACAAAGTTCAGTTCCTCCGCTGAGAGTTTAAGTCCTGAGAATAGCATTCCAAACCCACACCTCTGGCTCCGACCTTTGTCCTAAGGACCAGTTGCTGCCCTTCCACTGGTCCTCCCCAGTCCACCATCATTCCCCTCCTGACGTCCTTATTACTGTCAGTGGCGTTGCTGCCATCGAGTCCCCTGGAACAGCTCCTGGTCCCTCCTGCATGCCCACCGAGTCCCAGTGGTCCTTCCCTCGGTCCCATCACTGCCAGCCTGCTCCGAGCCCGCCGTGTTCCCAGGGCCCTGTCCAGCTGGCCCTCCTCACACCCCACCCCATCACCTCCGACCCTGACCCCTGGGACCGCCCCCACCAGGAGTTTTACTCCATCCATAAGACTATATGTCTGATCCAGTTAACCCCTGGCCCATCAGCCCCTCGAGAAAGGGTCCTTCCCAACACATCCTGTAACCCCAGCCCCCCGCACAGCATCACACCAATGGCATGGCTCTGCCACTCCCACCTCTGTGCCTCAGTTTCTCTGTCCCCACTTTCACGGGTGCCTCCTCTCCTCTGAGTCCTGCACCCCCTCCCTTCCTTTCCTACCGGAGCCTCCCCACCCGCCACCAAGGGTTAGCTCCCATCACCTGAGCAGTTCTCACCTGGGTTTGGTTGCTGAGAAAGGCAACGAAGGCCGCCAGCCAGCACTGGGCCCTGGTCGCCCAGGCTGCAGACCTGATACAATTATGTTCCATAGAATGGGGAAGCGGCCACGTGGAGGACAAGTGGGTGGTGGGGTGCAAGCTCTGAGGACGGTCCCAGCTGGTAGCTGCCCGGTGGCTTGTTTGGTGTCCTTGCCCCGGTCTTGCCCACACGGCCCAGGCCCCTCCCCTGGCCTTGGCCAGGACTCTGGAGTAGACCCCAGGATGACAGTTCCCAGCAGGAAGTTAGACACAGGAGGAGGAGGCCGCCTGTTTACACTGGCCGTTAGCTGAGCATACAGCACCGTGGTGGCCGGTCCCTGCCACCTGTAGTCCAGCAGCTGGCCACTCCTGCAGCTGCCTGGACCTCCACGCGAGCAGTGGACATCACTCGTGAAAGCATTTTTCCTGGACATCAGCTCAATCGCAGGGAAACGTCAGTCCCTTCCTATTAAAGGCAACCCATTCTGGCAACCAGTCCACTGGAGTGGAGGACACAGGCGACCCCTTGAATACATGGGCAGGCAGTGTGGGGCGGGTGGAGCCCTGCGGGCTCTCCCGGGCAGGGGCACAGGCGGCCGAGAGGGGAGAGGCGTGGCCCTCGGCGTGGAGGCCGCATGTACATAATGTGTGTAAATGTATATAATAATCATTAGCAGCGATTCAGCTGTCTGCCGCTGGTTTGCAAGATAAATTGCATTAATCAACACGATGCCTTCAGAACTTTTGGTGAGCCGTTTCTTATGCTAATTGGGCCACTTAAAGTAGACTGTCACTGTACCAGGGTCTGGCTGTCAAGACAGTTACTGGCATATGCGGGCCCTCCCTCCCAACCCCCTCGTCCCCCACCATCACCTTTTCTTTTTTAAATATAATATTAATGGGAAGAGCTCTGCTAATTACTTGGCCAAAAATAAAACCTTGAAAGAAGAAGGGGGGAAATGGGTAAGGATGTGACCATCCCTGGGTCACCTTGAAGGCAGCATGGAGAAGCCTCTGGATGGGGGGCCCCTGGAGGAGGCGGTAAGGGTGTCAAAGACCAGGCCTGGGCAGAGCTTGGGGCCTTCAGCTCTGCTGGGATGGAGTCCTGACTCATCTTCCCTCTCCCTCGAGACCCTCAGGACTCAGGTCAGACACACCGTGGACTCTGGGGATCCCAGAATCCTAGGGTCTCGGGTGGGAGAAACCTACAACCTCAGAACCAGACATTTCAAGTCTTGGAGATTCTAGAGATTCGAACCCTCTGAAAGGCCATCTGATTTCAGCCTGTCTCTCTGAAAAGACCAGCGAGGTAACTGGCTGATCGAGCAAAGCCACGTTCATGGCTTATGTCAGTGAGAGAGTTCACCACGGGGCGGTCTTAGTGCTGCCTCAGAAGGGGGAGCGATTCACAGGGCTGGGGGTCTGGTTCAAGGTGGGTCTTGCAGTGTGGGGACCTGATTGGGGTTGGGCAGGGTTGTCAGAATAAAAACCCGAGCTGCACAGAAACAGGTTTCATTCAGGGACTGCTGCACGAGGGGGGTGGGGACCTCAGC
>NW_005871064.1:10215974-10273483 GCF_000147115.1 Myotis lucifugus
AGGCCGGATCCGGCCCGTTTGAAATGAATAAAACTAAAAAAAAGAAAGACCATACCCTTTTATGTAATGATGTTTACTTTGAATTTATATTAGTTCACACAAACACTCCATCCATGCTTTTGTTCCGGCCCTCTGGTCCAGTTTAAGAACCTATTGCGGCCAAAACCGGTTTGGCTCAGTGGATAGAGCGTCGGCCTGCGGACTGAAGGGTCCCAGGTTTGATTCCGCTCAAGGGCATGTACCTGGGTTGCGGGCACATCCCCAGTGGGAGATATGCAGGAGGCAGCTGGTCGATGTTTCTCTCTCATCGATGTTTCTAACTATCTCTCTCCCTTCCTCTCTGTAAAAAATCAATAAAATATATTTTTAAAAAAAAGAACCCATTGTGGCCCTCGAGTCAAAAAGTTTGCCCACCCCTGCTCTAGACCAAGCATGTCAAACTCAAAGGCTAACACAGGTTGAAGAAATAAACAAGGTGTAACTTTATGTGGGCCACAAAAAAACAAAAGCTTCGATTTTCATAGAAACATAGGTTTATTTCTATAGAGACTTGCTGAATACAAAGGGCTGAAATAAATGAGTAATCGTTAACATAAAATAATAGAACATTTTAATAAAAATTAATATTTTTTCTTGAACATTAACTTACCAGACACTGAATAACTGCACAAATTAATAAGTGTAATGCAAATAAACCTATTTTTCTTGTTCTCCAAAAGCGAAATATTTCCTGTTGCGCACACCAAACAAGTCAGTCCAAGACTAATGACATGGCCATCGGCTGCTAAAATATTCACTGCTAGTATTAGTGGAGAGATGGTGCGCCTGCGTAAGTGCGTGAGGGAAATGAATGCAACACAATTATAGTGATCAGTCATTAGCAAACATTGTAGTTCATTATTAATAATTATGTATAACAGGATATTGTAAAAATTAAGTTACGAAATTCTTATTAAAACGTTTCTTACATGCCATTATATTGGCTGGGCCATAAAAATATTCGCAGGCCATGAGTTTGACATGCTTGGTAGATAGACCATGGTCAGGGCCTCTGGTGAAGGCAGGTGTCACTCTGCCATCACCACTAGAGGCAATCTTGAGTCAACTTTACGATGACAATAGACAGGCTTCCTTGAATTTCTAACCCCCCTCTGTGGAATGAACTGTATGCGATGTACTAAGGAGACAATTAAAACATTTATACTGGTATAGCCCTAGCTGGTTGGCTCAGGGGATAGAGCGTCGGCCTGGGGACTGAAGGGTCCTGGGTTCGATTCCAGTCAAGGGCACATGCCGGGTTGCGGGCTCCATCCCCAGTAGGGGGTGTGCAGGAGGCAGCCAATCAATGATTCTCACCATTGATGTTTCTATCTCTTTCTCCCTCTCCCTTCCTCTCTGAAATCAAGAAAAATATATTTTTTAAAAAACACCTTTATATATTTACAAGCTACAAATAGTGTGCACTGCTTTTGCCATTCCCCTGCGATCCCCTCCCACCAGGTGGCCTGGGGTAGGGCTCCTTCCTTCCTTCCACGGGTCCAGAGAGCCTACTGTGCACAGCACTGCGACTCCAACAGGGCACGCGCTTCGGAACCGCTCTCCTGGGGCTTTGAACAAATAAATTCTATATTAGTTCATCTGTTCATTACTATTTGCTAAGTGCAAAGTCCTGGCGGAGGGCAGAGTCGCTGGAGAGCTGCCCCTCCTGGGGTCTCATCCAGATCAGGTGGTCGCTTCCTTACCACCAGCCTTTTATTTATTTTTTTAATTAATTAATTAATTTTTCAAATTCTCACCTGAGGATATTTTTGCATTGATTTTTAGGGAGAGTGGAAGAGAGAGGGAAAGACAGAGAGAAATACTTATGTGAGAGAAACACATTGATTGGTTGCCTCCTGCACCAGCCCTGACCAGGGCCCTGGCCGGGGAGGAGCCTGCAACCAAGGTACTTGCCCTTGACCTGAATCGAACCCGGGACCCTTCGGTCTGCAGGCTGACGCTCTATCCACTGAGCCAAACCGGCCAGGGCACCACCAGCCTTTTATACCACAGGCTGGAAACGCTCAGTCTATTCTCCCCAAATTGTCCGAAGTTCATCTTTAAAAGGAAAATCTTTTTTTTTTTTTAAATATATATTTTATTGATTTTTTTTTACAGAGAGGAAGGGAAAGGGAGAGGGATAGCAAGTTAGAAACATCGATGAGAGAGAAACATCGATTCAGCTGCCTCTTGCACGCCCCCTACTGGGGATGTGCCCGCAACCCAGGTACATGCCCTTGACCGGAATCGAACCTGGGACCCTTGAGTCCGCAGGCCGACGCTCTATCCGCTGAGCCAAACCGGCTAGGGCTAAAAGGAAAATCTTGAGTGATGATCTTGCTGTAGCCGGAGCATGCACACAGACCTAGAGGTGTTTTCAGGAAGTGCCTAAAGCCTTGAGGTGGTGGGTGGAGAGAAATGGCCAGGGTGCTGGGGGCTGAGGGGGCAGGCGGGGGGCGGGGGGGGGGGACGCGGCATCATTTTCAGGCAGCTTCCTGGATAGGCAACTGGGCAGTCACTCATGCCTGGGGTTTAGGGCTCTGCAATTACCATCTTGATATTCTTAAAATGTTACCTTTGAACTTGTGCTTGTAAGTGAAGGCATAGGACAAAGGAGCCTGAAGCCTCTGCTTCCACCGCCTGCCCAATCCGGACACATCCCAAGTGCACGTGCAATCACCGTGCCCTTGAGGCCAGCCAGCAGGGGCCTGGGTGCAGGTTAGGGGAGGGCTGGGTCCACTCAACATGTGGCACAGGCAGCGCCATGTGTGTCTGGCTGGCTAACAAAGGCCATGTCTTAGTGGGTCACCCTCTTGCCCAGGTACCTAGAGAGTCCCCGGCACAGCATCACCAATACCCTTGAGAGTTTCCCACTCACTGTGGGGCTGCCATGGCAGAGGTGACGTCTGGCTTGACCTCCCAGGGCCCAGCCTCAGCTGAGCTGCAGTCAGTGGAAGGGGGAACCCGCAGTCCTCGGGCCCAGTCTGCCCCCCATGTTGCAGGGTAGCTGAGAGGGGTCCCTCTGCCTGAAGGACCCTCTCTTCCTCCCTAACCTTCCTGAATCTGGCCATCTCAAGGCACCCACATGCCACCAAAAACAAATTGTGTCTTTTTGATGATTCTGCATAGGACTTACATGTTCTGATATTTGCATTTAAAACTGGCATCACACAAAATAAAGATGAATGGTCGAATCCATGCTAATAATTTGAAATTTATATTTTTCTTTACTTTAAGCGACATCAAATAGCAAATAAAAATACCATGACAAGTCAAGAGAGAGACCGTGGAAGAAAGGAAAAGCTTTATATTTCAGTGATTTAGCGTTGCTTTTTTCCCTTTCCTTTTCAACAAAGAGCCTTGCAAATTATATCTCTCTTCCCAGAGCAGCAATGCTGCCGGGACTGGGGCACAGGCGTCCCATGGGCCCAGCACACGGGATCTGCTGCTTCCCGTTTCAACATCAAGCCGAGTTCTCTGCGGGGGAATAGAAGCAACAGCAGGGATGGGTGAGGACCAGGAACCAGGCTCCTCACGAGCGCGTCAGGCGTGGGTGGGCAGGGACGGAGACCAGCTCTGCCTCCAGGGACGCCTGCAGCCTTGGACTAGGGACCAATCGGCATTTCCACACAACTTCGTGACTTGGGGACACGCAAGCCCTTCTGGTGAGGAGGGAGCTGGGGACCACCAGGCACTCGCACATGCCAAAAGGGTCCAGAAAGGCCCCTCGGCTTTGAGGTGTGGACACCCTGGAATTGCAGTGCTCTGGCTGCGCCCCCTCCCACCACCACCCCCCACCCAGCGCTGTGCAGAGCTGGCCCAGACCTCCTGAGGACGCCTGGGACACACAGTGGGAAGCAATGTGGAGGTGGACTTTGTTGAGGGCCTACTTACTAAGCAGCAGACAGCGCACGACTTTCCTCCCGGGTCCCCTTTAACGCCCAGCCTACATGAATTCTTTTAAGATGTCTGTGATGTCACACCTGTACTATTTAAGCATGCACATGTGTGCGCGTGTACACCCCACACACATGGGAAAGGGAGGGGGAGAGAGAGAGAGAGCGCTGCAGGCCCAATGTGAGCAGGGACTGGGTGAGAACCAGGAGGGACAGGGTTTGGGGGGGTGGGGAGGAGGACAGGGTTTTCCAGGTCCTTATTTCTGAGACAGCTGTGGGGCCCCATGTAAGCAGAGGGCTCCAGTGGGTAGAGACGGGTGGAGGAGGCCCCAGGTGATTCCTAGGTCGTCAGGGCTGCCCAATGAAGCAGGGGCAAGTTCATGAGGGGAAGTTCCCAGAGTTCTCGCCAGCACTGGCCTCGGTGGGTGTCAGCGGAGGGATGGAGCAGTGGCCAGCCCCCACCCTCAGGAAGGTGGGAGCAGCAGAAGACCAGCCAGGCGAAGACAGTCCCTTCCCGATCTGGTGACTGAATACACCTGGGCTCTCAGGCACCAGGGACCCCTCTGCAGGCCAGCCCTGCTCTGGTGGGGTCCTCATTCCAGCCTCGGGGAGCCGCACAGACAGATGGGGGAGAGAAGACACCGACAGGGAAATGGCTCCCACAGAGGGCCAAGCCCGGGCACACAGCCCAGGTTGTACCAGGAGGACAGAGGAAAGGAGTGACTGGAACTGCAGGTTAATCGGGGCCGTCTTCCCAGATGGGGTCGGGCCGCTCCTGCACCTGGCTCACAGCGGGCCGCAGAGGCCTGCAGACACCTGTGAGAGGGAGAGTGGGCTGACTGAGAACAGACAGGAGGGAGGGATTGTGGGAGGGAGAGAAGAAACCAAATCTAAGAGCCGGGCTGGCCTGTCTGTCAGTCTGTCTGTCTGCCCACCAGCCACGGGCCTCCTGCTCCGCGGGGAGCCGAGCTGCACGGACAGGTGGAGCCGCTGGACCAGCTCAATCATCATATTTATTCTAACTGTAGTGTAATCGTCCCCAAGGAGCCCGGTTCAAATGAGCTTGACATTATTAAAATTTTAATGCCCAGTTTTCATAGCTGAATGAATATTTAAAGGGTATGTCCCAGCTTAAGTTATGATGATGAAGAAATTAATGGAATGTCTTGTTTAATGCATGGATATGTGTTGATGCAAAAAGTGGCAGAGATGGGGAGGGGGAGGGGAGGCAGAGAAGGGGCCTGGGAGGGAAGGAGCCATCCACCTGCAGCCCTCTGCTGGGCTTCGGAGCAGGGAGGGTCCCAAATTCTGGGCCAGGACCACTGGCTCCCCATGAGGGGGCCTCGGGCTGGAAGCAGAAACACCGTGGACAAGAGTTACTGATGTGTCCCCAGAGGCCTGGCCCCAGGAGCCTGCAGGGCAGCTTCAGGGAGCTGTCCTGACCCAGGGAAGTGGCCCCGGCACCTGGAGGCCACGTGCGATGCTGATGACATCTCAGGAAGGGAATCAGTAGGGACAGTGTCCCAGCAAGAAGGCCATCACACAAAATAAAGGGCATCACACCTCAGCCCGCCTCTCACCAGCCCCCAGCCCCAGGCCTCCTGGAAGGATGTACAGTGGCCGAGGGGGATACGGGACAGAGGAGCAAGAGATGGGGGAGAGGAAAAGCACCATGGGGCGGGCTCCGGTGCCTTCAAAGTGCGGTGTTCACCTGAAAGGGATGCAGCGTTCACCTGGGGCCTGTGTGGCAGGAGGTCCTGAGGCTGAGACCGTGCTGCTAAGGTGCAAGGTTAGAAGAAGGACGAGGAGGTGCAGGCGCCCCTCCCTCCCTCCTCCCCTCTTTATCAGCGTCCCTTCCTCACTGGGTCTCTGCAGCCAGGCTTGGCCTCCTCTCCAGGATGACTCCCTCTGTGCACACCTCCCTCCTCAGGGTGAAACCAGGCCTCGCGAGGCTGGACGGGGCCAGCGTCTGGGCCAGGGAAGGACGCTCTCCTTCGGGCCCAGAGCACCTGCACAGAGCCTGCCCCAGCTGAGAAGTCTCCCAACTGCGCCTGACACTTTATTTCTGCTGGGAATTAAGGAAGCGTGCGGGGCCGTATTTTATCTCTCCCTCTACCTGGCACCTCTCTGACAGCCCCGAAGAGACTGTCTGGGCGCTGACCATCTCTAGATCATAATGGGACGTGAAAAATGATGCAGGAGTCACAGGTCCATAGGAAACAATTCAATTCTGCTCCAGCAGTCTGTTTGGGTCACACCATGGGTGCTCCACCCGGGGCTGAGGGCAGGTGAGAGGCTGGATGAGACCAGGAAGCCCACGGTCAGAGAGAAGCAGCAGGGCCTGTGTGAGAGCCGAGCAGTGGTGGAGGTCTGGGAGCATGGTCCTGGGCTGGCCGGTCAGAGCTCCCTGGGGTGGGAGGCTGAGTTGGGAAGCCTGGTGCAGAGCATTCACGGAGAACAGTGGGACGCTGGCTGGCTGGCTTTCCCCCGCCCCCAGGTGGAAGGTTCCACACACAGGCAGATTCCACTTGCCTTGTTTAATGTTCCATGGAAAACGGGCCCCATCCTATCAGAAGTAGCTCTCCCAGCCCTTGTTGATCCACAGGACTCACCCCGACTGCTCTCGGACCCACATAGAGAAGACTGGCCATGGGCCACAGGCAAGATACCCAGGGAGGAGTCTTCCCAGCAGTCCCTGCCCTTCCTCCTGACATCCCCCCTAAGCACGGGGTCAGCCTGGCATGCGCAGGCCCCGGGCATGGAGTCTCCTCCACGGCCTCCCTCCTTCCCCCATCTGCACAGTGGCAGAGCCCAGCTGGGTCTGGTTCCTGCACCTCTACCTGCCCCGCCTCACATAGACTTTCCTCTCCCTTCTTGCTGGGGAAGTTGAGCCCCCATCTGGCCCCCTGCTCTTCCCTCTTCTGCTCTGACCTTTCCTGGACCATCCCCAAGCCCATCACGCCTGCTTCCCAGCAGCTCCGTGTAGTCAGCTTCCTCTTGATGTCGCCGCTTGCCACCTGTGTGACCTTGGCTAGTTTCTTAACCTCTCTGAAACTCCATTTCCTCGCTGAGAGTTAAGGACAATTTCATTGCATGCATCATAGGGAAGTTATGATAATCCAACAATATCATCAGTGTAACAGTCAGTCGTGTCCCTGTGGGTGGAGCAGTGCTGTGTACCCCAGGCGGGACCTGAGTCCCTGCTCCGGCCACTCACCTCCCAGCTGTGACTGTACCTTCTCTATGGAAACGGGAGAATGTCTGCGGGAACCTGTTCTCCGGGGTACCAGGAAGGCATCGTGGTCAGAGGAGGAGGCCACTGGGGCTGGGGAGAGGAGCTTGCAAGTCCAGGGCCCAGACTTGGGAGCGGAAGGGGCTGGGGTGTCGGGAATGGAGTGATACACGGGGTCAGAGGGGTCTGATGTGAGGGGCCCGGCTGAAGAGGTTGCATTTGGTTTGATGGCCCAGGGAACCTGGCCCCCAACTCCCCTTGCCAGACGGGCATGTCCTCACGGGCTTCCTCCCAGAGTAGCTGGGGGAGATGAGATAACACGGGCAGGCGGACCCACCCCTGTGTTGTTAGCCCTGTGCCTGCCCATCCCGGCCGAACCCCAGATCCTCTGCTTCTCGGAGCTCTGGCTCCTTGTCGGCAGGAGAGAGATAACACTCCCCACCTCAGGGACGTATAGTAATTACATAAGCATGAGAACTAGAGAAACATGCCCAAGAGAAGACAGCGGCCGGGACTGGGGCCTGGTCAGTTGCAGGAATTTTCTGCAGGAGAATATTGCAAGTTTGGGGGAGATGAGGAGGGAGGGACGGTCTAGGAGGGAGGGACAGTCTAGGAGAGGGCTGTGTGCCGAGTCCCAGGAAGTGCTGGGTGGGAGACCAGGACGCCGGCTCAGCCTTCTGGACCCTTCACTCAAACACTGGAATGGAGGTGGTTTACGGGGGAGCCAGGGGACCCTAAGTGGAGCTGGGACTTCACTGAGTCCTCTTCCTTCCTTCTCCCTGTGACAGGAGCCCCCACATGCGGCAGTTCCTGTGCTGGGGGAGCTTCCATGCACAGCACCTTTCTCCCCCTCCACTCCACACGGGGCCGAGCGGGGACCACGGGCCAACAGTGGCCCCTGACCCCCTCACAGTGGATCGGCCCCAGTGTCCTGTCTTGTGCCCCTGGCCAGCTGGCCTCTTGCTCTGTTTTCTGCCCTGCCTTCTGCTCCGTCCTTCCTGGCGGTGAGTCTGCCCTTCCTTGTTGTCACCTTGCTGACTCACGGCACCCGCCTCCCCCTCCCAGCTGTCTTGACGCAGCCAAAACTCACTTCGAATCAGAGACCGGAAGCCCGGGGGAGCTTGTGACTGGCTAGCCCGGTCTCTGGACACGAGGGCAGTTGGCCACAAAAAGTCAGCCGGTGCAGGACAGAAGCTCCATAATAGCTGTGGCAACCCAGGTTCCCGGGCCCATCTGCCCCTGGTGGCCCTGCCTCCACTTCCCCATCTATAAAATGGGGGTGTTCGTGCCGGCCCTGCCTGCCTTTCAAGGTTTGTTGAGAGAGATGTGCAGACGTGATGAGGGATAAGGGGTGCGTGGCAGGCAGAAGCTCTGGCAAAGACATGAAGTGCAGTCCATTTGTGTGACCCCTGCTGTCTATTGCTTGGAACATCTTGGGACTTCAGGCTGCAGAGCCCACCCGGTGCCTCCTGCATCAGGGAGGATCGGACAGGCAGCGGAGCTGGGATGCTTGGAGTTCAGAGACCCCTAGTGGCCTGAACGGGCACAGAAACAGATCCCGGAGAGAGGCAGGTGGCCTGGAGCCTGGGAGTCAGGCGGTGCCCTGGTGTCCTCCTGGCACCCTGACACCCCGTGAGTCGAGTAACTGTGCCAACTCCACACACACACTTCCAAGGGGCAGCCCTGGCCGCAGTCAGGAGCCCCAGCCCTGAGCTCTGCACCAACTAGGAGCCGGGTGGCCCGGAAGCTCAGCTCACGTCTCTGAGATGGCATAGGATGAGGTGCAACTCGCTGCCATGCCCCAGCCTGGCGGGGGGCAGTCTTCAGCCAGAGACCAGCTTGTTTGGGCAGAGCCAGTGGTGTGCCAGGTGTTTGGGCAGAGCCAGTGGTGTGCCAGGTGTTTGGGCAGAGCCAGTGGTGTGCCAGGTGTGCTGTGGGGACACCTCAGAGCTGCTCAAAACTGGGACAGGGACAACACGCGGTCCCCGGTCCAGAGAAACCCTCCTGCAAACACAGGGGCCTGAGGGCTGCACAGGGAAGGGAAGTGGGTGGGGCTTTAGAGAGGACCTGCAGGTTTTCAGCTGTGTGGGTGTCTGCTCATGCGACCAGCCAGTGAGGTCTGTGTGCCTAGGCACCCGTGCGCCCAGGTGGGCTGTCTGCCTCCCACCCCGCCTGCTCTAACACTGACCCCTGTTCTAGCACTAGCCCCTGCTCTAGCACTGACCCCTGCTCTAACACTGACCCCTGCTCTAACACTGACCTCTGTGCTCTAACACTGACCCCTGCTCTAACACTGACCCCAGCTCTAACACTGACCCCTGCTCTAACACTGACCCCTGCTCTAACACTGGCCCCTGCTCTAACACTGACCCCTGCTCTAACACTGACCCCTGCTCTAACACTGACCCCTGTGTTCTAACACTGACCCCTGCTCTAACACTGGCCCTTGCTCTAACACTGACTCCTGCTCTAGCACTGACCCCTGCTCTAACACTGACCCCTGCTCTAACACTGACCCCTGCTCTAACACTGACCCCTGCTCTAACACTGACCTCTGTGCTCTAACACTGACCCCAGCTCTAACACTGACCCCTGCTCTAACACTGACCCCTGCTCTAACACTGGCCCCTGCTCTAACACTGACCCCTGCTCTAACACTGGCCCCTGCTCTAACACTGACCCCTGCTCTAACACTGGCCCCTGCTCTAACACTGGCCCCTGCTCTAACACTGACCTCTGCTCTAACACTGGCCCTTGCTCTAACACTGACTCCTGCTCTAGCACTGACCCCTGCTCTAACACTGCCCCCTGTGCTCTAGCACTGACCTCTGCTCTAGCACTGACCCCTGCTCTAGCACTGACCCCTGCTCTAACACTGACCCCTGTGCTCTGTTGCAGATGAACCGGCCGATCCAGGTGAAGCCTGCGGACAGCGAGAGCCGAGGAGGTAGTAGCTGCCTGCGCCAGCCCCCTTCACGTGAGGGCCCACTTGTCTCTGCCCCCTCGTCCCCTCCCACCTCCCTCTCCCAACGCAGCAATGCAGCGACTCCTGCCACCTGCCCTGTCTCCCCCTCAGGCAGGGTTTTGGAGCTCTCGGGGGACAGTGAAAGGAAGAGGGGTGACTGGGGTCTGCCGAGTGGTGGGGTTCGGTCCTTTCCATGAGGGAGCAAGCAATGAGGATGTCCGACACTCTGCTGCTGCCTGTAGGACATGGAAAACGTGCTCTTCCCACTTCCGTGTCACCAAGGAAACCCCCACTGTGATGGGACTTGACCCTTTGAAAGGATGCTGGGCCAGGATGTAGGCAATGGAGGTGGGACACGGGAGGGTTCAGGCCAGATTGGGCACATCTGAGGAAGGCTCCCGTGGGGTGTTGGGGTGCTTCCTGTGGGGTATAGGACTGTTTCCTGTGGGGTGTTGGGGTGCTTCCTGTGGGGTATAGGACTGTTTCCCGTGGGGTGTTGGGGTGCTTCCTGTGGGGTATAGGACTGTTTCCTGTGGGGTGTTGGGCTGCTGAGGGCAAGATCCTGGAGCTGGATTTAGGGAGGAGGTGTCTGAAAGGGAACAGAGCAGGACACAGCCTCACGTAAACCCCAGCCCCATTCTCACAGAGGAAACTGACTTTCACCCGTGAGGCCACCAGGGCACACAGGCTCAACCAGGCCAGACCCTTGGCTTCCTCTGCCAAGCACCCATGCCCACACCATGCCAGGTCAGGCCCCTCTGCCCCCGGCTTATCCCCATCTGGGCGTGGTCGGGCAGGTAATAAGGGATTTCTCTCTCCCTTCCCTTCCCTCCCCACCCCCAAAATTTTCTAGCAAATTAAGAGCAAAAGGTAAAATGGGCAAAAGCTACTTGTAAATTAAGAGCCAAGATCCTTGTCCTGAGGGGACACAGGGAGGCCACTAAAAGAGCGCCCCCTGCTGGCAGGGAGAGTAAGTGCCACCTGCCGCCCTCTCTGGGGATCCAGGAGGGAGGCAGTGGCCTGAAGGAGGGAGACACCTGGAGAAGTCAGCCCAGGAGGCAGGCCCCTGAGGTGGAGCAGGGGGTGCCTGTGTGCGGAGCAGACAGCTCAAAGTCCAGCCAGTCTCTCTGGAACCGAGGCCCGGAGCGGGGCGGCGGGCACCCCTCTGCCCAGCAAGGCCGCGCCAAGCTCTAACTCAGACCTTTGCTTGCCTCCGAGGCAATAGCTCTCTAACTCCAAGTTGCTAACCTCATCTCCTTTCTCCCATATATCTCCTGCCGCTGACACTTGCCCCAAACCCGATTAATCAGCTCTTTTATTCTTCCCGCGGTGGAAGGGGGAAAGCAGCGCCAAACCCAAACATCTATCTATTAATTGCATATTCAATATTAAACAGGGAGGTGATCCTGAGTCAGCACTATAACCAAGCTAGTTTTTAAAAAACGAAAGTATATCCATTAAATACTTCTTCTGGGTGGAGGGGCCGGGGGAGAGGTGAGCATTAAAAAAAGATGAAAGGAATGGGAACAGGAGAAGGGTGGGAAGGCAGGGGTGGGAGTAGGAGGAGGAATGCTATGGGCAAGGTGAAGGGAAAGGGGGGCAGGAGGAGAGAGGCCTGGAAGAAAGAGGGCTGGAGGAGGCCAGAGAAGAGAGAGCTCATGTTGGCCTGGATCAGGCAGGGAGGGCTTCCTGGAAGAGGAAGGAATTGACCCAAAAGGTGTAGACTTGGCAGGAGACAGGGAGCACAAGTGAAAATGGAGCCCTAAACACAAGGCCAAGGGGTTGGACAGGTCTCCATCGGAAGCAGGAGCCACTGATCCTGATGGGGGGACAGGGCAGAGAGGGGGTGCCCTGGCTGTACTGTCCTTGGGCAGGAAGAGAGGAGACAGCTCCTGCCACCACCACCAAGAGCCCAGGCTGCAGCTCGGCAGGGAAAGAAAACCAGAGGAGGAGCCTGCCCAGGAGCCACCAGGAGCACCCAGTTAATGTTGCAGAGCTCGAGGGAGCACGTGGTCTTTAAACTCAGATTCACACCCAAGTAGGCAAGCCAGTGTGTTAACCAGGGGAGTGAAGCAGCTGGGGACAGAGAGGGTGCAAAGTGGAGGACGGAGGGCATGCCCTGCCCGACCACCTCAGAGGCAAGGGCACTCCCCAGGGCATGCACTGTGGTGTCCTTTGCCTCCCGAAGGCGAATGTACCTCCCCCCAAGCTGGTTCATGGCAGCGTCTGCACTGGGTCTCCACAGCGGCAGGGGCCCTTCCGCCTCTCGGTTTCACTCTGGATGGGTGCACACGGGTGCTGTCCTGCAGGTCTGAGCCCCCCATCCTCCCTGGCCAGGTTGTGGGGACTTCTTTCCGGGAATCAGACTCCATTTGGCTGAACTGGAAAAGACTGGGACTGGGGTGTGTGCCTACCCTTCTCAAGGGTCCAAAAAGGTCAGCAGCCAAGTAGAGGAAGGAAGACGTGGTAGAGGCCTGAGCAGGTGTAGCAGACACCAACCTGATCTCCCCTTCCCCCACCCCCATGCAGACACATACCCTCAGACCCGTGCTATCTATCTGCCCTGACCCCTAGAAGGCGCCCTCCCCATCAGAAACCAACCCTGTCCTCTTCCCAGTAACCACCTCGCAGGGAGAAGGTTTAGCTACAGTAAGGTGGGCCTCATCTCGGCGAAGTTTGCATAAACACCTTTCACACCCTCACCCTCACCAACATGCTCACGCCCACACTGCCAAAGGCAGACACCCAATCTCACACAGCTCCTGGTGAGGTGGGAATACATGTCCTCATGGGCACACAGTGGCTGGGGGTGGGTGCAGACTGGGGCCACCAGGATTTATCTCATCACCGTGACATGACAGGGAAAAAGTAGCAAGATGGCTAGCTTAGGGGTTGGAGAAGTTAGAAACCACGATAGCTTAGGAAGGAGTCCTGGGAAGGAGGGGATTCCGGCTTGCCAAGGGGCTGCCCACTTGGAAGGGGGCAGGTGTGGCACTGGAGTGACGCAGTCTTCCAGGTCGGCCACCATGGCCCCCACCCCTTCACAGGACCCAGAACTGAAAGCCACACAGGCACACAACACACTCCAGCCTCCCGGGCTGGGACATGTGAGGCAGGAACTGGGGACCTGGGCCCTCCCCACCAGCTCTGGCTCCTCCTGTCTCCCGGCTGGACCTGGGCAGGGTCAGGACACATGGGAGGGTCCAGGCAGGTGCGACAGCCTGGGAGTCAGTCCGTTCCACATGGGTCCCCAGGGCAAGTGCGGCCCAGTCGTTCAGCCAAGCAGCGTCCCTGCAGCCTCTCGCTGCTCCCCCGTTCATTTAACGGCACCTCCGGGCTCCTGCCCCTCCCCGTGGCCGGCACTGTGTGGCTGCAGTCCCGCTGGGCTGGCTAATGAGGTTGGACACAGTGCATGGGAACACCGCTCTGGGCCCCTCCCGAGGCCGCGTTCCCCACCATAAACCGTGGCTGATTCTGCGCTCCCAGCCTCTCCACCATCTGCAGCCCCATTGGTTCCTGCGGCTTTATAAATCCTATTAAGTTCCTCATTTCTCCTCCGAGCATTATTTTATTTTAAAACAGACACAGACAATGCACTGTCAGGGAGGCCTTTGAGGGGCTGCTGGGGGACCAGCTGATGGGCATTGCCCCTCCTGTTCCCCACCCCCCTACCCCTGGCCTGAGGCCCTAGGAGCCTTGTGGCCCCACTGTTGGCCTCCAGATGCTGGCTCTCTCACTTCTAGACTTTTCTAGCTTTTTAGTCCCATATTCTAGGGAGGCAATTTAGTGGGCGAGCATTTAGATGAAATGGGTGTGTAGGCTGGTCCTGCTTTATAAAAATTCAATATTCAGAAGTTTCCATTTCCCTCTCTTAAGGGGCAACAAATGCCTCATTTCACAAAAGCTTCTGGGTGAACAGGAACCCCCAGGGTCCGGCTAGGAAGCTTTAGTCCCAGGCGGGAGAGGGTGCACTACACATAAAGCTAAAGACCACAGCACATTGAAGATCAATCTGAAAGTATGCCGAGACCGTAGGAATTACGGTTTAAAAAGCAGATTCCTCTAGACGAGATGCATGCAGGGAGGAGGGTGGGGAAGGTGTGGGGAAAGCCTTGAAGGACAGGTGTGAACACCCTGTGGGACCCCCGGAGGAGGTGGCCCTGGCAGGCAGGGTGTGGGTGGGCAGAGACTCAGCCCCAAAGAACAGACTCATTTGTCAGCAGCCAGTTGACTCCCAGAGCAGGAGTCCAACCACCTCGCACTAGTCTCTCCTCTCAGAGACCCCAGAATGAACAGAGGGTCCCATTCGGGGCTGAGGAGGGGTCCAGTGACTGAGGCCCCTAAAGAGGAAGGAGTCTGCCTCTCAGAGCAGAAAATTCCCCACCTTCACCCGCCCCCTCTGTGTCCCCACAGAAGCCCCTGGAAGCTGGGCGTGGTGCACACCCCACTGTGGGCCTATGTGAATGTGTATGTTGGAGGGTACATTTCCACTTCACCTCCGATCAGACCTTACAGACCCCAACATCTTCAACTCTTACCAGACAGCAACACCCCTGTCCTCCCTCCCCACAGCTATGTCCGGGCCCAGGGCCTTGGGCAAGAGGTCTTGGCCAACCTTTGGGGCACAGGTAGCTGCCCCTGTGACCAGGACACGGCCCCCCAGCAGCCTGGGAAGGCCCCGGAGCCATCCTGTCCACCCTCCCCAGGAGTCCACTCTCACCCAGTCCCTCCCATCTAAAAACAATCCAGAAGGAAAGCCACTCCACAGCCTCTCAGCCTCCTTCTTCAGAGCGCAGGGACCCGCTCCTCAGCCTGTCCTTCTATATCCCACCGGAATCTCTCAAGCTGTAGGCAGCAGCGTTTTCCCTTGAACTGCAAGCCCCACGGCCAATGTCCTGGCAGATATAAACATACCGGTACTTGAATCCTATGTGTTTGGGACCGATCTTTAAGAAAAGCCATTCAGCTTGGGAAGTTCATGTCAGACACCTGACAGCACAGCCCATACCCTCTTGGTGTGCAGGGAGCAGTGGGGGGACAGGGCTGGCTGCAGGCCGTGGGGGAGGGCTGAGGGTTAGACTGCCCATCACCAGGCCAAGTGCCCCCCCCCCCCCAAAGGCTTGGCTCCTTCGATGGCCAGGAAGTCCGATGGCCAGGAAGTCCTGCCACATACCTGAGCACTGTCCCTCCTACTTTTGATTAAGCATTTCCATGGTAGATTCCGGAGATATAGATCGAGAATAGATCCTGGTGCCCGTTCCCCTGCCCTGCGGACTTTATTCTCCACAGTCCCCATTCTTTCACACCTAAACCCAACAAGCAAAACAAAACAACAAACACCTCTTTCCCTTCCCAAGCCCCTTTGAAAAAGAAATGTTAAAACTCCATGCAGCTCCTCTAGTTCACACAACCTAACGCAAATAGCAACGGCTCGGAGACAGGTCTTTGTGGGGAGGGAGGTGGCCAGTGGGAAGGGTCCCCAGGGAGGCTCCAGTGGGGCAGGCACATCATGAGTCCCTCATCACTCCTGCCATAGGTGCGAAATTATAATTAACTGCAAACCTGCTGAGTTTAAATGGACTTTGCATTTTCCGCTGGGGGAAGGGGTGTTGATTGATCTGCATTTTGTTTGTGAGGTGTTTTTTTAATCCATTCGGCAAGTTAAGTTGAGGCTCGCAGCTCCTTGCCAAATTCCCTCTGGCCCCGGCTAATTTAGCAAAGGATTGTTTCAGGGGAAATGGGATGTTAATCATTGCAAATGGGCTCCTGGATGATATTTGAAAGCTGCCTCCTGTGTGCCCAGGCTGAAGGAGCGGATGACAGGAATAGGAATGACGGAGAGAGGGACCACGGCCCTCTGGCCCCCACCCCATCGCCACTCCCATGGCGTCCTGTGGCAGGCACCGTGTGGGCATGCAGGAAGATGGGCAAGATGAGAGAGAGCGTGTCAGAGGCCGTCCTCCTGGGCGGCAGTCCTGGGTGCTGCGGTGACTGAGAGCTGAGGAGGGCGAGGTGTCTCCAGTGCCCTCCTGGTCCCTGGCTCACCTCACTTCAACAGCCTGATAGCAACATGGAAGCCGTGAGGTTGTGCAGGGGAGAGGGAGGCAGGGAGAGACAGCTCAAGCCAGAGAGATCAGAACAGGTAACACCTGCTTGGCCTGCAGAAGGAAGAGGATTGGAGCAAGGAAGGGCCGAGTCAAAATGGGTTTGGAGAGTCCCAAGAGGCCGGAACAGAGGGTCTGCCTTGTGGGGAGGGCAAGATATGGAAGCACTGATTTCCAAAAGGTGCTGTAAGTGGATGCATTTAGGCAAAGGGAAGCCTTCTAAGATGCTGGGGCAGGGGGTGACATGATAAGGGTGGCACTTTGGAAACAGTAGCCTAGGGACACTGAACCAGATTAGGGAGGGAGTCAGAGCAGGCCAGCAGGGATGGTGCTGGGCACTCCCAGGTGCTCTGACTACGAGCATCCTGTCTGTTCCACAGTGATGCCTTGCCACCTCCTCTTGCAAAGGGATGATGACACCCCTTTGGAGCTGCCGGAGGGGGAACAACTGTGGAACCCTCCCTGCTGACAGCTGCCGCAGTTATTTCATTCTTAGAGTCCAGTCCATGGGGAGAGAGGAGGGGACGGGGTCGGGACCTCCGACAAGGTGTGCCCAACAGAGTGCAAATGAAAGTCGTACTGCCTATGGCCAGAGCTGCATTGAGCATGTGAATTCAGCGGGACAAGGAAGGCTTCCTGGAGGAGTTGATTATTGGAATGGCAGGGTTACCAACAGGCAGCACCTGGGTGAAGGGTCGCAGGCAAAGACATGAAAACAGAGACGAGAAAGGCAAATATGTGGCATCTGACATATTCTTTAGATAATGGAGAGGAATTGGTTCGGCTGGAGAGGGAGGTTCGCTTTCTGGAAGACTCAGATTAGGTGCCCTGTGGGTCTCATTGCTCCTCAAATTCCAGGGCATGTATGCCTACGCACACACACTGGCTGAGTCTGGGGGACCTTGTCTATTCTCACCCTTTGGTCCAAGTTCACCAGGCCTGTCCCAGAGTCTATTTTCTCTATGGAGCTGCCCCGCCTTTCTGGTCAGCCATGCCCTGCCTGCCATGTCCTGCCTCCTTTCCCACCCAGCCCAGCCCAGTGCCCGTAGGATCCAGGCAATGCTGCAGCTGCTGCAGCTAAACCCAACCCAGGGCTCTGAAGGGAGACAGATAGAGCCAGTAAGGCCTCAATCCCTGCCCCCATGAATCAACCAGAGCCTCCAGTACGAGCGCCTCAGCCCTGCAGCAACCCCACGAGATTGACCGAGCAGCACCCCCTTTCGATGGAGGGGGAAAGGAGAGGAGATCACACAGGGGGTAGTCAGCCTTCACACCTCAGCCTCTCCGTGCCAACCTCCGTGCCTTGCTGCCTTCTCACGGGTCTGTGCTGGATCCTGACACGCAGAGAAAGTTCTCCCGTTATCAGCACCGCCATCAGATGCCCGAAAGACAAGGCTGGATGAGAATGGGGAGGAGGGCGGATAGGGAACTCAGGAGGGTCTGGGGTTGGACTTGCCTGGGCGCAGGCTCAGTCTGCAGCAGGATGAGCCTGTCCGTGGTCCACCTGAGCGTGTAGGGTCAGCGGGGAGGAGCAGGTGGAAAACTCCACATCTGCCCAGCAGAGGAGAGCCACCTGGTGCTCAGAGCCCTGTCGGTCTGAGGCTGGCACAGAGAGAAAGGCTTTGCAGAGGCTGGGGGTTAGCAGCCAGCATGGGTTTTTGTTGTGGGTATTTTTAAGGGGGAGGGGGGGCACATATCAGGGACAGACCCATGATCCCAACCTCACAGACACCACACCCCAGCACTGGGTAACTAGCCCAGGTGTCAGGGGATCTTAGGCTGAGACATAAATGGCCAATTGGAAGTGGCTCAAATCTGCAGAGAGCTGCGCGTGAAAGAGATTGTGTGGGGTCCCAGGAAGCCTTGCCGAGCTCTAGCCCTAGAGCAGCTGCCAGTCTGGTGGGAGACAGGTTATGGCTGCAGGAGCACCACTGAGCAGTGGAGACAGTGAGCCCGGCTGGGAAAGGGCAGAGCCGAGCAGGCCAGGCAGACAGGGAAGGCCTGCAGAGGAGGCTCCGTGTTGGCGGGGAGTCAGGCTGAGAAGCCGGGGAGACGTTGGCATAGAGCAGTGATGGCGAACCTTTTGAGCTCGGCGTGTCAGCATTTTGAAAAACCCTAATTTAACTCTGGTGCCGTGTCACATATAGAAATGTTTTGATATTTGCAACCATAGTAAAACAAAGATTTATATTTTTGATATTTATTTTATATATTTAAATGCCATTTAACAAAGAAAAATCAACCAAAAAAATGTGTTCGCGTGTCACCTCTGACACGCGTGTCATAGGTTCGCCATCACTGGCATAGAACCTCTCCGGGGAGGTGAGGAAACCATTGGCCCCAGGAGAGGGTTCCAAGGCATGCCCAGCCGCAGAGTCGGGGGCTTTCTGGAAGAAGATGGGGAGTCCTGGAGAGGATGGGGAGGTGGGTGTTCGATGGAGGCTGGGCCTGGGCGGGCTGGCCACCTGCAGGGAGGACTGAACAAGGTACCACGAGACCAAGGAGAGATCTATGCACCTCCAGCTGTGAGAGAATGGGCATGGGGCCTGGGAATTTAACCAGGAGCTCAAGAACCCTTTTGTCACCATGAAATACAAAGCCCCAAACCATCCCTTCCCTGCCCAGCACTGCTGCTGCCTTCAAGGTCTCTCCAAGCGCACAGCCACTTCCAGGCACAGCCCACCCTTGGAGGTCCTCCCGGACCCTTCCTAGCCGCCCAGCTCCACATGGTCAGAGCCCTGGGCAGGATCCACCTGCTGGGGTGTGGTCTCCAGAGCTTCCTCATTGGTCTTCCCAGCTCAGAACCCCCTTCCTGCTCTCCGTCTGAGCCACAAAGTTAGACAGTGGGTGTTGGTTCCTCATCTCTTCGTAGAGACTGTGCCCTTCTTGGGGCAGACATGTCCGGCCTCCACAGAGCCTCGCTGGCCTCAGGCCCTTCAAGTGGGAACCTCCCCTACCACCCTGGCTCTCTACCAGCCTAAACGCAGTCCCCTCTTTAGTGTCCCCCGCAACCTCTCCAAAGTCAGGCCACAGGCAGGGGGTGGAGGTGGGCAGCGGGGAGGGTGCCCCTGACATTGGCATTCTCCTTGCAGTGCATCTTAATAATTTAATGGCTATTAGCAGGGCCGCAGTGGTGGGGGGAAGGGGGCGCAGAGGGAAGATTTATAGAGAGAATTCACTCCAGGTTGGGGTTTTGTCTTCCTCTGTTTTCCTGGCATTTATCATGCATGTTTTAATTTGGATCGGAGAGTTGCTACCATCTGGCCATTATCGCAAAGAAATATTCATTTTCGCTGAGTGACACAGGCCCCATTCATCACGGAGCGCGCTGATTGCCCGCGAGTGTGGGGCTGCGCTTTCTCCTTCAGTAGAAACGAACCTTGAGCTCAGAACAGGTCCCATTTGCCAGGAGCCCAGAACAGGTCCCATTTGCCAGGAGCCGAGGCACAGGGCAGGCGGCTGCCACTGACCTCCCAGCCAGGTGGCCAGGGAGCGCTCTCCTGCCATCACAGCCCTCCCCTACCCCTCTACTCTCCTGGGGGTGGGATATTGGTGGCCCCCAGGCTTCTGACAGCCCTCACATCCAGGGCCGTCCCAGGCCAGGCCACAGGGATGGCACAGGGATGGCACAGGTGGCCCCTCTGGTCCCTGGGCCTTCAGCATCTGATAAACGCCGCCGGATCCTGTCTTGCCAAGGGCGGCATTTGCTTAGGCAACCGTCCCCTCAGAGAATACCGCTCTAGTGGTGTCATCCCGGGTCAGGGCTGTGGGGACAGAAGGGCCTCCTCAATCTCTCATCACGTTCTGGTGGCACCATCCGGGCTGGGCCTGTGGGGAGAGATGTGTCTGCCTCCAGTTGGAACATTGCCAGAGTGTCACCTTGTATCCACCCGCAGCTCACAGCAGCTCACCGCACAGGCCGCCAGGGGCCACCGGGGGCCTTTTGTGGGCAATGGGCGAGGAACCCAAGCATAAAGCCGGACATGCAGGGGGCTGTTACAGAACGTCCTTGATGGGCTGAGCTCCACTTTAAGCCTCCTCAATAAGCAGGCATTCAGATCTGCAAGACTGAGAAAAGAGAAAGTCTCCTTCCACATACTTTAAATCGTGAACCAGAGCACCCAGAATTTGTGGGGCCCTCTGTGTCTGCCCCTGCTCCCCATATAGACACCAGTGGGGATTCAGACTCACAGCCTGAAGATATCAGCTGAGCAGTGCCCCCTCCCCACCCCCCAGCATCAGACACTCCCAGGAGGGGAATGGGTTAGAGCCAGAAAGGCTTCCCAAGGGAGAGGTTGGCTTCGCCAAAAGGCAAAATCAGGCAGGAGGGCTTTCGCCGACAGAGGTTCCATTTCCCCAGGAGTCCAGGGCCAATGGACTTCCCTGGTTTCTGTTCCGGCAGCTGTGGCCAGACTCTCTAGCTCTCACCGCCACTAGGACCCAACCCAGATTTGGCCACAACCCTAGGGACTGGGCTGAGAGGCACCAGAATCCAGGGGAGGCCGGTGGGAGCTTTGTGGCCCCTTCCCATGAGAGAAGATAGCCGCAGGCATCCTCGGTGTTGACTGAGCACCCCACACGCGGCACATGTGGGCACACCCGCATGATGCTTGGCCACAGGGGGCTTACCGTCTGGCTGGGGCTGGGGCAATGTAGCCATTAGGAGACAGGAAAAGACCTTGAATCAAAGCACTAAGTTAACCACAACTGAGGGCCATAGGTGTAGGACAGGAAACCAACTGACCTTAAAGGCCCCCTGCCCAGGCCAGGTCCTCCCCTGGGCTACTGTATCTCTTCACCCCACTCCTGACTTGGGCATCCTTGCTGGGGTCACCAGCTGGTGGCGGTGGGTGCATCTGAGAAGGAACCCAGGCCCCTCTGATTCCCAGCACCAGGCTGTGGGTCTGGAGAAACCACGGAGGACTTTGAGTAAGAGGTGGCATTTCAACTGGTAAGACAGGAGCAGCGACATCCTAGGCAGTGGGCCCTGTCCTCACGCTGGTTTCCCATCTGGCACTTGCTGAACTAAATCAGCCATCCTCCGCCCGACCCCTCTGACCCCTGGGCAACCGGCAATGAGAGACGAGGTCCCCACCTCCCTGGAATGCAAGACCGGGAAGGGCCCCACCCTGCCTGCCAGGCACACGCGGGCCACCCCCTCCTCCTCGCTAAGTGACACCAGCAGCTCTGAAACATCTGCTCCTCCATCCCGGACCCGCAATTTGAATAAATTACCCGACGTGGCGGCAGCTTGTTATTAATGGCTAAGTTTTAGATTAGAAGATGCTTTAGTTAATAACATCGTAGCCTGGCGCTGCGCTTCTCACAGATACTTTTCTATTTCGCCCCTTCCCCTCCTCCTGCCTCCCTCCATCCTATGGCTGCCTCCAGGGGTCCCGGGCTACAAGCGCCCCCTCTCCAACCCCCTCACCGCGTCCCTCTGACTCCTGCTTCCCAGCAGAGACTACTTACCCCGTGTGGGTCCCGTGGCTCCGCGGGACTGTGCCAGCCCCTCTAGGTGATTCACACACGCCCTCCCCCAGGCCCTCCTTCTGCACCCCTCATCCGATGGCGGGGACTCTGCTGGCATCCAGGACCTACAGAAGCTGGGAAGCTGAACCCACCTCTCCCCAGGTGGGCTGGCAGTGCCCTCCACTTGGGAGAGGCCGATGCCCAGCTTGTTTCTTTATTCGCAGCTCCTGGGTGTTCATTCTTTTGTTGATTTGCGCTCAGGCACCACACACTTCCTGCATGAAGCCCTCCCAGGTTCCTTTAGCGCCCTCCTCCGGCTCTTTCTACTCCTTCCTCCACTGCCCCCTGCCCTCTGCCATTTCTCCCCGCAGCCTGACCTCTCCTGGGACCCCTGGGGCCTGGCCAGCCCTCTAGAACATCCCGGGTTTGAGTAACAGTAGGTGCTCACACAGTGGGTGGCTTCCAACAAGCTTGTGCAAGTATGTGAGTGAGGCTTCCTGCGAAGAAGGGGTGCACTTCCTGCGAGGGAGAAAAGAGGGCGAGCCTGCCAGGGTGGGTGGGTTTGTTCGATGAGATATCACGTAGAAAACACTGAGGTGTAAATAGGTAGCCAGTGTGGTCCTGTCCTCAGTCTGCTCCCCCAAATGTAGCCCACAGTCATGCAAGTGCAGAGAGGCAGGCTCCTGGCAGGTTCAGCCCCAGCTCAGGAAGCGGTGGGTCCAGGCCCGGCAGGAGGGGCTGTGGGCAGGGAGCTGGCTCTCCAGGGCGGTCTGCGGGCCTGCCACCAGGAGGGCCCCAGAGTGGGTGTCCGGAAGCAGAAGAAAGGGTGCGCCTGTGTGTGGGTGGGAGGGGGAGGAAGGAAGGTAGGATGTCCCAGAGGCAGGAGGCCAGACCTGCCCATCTCTGCCCCATGGGAGGGTTCTGTGAGGCCCCAAAGCCCAGGGTGGGGCTCCAGGAGAGGTCTTGAGGGCTCTCTGTGCCAGAGCTAAGTGTACTGTGGGGTGCCCTGTTCCTGGGGACCCAGGGGGGACCCTGACACTGGCTCTAACGGGAGAATGTGCTGCTCCCCTTCTACTCGCCCCTCGCCCCCTCCCCAGTTCTGAGGCTCCAGGAGACCGAGGCCTGCACCGCCTCCCATTTGGTCTAACATTACTGTGGGACTCTGCCTTCGCTAAGAGTCCCGCCATTATAACATAATTACTGCTGAAAATGACCTTTAAAATATATTTTAAATTCAAAATGTCTTTAAACCCTTCACTGAGCACCATTTTTCAATTTCAACGACTGTTTTCCTTTTTTGGGGGGAGCGAGGGGTGGGGAGGGAGGAAGAGCCCTCGGAATGGATTTCAAATGTTAATCTCTCCCCGTGACAAGGGGGCTGAGCCGCCCAGGTGGTGCCTTGCAGGGGACCCAGGTGCGTGGGGCAGAGGTCACCCAGGACCAGAGCAGGGTCCGCCCTTCCTCATAGCCTCTATGTCTGGGGGCCTCGGGCTCCCCACACCTGCCCAAGCCTCTGTCCCCAGCCCCAGCCTTCACTGCTCTGACCGCACGTGACCAGCAGGAGCCAGAGGAAGTGCTGTGGACACGGGCAGTTTGGGCCAGTTCCTCACAGCCTCCTCCCCCTGCTTTGCTTCCCTGGCTGCCTCTTCCCAGACCTCCGTTGTCACACAGTGTTCAGTTTCTGGCCTTCTCAGCAGCCTCTGGGGGCCCCAAACCCTACAGGGTGGAGCCCCACACCCACTCTGCTCTGCCACTCCTCCACTTCAGGGCCCCTTTGCCCTGACCTGGCTGGTGCGCCTGTCCCTCAGACAGTCTGCGCCCCTGGCTGCCTCTGACCACTCGGTGACAGTGAAGGAAGGAGAATGACGAGGGAGAAGAGGCAGTTGCACCTGCCCACAGCTGTCCCCCTCCTACCGCCCCCCCTGCCCCGGTTTTCCCGAAGGATCTAGCCTGCTGCCACACTGCACTCCCCAGATATTGCTGCAGCCATGCCCCCCTCCCTTTAACCTCTAGGAAACCCTGCTGTGCTTCCCACCTGTCATGTCCCTCTCTCCCCTCACCACCTCTGGGGACCTGGGCTGGGGAGTCCTGTGCTACCCAGTGTCACCTCAGCCCTTTCCCATGTGGCTACTGACTGTGTCCTCCCCTAGAGATGACCTCAGGGAGCCTGCCTTTTGTTCAGCTTGTCTCCCTTTGGAAGGTGACTCCCAGAGGCTTGGCTTGTCCCTGGCTGCTGACCTGAGTGACCATGAAGTGGCTGCTTGCCTCAAGGACAAGACGATAGAGGCAGTGCGAGGCCTTCTGGCCCCTTCCACAAGGGGTACTTTGGGGGACTCAAGACCTGTGGCTACTGATAGGAACTGCACCCTCACCATGCACTGGGGACTTAGCCACCTCCAGCAGCAGGAGGGGTAGACGCAGGCTTGGGGGAGGGTACTGATGGGGTAAGGGCATTAGGTGGGTAACTCCATCCAGGAAGGAGTGCGAGTGGGCATCAGACAGTTCTTCCAGTGTATTCTTGGGACTTTCCCTAAAATGGCCAAATTCTCATAGCATCTGATTTGTTCTCTATGAAAGTCAACATACATCCCAAAGCCAAACTGATGTGGGTACTGTCCAGCTCTTTGGATCACCTGAGTTTTTAGATTATCCTTAGTTTTGAATGATCCCTATCCTCAGCCATAGAAACCAGGATCCCTTGCTGCCCTGCCTTGATTGAGGTTTGGGTGTGGCAGCTCCTTGGCCTCCCACAAAGGAGCTCATAGTGTGAGGGGGCGAGGGTAGCGGTGATAAGGGCTTCCAGAGATCAGCTGAGGGGGCTGCGGGGATGGTGCAATAGGGTGGCATCCATAGGAAGATAGATGGCGGCAGGTGGGTGAGACCAGACTGAAGTGATGAGGCTTCTGCAGGGAATGTGGTGCTGGAGGGACAGAGCAAAGAGCAGCATGGGGTAGGACACCAGCCATCATCCTGGCCACCCTCTCCACTTCCAACGCTTTCCACAATAATACCCTATCCACCTCCACTAGATTGGCATTCCTGAAACCATCTTGATACTCTGCTCTCAAGCTCAGAAATCTAGACCGTTTCTCTGTTTCCTATTCCCTTTGATTGCCTTTCAAGAGTCCCCTCAGTCTGGCCCCAGCTGTCCACCTCCTCCATCATGAGTAGAGGGCAGGCATGGAGTCACTTGGGAATAGCCAGTATGAAGAGTCCTAATGCAATTCCCTTGTGCTATGGCCGTCTTAAGGGAAGTATGGTGTCCAGAATAGAGGAGGTGATGGTACTACTTGTACTGGTAAGATCACATGCCCATTTTACAAATGAGGGACTTGAGGTTCAAAAAGGACTCAATTACTTGCCCACAGTCACACAAAAATTAAACGGTAATGCCTGGACTGGAACCCAGATGTGACTCTGAGATCTTGAGTCTCAGTCCCTTCTTTCTTCATTCCTTCTCTAACTCCTGCCTAGCCTTCAAGCCCAGCTCAAAGCCTCCCTCCTCCAGAAAGTCTCCCCAGACTGCATCAGCCATCCCTGCCCTCTCCCAGCTTCCACACAATCTTTGTGTGTGTTGTGTTGTGTGTGTGCGTGCGCTCCTCAATAAGGTCATAAGTTCCCTGAGGGTCAGAGAGTAGACATAGCCCGCACGCCTTCCCTCAGGTCCTCTCCAGAAACAGGCCCATTTATCCCCGCTTATTCTCTTCTACTTCCCCGGACCCTGGGAGAACTGGGTGGAAGAACCGGGCAGGTCCATCTTCTTACACCAACCTCCTCCTTTGCTTGCCAAGGCCCGGAGCAGGCAGGGGGTCTGGACAGTGGTGTAAGGCCAGCAAAGCAGGGAGAAGGTGGAAGGTGGAGGACATGCCACTCCAGAAATATACATGCTCCACAATGTATAGTAACAGCGTATGCATCATTTCCCATGCTGTCATAAATATCATATTTATAATATCAATTAAATGCCAGCGACTTAAATCATTTATAATAGAGATACAGCCACTCAATGAACCATTAGCAGAGTCAGCGACTTCTCGCTCCTAGCAGGGTCTGACAGAGAGTGATGGCTGGGAGGAGGGGTGGCCCAGAGCAGGAGCATGTCGTTCCCGCAACACACTTCCCACCCGGGAGGGAGACTCCGGCAAGGCTGAGCTGGGAGAAACCATCTGGTCATTTGGTCCAACCGCCTGCCTTGCATGCGGAAGCCCCCAGTGCAAGGGATGCAGGGAGAGTGCCTGTCCTGGGGCTCTTCTGGGAGGCACCTCCAGTTACGCCTCACTGCTGGGACCAATGCTAGCCCTGGGGGAGGGGCTTTGGGGGGTGGGGACAAAGGTGAAGGGATTCAGCAGAGAAAAAACCCCTCATAGACATAGACAAGGGCTATGAGGGTGATTACTAAGGGGAAGGGGTGGGGGGAAGTAGAAGAGGGTAAAGGGGGGATAAATGGCAATGGAAGGAGGCTTGAGTTCAGGTGGTGAACACACATTACAATATACAGACGACTATTAAAAAAGCAATTGTCTCAAAATATATATACATTGGATATTTTAGAAAAAGAATCAGGCAGACAAGAGTCTGCGGCACGGGGGCCTATGGGAGCCCCTGCAGTGGCCCCTTGCTCTAGCCAGGGCAATTTTCCTCCACCCCCCGCCCACTCTGAGTCTCCTCCCTCTCCATGTCCCCTCCTTTCCATGTCTCTACCGCCTCCTGTCCCCCACAGTCCATTCTCCACACAGTGGCAGCATCAGAGCCTGTCTCTCTATGTAGAGCTCTCTGGTCCTCTCACTCCAAGGTCCTCACCACTCTGTCCTGCTGCATCCAACTCCACCTCCAGCTGCCCTATCTCTCCATCTCTTGCTGTAGCCCCCTTGCTCATGGCTATTGTTCAAACCTCCCTGCTTTGGCCTTTGCACAAGCACCTTCCCCCATGTGCCACGTCTCAGCTTAGGCGTCCCTCTCACACAGGCCTATCCTGACTTGCCCACTAAGGCAGCCCAGCTCCACCATTGACCACCTTGTTTTACATTTTCATGACACAGACCACTACCTGATTGTTTCTGACCTGCCATCCTCTTCTCCCCACTTCAAGGGGAGCTCCGTGCAGGCAGGGACTCTGTATCTGTCCCTCTCTGTGTCTTGGTACCTTGCACAGTGCCTAGCCCAGAGCAGAGGCTCGGGAACTGAATGGTTGAACAGAACAGGGACCCCCATGGGTGGTGCTATGAAGGAGCTGGGGTGCAATCAGTGAATGTCTACCACTCCAGGGTTACAGATCCCAAGCCCTGGGCCAGGTGCCAGGGGTCAGAGGTGAAGGGGGAGGCCCCAGCTGAGGAGCCTCCAGAAGCACAGAGGGGCCCTGTGCGCAGGTCTTTCTTGTGGAGAGGGCTGGGAAGCTGGGAGCGGTTTCCTGGTGGACAGGGAGCTGGCAATGGACCCATTACACTGGGAGCTCCGGGTGGTGGAGGGGCGGGCTCCCAGCTCTGAGCCCTGGGACGCCTGACCATGCATCCAGGTTGGATGGGCTCCTGGAGGGGGTGTTTAGAAGGAGATGGGGTGGGAAGGGGTGAGGGACTGCACAGGGCTGGAAATGCGACTCACTCTGCCTGGCCAGCTTCCAGAAAACTCTGTGCAATCAACCAGAGAAACACATTTGAGAAAACAGAATTGTGAGAGTAACTTTGAAGCCTTAGTTGCCATGGGAACATGTCTGTAAATACTTAACTGCAAACATTAAGTGGCACACGGGATGGAGGGAGGGAGCGGGAGGCAGCCGTCTCCCTGCGGGAGCTGGCCACATCCGCTGGCACCTTTCATCCTCAGCCGAGCCCCCTTCCTCACCCTCCCTCCCAGCGTGTCTGACCAGGGTCCTCTTCCTTTCCCCTCTCCCTCGCTCCTCCTTGCCCCCATGAGCGGGGAGTAGGAGGGTTCCAACCGTCCCCCAGACCCCCTTTCTGTCCCAATTCCGCCTCATCCAACTCCACCTCCAGCCGCCCTATCTCTCCATCTCTTGCTGTAGCCCCCTTGCTCATGGCTATTGTTCAAACCTCCCTGCTTTGGCCTTTGCACATGGGCTGACACCTGCTCCCCACACTAGGAGCTTCCTAGCCCAGAGGTGACCCAGCCCTGGCCACCCACCTCTGCCCCCATCCACCTCGCTGTTAAGGGTGGGTGCAGTAAAGCAACATGTGAATCAAGGAAGTCTTTGCAACAAGCATGATTCAGACCCAGATATTTTGCCTTAAGGAACTCTTGGCCTAGATTACCAATTACAGACCTGCCCCCCTCCCTCCCTCTCCACTGTGCCTGCTCTGACCTGCCCTTGGCCAGGGACACCCCCCTCCAGTTGGTCTCTTTCCCCGGGGCTCTCCTATAGCTCCGTGACTGCGTCTGAGTAGGGGCCTGGGGGGAGCTCAACCGTGTCCACTCTGCCCGGCCTGCACTGACCTGTCTGCTCTGGTTCTGCCTAGAGGAGTTTAGCCTTTCTGGGTCACAGACCCCATTGGGAAACTGAGGGAAGCTTTTCATTCACCCATTCAATTGCGCCCCAGAAGGTTAATGAACACAATCAGGCCAAGTGCTGAGGGCTGGGCCATCCCACCCTCCCAGGGCTTACAACTTAGGGGAGGAGCAGACTGGAAGCAAGAACCACAATCAAAGCTCCAGCATGTCAGCCCCTGTCAAGGTCAGGACAGAGCCGGGGTGGCTGGCGTTGGGCGAGTGAAGGGATAGAGGGATGGGTGGTGGGGAAGGGGACAGATCCCGTGTAAGATCTTGTAGAGAAGGGTCAGGCTTTGCTTGCCCTGGCTGTGTGTGCAGACAGACTGCAGAGGATGAGATGGAAGCAAGGGACAGACAGTTACTAGTAGGAGGTCATTGCAGTAACAAAGAAGAGGAGGACATGGCTCAAACCATGGTGGTGGGTTGCATGGTGAGAAAAATTATGGCCCTTGGAAAAGACAGCATTCGCTCATGCTCGGGGCATTTTATGAACTCTCTCAAGATGCCCCTGGACCCCACAGTCAGCCATAGCCCTCCTGGGCCTCTCACCCTAACTCCAGGGGACACCTCTACTCCTTAGCCCGTCGGTGGGGCTGAGGCGAGCAGGTCCCCTGGTCCCAGTACAGGCCACACACCCTGCCCAGATCCTTCAGGAGGAGGGCCGGTAGCATTAGAGCCATGGATGTGGGTGGCAGTGCCTCTGCCTACACCCAGCAGCCCCGCTGAGCACCTGGAGCAGGCAGAAGATGCATCGATGGGCCAGAGGGCCCTTGGGTGGCCCAGGCAAAGTGGATGAGTCTTCCAGACATGATGCCGAAGGAAGGAAGCCAAACGGAAATGAAGACATTCTGTTTGACATTCTAGGACAGGCAAAAACAAACTGTGTGAACAAAGTCAGAGCACTGGGCGCCTTTGAGGAGGTTGGAATGCTGCCAGGGAAGGGTCATGAGGGACCTTCTGGGAAGGTGGCAATGCTTGATACCTTGATAGGAGCCTGAGGTACATGGGTGTTTGCACTGAATTATACACTTAAGATGTTTACATTCACTGTTGGTAAATATTACCTTTTTAGAAAATAGGCCTAAGAAGGATGGTGTGTCTTGGACAGAACGAGGAGGGGACAGCTCATGTCCGTTGAGAGAAATAGTCCCCCACCCTTGTCACATGCTCTGAGGCCCCTGCATGCAGGAGGAACTCGATCTGATAAAGGCGGCTGTGCTGAAGTGTTAGAGGCCCACCAAGGGGATGGAGGGACTTTGCAAAGAGGATTCTGAAGACAGCAATGCTTACCCCAAAGAGATGAAGCTGTGAGGGCGGGATGCAAGACCCTTGGCAGGCAGTGGGGGGCTGGGGAGCTCCCGGTGCCCTCACCCACACATCACACCTCACAGGTGACCTGCTCTGTGAGCATGATGAGCAGAAAGACTGGGAGAGAGTGAAAGAAAGAAAGGTTCATAACTATCCCTCCCTTCCAGTTGCTTCTCCATTGTCCCGCCCTCTGCTCCCCCAACCACTCCACCCCCTCTCTGGTCTTTGATTTCCCTGCTCCCCTCTTCTCTCCCCCTGGCTTTTGATATCACCTAATTGATTTCTGGTCCCAGGCAGAGCTCTGGCAGAGTCTGTTTTCAGTTGGGTGTGTTTCCTACCCTGCTCAGAAGAGGCCCGGCGGGTCCACGGGCAAAGGCTGGAGGGCGATCCTGATTCAGCCCGTGGTGGGGGGAGGGGTTCTTCCATTCACCATTGGACTTCCCAGCCCCAGAAGCCTGACCCTGCTCAGTCTGACTGGAGAAAGACTCTCTCAGGAAAATAATGCTGGACCGAAGGTGGGACCAGAGTCAGGGGCTGTCCCTTGGGTGGGGCATTGGTTCAGGCTGGAGCAGTCAGAGAGGGCTTCCAGGGAGGGGTGTGGCTGGGCCCACCATTCTGCATGGGTTACCGCTGGCCCTGACTGTGCACCTGAGCCACGGCCACCAGGCAGCCCCTGGGTTTCGCCAATGAGAGGATTCCAGGCCACTTGAAGAGAAGTTAGAAATCCCAGCACATCCATCTTAAGAAGTTTTATTACAGCCTGCCAGTTTAGACTAATGACTAATTTATTGTATCAAACAACAACAGTATATTTTTTTATTTTGTTAATTAATTTTCTCAAGCAAAGTGAAATTTATAGAAGTGCCTGGAAATGGTGCACACTGTAAAATCTCCTTGCAGCAGGAGATGAAATTATTACTAATACAGGATCAGATTGTGAGTGCATTGACTTAGTTACTTTATGACTTGGTAATGGATTTCTTCATTATTTTCTCGGGATTGTGGCATTCATGATTGCATTAAACTCAGTTAATCTATGCAAATATCATTAGGCACCACTAATAACCAGGCACCTTTCCTTCATTTCAGGGAATGTGCTAAGTAGGTGGTCTGCATGGGTCACTTCTGCCCAGCTGGCACAGAACTGACTGTCAGGACATCCAAAAGGGCAGCCAGCACTATCCCCTGTGGAAGAGTCTGGCTGCCCAGAGCAAGGAGGCTTGGTGGGCATGCAACAGCCAGCCACTGGGGCCTCCGTGCCCACCCCTGTGCTCCCAGACAAGCCTGCTCAGGCAGAATGGGCCCTGTGCTTGTCACCGCCATCCGCCCTCTCCAGGGCCTACTGGTGGGAGGGTGTGTCTTGCTTTTCAAACAGAGATTCTGTAACTTCTTGTGAACAGGCACAATTGTACTGAGTAAAATTCTTTGCATTTTCTCCTCTGCCTCCCACCCCACATTTCCTTCCTTATCCCCACTCTTCTCTGCCCAACTCTTCCCAGAAAAGGAGGCAGGGCAGCCGGACCTCAGTGCCCGTGGCCTCCACTGTCGTGAGGCCCCAGCCTGGGCACACTCGTCACACTCCACACTGCTCCCTGCTGGCGGCCCCCAGCCCGCTCTGCCCTCCACAGCTGGGCCTCGAAGCCGCAGTCCGGAAGCACTTTTGCTCAGGGACCAGGTCTATTCTTTTATCTTTCAATCCTGTACCTTGCACATAGTTTGTTGACCAACTGCATGACTGACGGAAGAACGATGGAAGGGGTCCAGAGCTGGCAGGAAAGTTCTGGAATCATAGAATTTCCCCCTTTCTGCCACTCTGCTAACTAAACCTCATGGTAAGCAAACGTGGCCAACCTGAAGGTCTCGGGGCCCTTGGAATGACAAGAGCAGGCTCTCTGGTCGTTAGCGATGCCAGCCACACACTAAAGTTAATATGCTGCCACCCTGCGAAACAGTTTGTTCTCTCGGGGAAACTGACACTCCCCTCACCATCTCATTCGTCATCAGAAATAATAGCCTCTTGCAGACCGTGCAGCCCTCTCAGCTCCCAGAGCCGTGTGCTCTCTTGAGCTCACAAGAGCCTTGCGACCATCTGGTCTGAGCAGCAGCGCAGGGGGTACCTTCTACCTGGTGATGAGAACTCAGAAACCAGGCCACCTGGGTTCAAGTCCCGGCCCTGCAGTTGATGAGCTCTGGGACCCCCAGCAAGTTGCCAAACCTCTCTGTGCCTCAGTTTCTTCATCTGTAAAATGGGAGTGAGAGTGGTACCCACCTCATTAAAGTCTGCCGAGCAGCGCTTGGCCTGTGGCGAGTGCTCAGGATGAGTCAGCTGGCACTGTCTTCTCTGAGGGCATGGACCCCAACAGAGGGAGTGAGTGCATGAATCTGTGTGTCCCAGTCTAGACTGTCCCACTCCCAGAACCAGCCTGCTCTGTGGGGTTGGAGGGCATGGCCCTGGCCATTGAAGAGTATGGACCTGTGGGGGAGACAGGCAGGCCTTCCCCCAGGTCCTCATAGGTATAGTGGGAGCTAAGAAGGCGTTCCTGACCTGCCTCCAGGCTCAGGGAAACATCAAAGAAAAGCTTCATGTCTACACAAACCAGCCCCACTCTCACCTTCATCAACCACAAACCCATCAGCCATGCGGAGGTTCAGGGACCTGAGTTAAAAGAGAAGTTGGTGTAAGATAGGTATTGAGCAGGGCCAATACCTCAACAGGTGTGGGAGGCCATGGCTAGTTTCCTGACTTTTTGCGTTTAGACTTCAGGTATCTGAAGTCCTCAGAAACATCTTGGCCATCCATTCATCCATCCACACTCACCTATTGCTATTTATGTGCCATTGATCATAAATCTATCTGCTTTCTGCAATCATTTTTCTCTCATCTGTGTATCTATCTATCATCCAACTTTTAATCTGGATATCTGCCATCTATTAATCATGTCTGCCATCCATCTATCTCTGTGTCTATCTGTAGTCCCTATCAGTCATGAGTTAACACAGTGTGTACTTAAGCATGGGCCATTTGCGTTCCATGGGGACAGGTGGGGCACCAGTGACTCTAGAAGGACTGGGGTGGCTGCAACAAGGATGGATAGGAAGGAAACTGCAGGGCTAATCAAAGAGGAGCTTGGGGCCGTCCTCTCCGAGCAGGGCTGGCTGATGGATGGAGGGGAGGGGGGCCCGGGAGAGAGAAGGGAGACGAGGAGGCCTGCAGTGCCATTACAGCGGCGAGCCTTATGCTGACCTAGTGGTTCCTTCCATGTTCCTCTCCAAGTAGGACGATGTCTGTCTAGAGTGAGCCTGTGGTGGGTAGATGGCTGTCCAGGCTCAGGTATCAGGACAGAGAAGGTGGGTGAGAATCCTGCAGTCCAGAGGGCTGAGCTTCTGTGGGCAGGCTGAAGGCCAGGGAGCTGGTGTCTACGGAGAGATGGCAGGGCAGCCTGCAAAGACCCATCCCGGCTGTTCCAGCCCTGGCTGTGTGTTGGTATCACCTGAATAGCTTTCAAAATAATCAAAAATCAAAACACTGATGCCTGGGCTCTAGACCAGTCGGAATGTCAGGGGTCGGCCCAAGCATCTGTATTTTTGGAAGCCCTTGGGTGATTTTCATAGCGGCCAGGACCGAGAACCGCCCTCGTACAAGCTCCAAGACCTCTGGAGTCCCCAAAAAGGAGCGACCTGTTGTCTTCCAGGGCAGGACTTGGCCGCTGGGCAGGGTTGGGCTCTCCAGGGGGAACAGGAGGCCTCTTCCTTCTGGGCTGCCTCCTGGCCTGGCATGGAGGCTGGTGAGCCTTCAGCCAGGGTGTCAGAAAGTGTCATCCCCGCCTTGGGTCATACTGTAAGAGGCTGGGCCAGGTGACCTCTGAAGACACACACCCCCCTCCCCCCTGGAGTCCCCAGAAGTCCTCATCATGGTGTCCAGGGTGGAGGATGGCTTGGTAGCTGCAGCCTCTGGGTCCAGGGTGACTCCTGCTGACCCGAGAGCAGTGCTGCCCCGGGAGCTTGCACTTCCAGGGAAGATGGGCTCAGGCTGTTAGAAGCTGGTGTGCCCGTCCCCACTGGTCTCAATGCTAAATATGGGCCATAGGTCAGAGGGGCGGGAGGTCTGCCTGACTCTCTGGCACTGTGTTCTGATTCTGACCCATGACCACCTCTCTCCCCATGAGGCCATGGGAAGTTGGGCCATAGCTGGGAGGGTCTCCAGCCAAGATGAGGGTCAGCCTGTGACTAGGGTTAGAGGTTGGTCTGTGGCTGGGTCGCCTGCAGGTAGCGTATCCTTCCAGCCACAACTCTGCAGCTCTGCCGCTCAGCCACCAAGTCCCCATCCGCGGTTAATAGAGACCAGCTGCGCTACGTGCTTGAGCTGAGCCCTGAAGAATTAAGGGCCGGGCTTGCCAGGTGGAAAGGCAGGGGGCAGGCATCCCTGTACCTGTGGCCTTGACTAGATTGTCTGCACTGTCGACAAGATGTGCTGACGGCATTCCGTGGTCTGTCCTCCTCTTGCTGCCTCCACCCCCGTGGACCACCCTGCAGAAACCTCCTCCCGTTGCTGGAATAAAGAAAGCCCTACTTTGTCTCCTTGAGAGCCGAGGACAAACTGGCCATAATTTATGCTCACACATAATATAAAGGAGAAAAGGCTCCATTATGCTATAAATTATCCTGTGATGGGCGAAATGCTGGAGTGTGCGCCAGAAGCCAGCGGAAGCCCCATTAGACAACAGCGTTTGGCTGCTGAGAAGTCCCCGAGAACTCCGGGCCAGCTGCCGTGTGCCCTGCGCCCTGCAAGGATAATGTAGCAGATCACACATATAATCAGTTACCTGGAGAGTCGGCTGAGCACCGCTGCCCAGCAAAGGTGACTTCTACTAGAGCCACAGCCGTGTCCCCTGCTCCGGCTGGGAGCCCTGGTGCAGACTCACCAGCGTGAGGGTCAAGGGTCAGAAGGTCAGAGGGCCAGAGAGGGAGGCAGCAAGGGGTGTGGCTGTGGCCTCCAGACCCCTCACTGTATTGAGCATCCAGGGTTCAGTTCTTGCCCAGCTCAGGGCCCCCAAGCCTGCAGAGTGCAAAAGATGAGGATACAGGGGCCATTCATGGCCCCCAAGGTGGTGACAGTTCCAGTCCTGTCTCCCCGAACATGCTGCAGGCCCCCAAGGGCTCAGAGCCACCCCCATGCCCTGGGCAGCTAGAGGGGGCTGCAGAGGCCTGGACAGCGCTTAGAGTGGATTCTACCAGCATATCTGACTTCCTGAGTAGTGAGGAGAGAGGGTCTTGCAGCCTAGACCCTGGGGAGGGAAGGCCTGGGGACTCAACAAGAAAAGAGTATGACTTAATTGGTCACTCAGGGGACCTCAAAACAGCCAGGCTCTGGGCAGAGGGGTGAGTGAAACTGGAGAAGGTCTGTGAGGTACATCGGGGCTCCCTGGGCAATCAGGGGTCCACAAGGATCCTGGGTGCCCCAGCCATTCCCCCTTCTGAGCTCTGAACCCAAACCTTGCCCTTGCAGAACAGTGGGGGACCAAGCCTTTGCCAGTAGTCCATGCTGAGCTGGAGAGGTGGAGGGAGAAGAGAGAGGCCTCCAGGTAGCTCCACCTTCCACCAGGAAGGAGGGTAACCTGAGAGCTCAGCTCTGTGCAGACCACCTGATCTAGACTACCTGGGTGCAGACTCCTGAGTCCAGACCACCTGGGTCCAGACCACCTGGTGCAGACCACCTGGGTGTGAATCCTGGCTTCGCCAATGGCCAGGTGTGCATTCTTGGGAAAGGTATTTAACTTCCCTGTGCCTGGGTTTCTTCATCTATACAGTGAAAACAATAAAATAACCGCTATGTCTGTGAAGTGCTTACCTCAGTGTCTGGGTCCTAGTAAGTTTCATAAATGAGAGCCGTGGTGACTTTTATTATTGCTGCTATGATTTTTATTATTGCTCCTGGAGCAAGCCACTTAGAGCTGCGGCCAAGGGCAGCAGCATCACCCGGCCCCAGGGAGGGAGGCGGTCTGTCCAGGGCTGTCTGGGGCAGCAGAGGTTTTGTGATGTGGGAGTCGAGTCCTACCAGCTGTTGTTATGAAGGGACTGGGGTGACACTGAGGCAGGGTGGGCTGGTCTGTGAATTAAGGAGCCAGGATGAACCAAGGGAAGAATGGTGGGCAGTGAGAGTGGGCCAGGTGAGAAGCCTGGACCAGGTCTGAGTCCCAGGCCAGGCTTCCATGGTCAGAGGGGAGGGTCCAGGCTTGGGCCTTGGGCCTCGGGGGAAGAGTTTAGAATATGGTGGGTAGGAGAACAGGAAAGAGGAAAGGTGTGTGTGTGTGTGTGTGTGTGTGTGTGTGTGTCCCTCACACCACATGCCCTGCCACACTCCTGCTTTTGCACATGCTGCTCCCTAACCTGGGATTCCTGTTCCTGCCTTTTCCACTTGGCAAGCCCTGCCCTTAATTCTTCAGGGCCCAGCCCAAGCCTTTAGGCCCCTCTCACCCCACCCCCACCCCCACAGAGCTCATCACTCCAGGCTCTCTGCCCACACTGGGGCTGATGGCCACTCATCTCCAGTGGACACTCACTCCCTACTTTCTGAGGATTCCTGCAGATGTCTAAGACATGATCTCTGAGACAAGAGGAGGAACGGCAAGTGCAAATGTCCTGGGGCAGGGATGTGCATCGAGTATTCCTGAGATAGCAGAGAGACCTATATGTCTGGAGTGGAGGGAGGGAGGGACCAGGGGAGAAAAAAAATGTGTGGGGTTCCTGTGTAGCCCCTTACCAGTCATTAGAAGACTTGGGCTCATTCTCAATGAGATGGGAGCCACTGTGGGGTTGAGCAGGAAGTAGACAAGATCTGCCTTGGATTTAACTGACCCTCCTGGCTGCTGGGTGGGGAGCAGAGAGCAGGGGCCTGGGTGGGTGTCAGGAGACAGCGAGGAGGTGACTCTCATGGCCTGGGTCCAGCCTGAAGCATTGGAAGGCAGAGTTGGCTGAAAGAATTCGAGTGGGGGAAGCGCATCTAGTTTTACCAGGGACTAGATGTGTTCTCCAGTCTCCTGCCTCCTCCCACGCCCAACTTCAAACAGAGACTGTCTGGAGGGAGCCCCACAGATCAAGGCCTGGCACTGCCTCCCCTGGGGGCGAAAGCAGCAGAGGGTCCTCATTTGCATCCCTGTGGAGGGGGAGCCCCATCTCAGCTGCACATGCCTCCCCATCCCCAGCAGCCTTTGATCTGGTTTGATGTCTCCTTCAGCCTTCTTCCCGGGCAGGAAGGCTTTCATCCTCCCTCCGGAGGCTGCTCCCGCCCAGCTGCGCCCTTGCTGCCTCTGAGACAGTGTGCGTTGTGGGGACAAAGTGGGGGAATCACTCCTCTACTTTACTGGTTTGCTTCACGCTGAGAACCCTCCGAGGTCCCATGCTCTCCGGAGGGGAGCTGACCTGGTCCCAGGGCTGCAGAGGGATCTGAATCCAGGCCCCTCACCCTGGTGTGGATGGCATGGCTGGAAAGTGCTCACTCCAACCGGAGGATGAGCCGTTTTCAGGTTCCCAGGCACAAAAGGAACCAGGACCTGTCCACTGCGCCCCGGCTCCAGAGGCGGGTCTGAGACTGTGTGCCCACCTGGGGAGTGAGGCAGGGCTCGGAGGAGGCAGAGGAGGCCTCCGGACTATGGGGGAGGGCGGGAGCATGGAAAATGCACGGATTCAGATGATCAGTGTGGTCCCCACTGGTCCCTCAGGTGCCATGGGTGTTTGATGAGGCTGGGTCAGGAGAATTCGTGGAAATGGCCCTCAGTGGGGCTCAGCATCTTCAGGGGAAATGACTCCTGTTCTAGATGAATCCAGGTACACCTCCTGGAGGAGACTGGGAGCTTCTCAGTGGTCCCCCATTTGGTCAAGGAGTGCAAAGGGAAGCCTGGTTTCTTAGGCTGGCCTGGGAAAGGCATTCTTTTATTCCCTGGGTGTCCCCTCCATACCCTGGGGGGTAGGTGTGGGCAGGCCTCCCCATCTACCAGCTGGCACCCCAGGGTGACAGTAGGGATATCTGTAACCAGCACAGTAAGGGCAGAAACCTCACACATCTCCACTCACTGAATCCCCCAGCAGCCCTGAGAGGGGTGTGCGATTATCTCCCCTTTTACAGACAAAGAAACGGAGGTCCAGAGAGGAGGCCCATGACTCCCTAAGGTGGCACAGCCAACCCCTGCCCCGCCAGCCCTCCTGAGGAGCCAGTTTCCTCTCATCCCCTTCGATGGAAGGTTGTCTCTGATCCGCCGAGAAGTCAGAGAGAAGGAACAGGCGCCCCCCTGGTCTGACCCACTGCCTCTGGGCCCTGGGACACCGAGGTCATCTCCAGGGAGAGCACGTGGCCTCTGGATCCAGGAGGTGCCCTGGGAAGTCCCCAAAGGGATGCCCGAGGGTCCTGCCAGGGACAGTGCTCAGGGCTCCAGACTCTGCCCACAGCTGGGGAGCAGAGGTGCAGGGGGCTCTGGGCTCTGCCTTTGGCTTTGTCTGCCCACCCCAGGGGCCAATAGCTCATGAGCAGGAGAGAAGCCACAGCCCTCAAAGCCATTCATTCCCCATCCTGGTCCCCAGCCTCCGGTTCTCCCTTGCTCAGGTCCCCCGCAAACCCTCCCCGGCAGCTGGAGGGGAGAGAACAGTAAAAGTCTATTGCGGCAATAAAAGGCATTAACCATCTGAGCTCGTCCAGTGCCCCAGCAGCCGGCTGTCCTTAAGCAGGAAATATTGTTTAATGCCGATGGTAATGAGCGAATCAAATTTTGGAAATTAAACTGGAATTTGAGCATTAGTGCCAGGGCGCTGGCATTTGGCAAGTCAAGTGGTACTGCTGCGACCCGCCCCATCCTCCTCCCTCAGGGCACCCCCCCCCCTCCGTGCAGCCAGCGAGATGCCACCGGCAATGGGTGGAGGCGGGGCACCACCCTGAAACTTCCCTCCTAGGGCCTGTCCTAAACCTGCCCTGGGTGCCTGCTTCTCTGTTTCCTGGGCTCTGTTTCCTTTTAAAATGCAAACCGCTCCAGCGAGCCCTGTTCCTCCCTGACTGCCTGCCTGAGTGAGGAGCAGGACTGGCTCCTCAGAGGGAGAAATCCCATCTTGTCAGAGTGCCCATGGCTTCCTGGAGGCGGAGGTGGAGGTGGCACCTACTGCTCTCGCTATAGGCTAGGAAACAAGCTCAGAGTTCAGTTGAGGTTCTGAGAAAATACAGGAGCCTGGAGGCCAGAGGATGGGGATAGGGGTGTGTTGGTGGGAGAGGGAGCAGGCATGGAAAAGCAAAGGCGGCCTTCTGCAGGACCCCCTCTGGAGAGCTCGGCCACAGGCAGTGGCCACTGGGGAGCAGGTGGAAAGAGCCGCCAAAGAGGGTGTTCCACCTTTCAAACTGTTCTAATTCTGCTGTGGCCTGGAGCCCCCGCACCTGCCCCTGGGCAGCATGACTCCAGCCCACCTCCTCTTGGAAGCCTTCCGGGTGTTCCCATTCCCCTCCCCACAGGCCCCTTCTGCCTATGGTCCAGAGCTATTGCATGTGACAGCCAGGCCTGCTGTTCCCACTCATAGGAAGGGAGTGGGGGGCTGCATGGCAGAGCCTGAGCCAGAGACTGGATTCTCCAGGGATCTGAGAACCATGCACCCCCACCTCATACACACCCATTGAAAGAGTAACCACCGCCCCCCATGCCCTGGCTGGTTTGGCTCAGTGGATAGAACGTTGGCCTGAGAACTGAAGGGGTCCCAGGTTCAATTCTGGTCAAGGGCACATTCCCGGGTGGCAGGCTCAATCCCCAGTAGGGGGGTGCAGGAGGCAGCCGATCAGTGATTCTCTTGATGTTTCTAACTCTCTCTCCCTCTCCCTTCCTCTCTGAAATCAATAAAAATATATATATATATTTTAAAAGAAAGAGTCCCCACCACCACCACCAAAAAAAAATTGGAAATCCAGAAGGGCTCCTAAGAAGCATCTCAGACTCTGTTCAGCCAAGTCCCAGGCACGCAGCAAGCACCCAATAACTGCTGAAAGTGTGACCAGAGGGTAGACCCAGGAGGGGTGGCAGGTGCTCTGGTCTAGTCCCTCCTGAGGTGGCCACAAACACCTTCACCTGCAGAGCTGGGTAGTTTTCTCATCTGTTATTTGATTGGTTTCCCCCATCCATAGCTCTTTAGTGTGTGGGGGGGTGGGGGGCTGGAGGGGGTGTATAGACTATGCACACTCCCAGCAGTGGCGGCAGGACATCTGGGCACAGGGAGCTGAGTTGCCCTCTGCTGGTTCAGGCAGAGCTGTTGCCCAGTCCTTCTGGGGCATCACACACCTGCTCCCCAGAACCCCAGGTGTTCCTTTAGCCACGCAGACACCGGCACTCACATTTTCAAGGAGCAGGAAGGCAGCAGCAAGGGGTTATAGGATCAGGAAGTCAAGAGACCCTAAGAGACTGGGTTTAGTCTGAATCCCTGATTTCTACCCTGGAGCTTCCTTTTTGCCCCAACTTCCTCATTTTAAAAGGTGGGGTCCTTGGTGTTTCCTGGGTTCCTGCCCATCTCTGCCATTCTGTGCCTTGCTCCCCCTGGGGAGGGCACCAGTTCCGGGAGCCACTGTGTGCAGCCCTGCTGGCCTCTGTCTTGTTTGGGAACCTGTTTCTGATGGATGGTCTGTCTCCCTGTCTGGATGTCAGCTCCGGTGAGCAGACTCACCTCCCTTGTTCGCTGTCCTAGAAGCAATGCTCGGAACAGTGTCTGGCACAGAGAAGGTGCTCAGCAAATAGTTGTTGAATGACTCCAAAAGGCTTTGTTGAATGACAGCCAGTACTTTGCTGTGCCAGCCACTGGGCTCTGCCCAAAGGGTCAGCAAGTGAGCATAACGCAGCCCCCTGCCCTCAGCTGGCCTCTGCTGAGAGGACGATGCAGAGCTGTAACCCCGCCTCCACTTGCTCACCATGTGTCTGAGTCCCACGCAGTCTCAGCGATCTCCCACCCAGGGGCATCTTCAACCCACTTCCAGCCTGGCTCTGAGATCTCTCCTGGCCTCACCTCCCTTCGAGGTGGCCTGCATGGCTTGGTTCCAGCGGCACCTACCTGGACAGCTCAGAGGAGCAGTGACACTCCTCATACCCAGCAACAGGCTCAGGCTGAGGGCTCACAGAGGAGAGTGAGAACCCCACAGCCTCACCATGACCCCGGGACCCTGATCTCTCAGGCAGGTGGGCTGCGGTCAGAGACTACTCAGCCTGTCCCAGAAGGAGGGGGTCTGTGTCCTGTGGGAGGAGGTAGGAACTGGCTGAGGAAACTGAGCCATTCTCTGAGGTTCTCACTAGTTTGGTATCAGATCCGAGACACCAGCCAAATGGTGCCATTGGTCATCTGAAGGCACAGCTTGGGGACAGCCCCTTGGGAACGTGCCCAAAGGGAGAGGAGGGCACAGCGGGTGGGAGGATTTGGAGAAGTTGTCCATCTCAGCTGGTCAGCCACAGCCGGAGTCTGGTCCGACCTGTTACTTCAAGTGCTAGCCCCAATGTGGAGCCTCTGACCTCTCCCCTCTATGACCTCTGTCTCCTCAAGGCAGGGCAGGGCAAAAAAGGGGCCTCCATTTCCTCCTCCTCCTAGATAGAGAGCCCCAAGTGATGATTGTCACCACAGTCATTGCTGCTGGCCAGGCTCTCCTGCAGCACCTCCTGGTGCATTCACCCATGAGGAGGCCTCGTTATTCCAGCTTTATTGACCTAAAGGGAGCAGCTGACAGCTGGGATGAGGGGTTGCTGGGGTCCAAGCCAGGGCCTGGGCCAGAAGGAGGAGATCTGCCCTTGGACTCAGAATCCTTCCAGCCCCTGGTCTGAAAGACAAGGCTTGGATTCACTCACCCAGTGACAGAAGCCAATTGGAAATTGCAGAGGGCACAACATGACCTCGTTCTCAGGTCCTAGAAACAAACAGCGTTTGCACTGGGTGGGGTCACTTAAGCACCCCTGGAGGAAGGGAGTCTGCAGCCAGGGTCCTTTGGTTTCCACAGCCTTCCGGAAGGTCAGGAGGTTGCAGCTTCCCTGGGGAAACCCAGCCAGCCAGGAAGAGGACAGCCTGGCCCCCTTCATGTTGGAAAGATTTCAAGAAGGAAGGACCCAGGCCTAGAACTGCTAACTGCGCAGTGAAGGGAGATTTCACAGGAGGGGAGAAGGAAATAGCAAAAAAACAAACAAACAAAAAATCAAACCCTGGGAAAAGGGAAGTGGCTGATAGAAAGGCACGTGTGGATGAATTTTAATGCAATCAGAAAGCTGTCATAATGATAATAAAGGAATATATTCAGACACCAGGAGAGAAGGCAGGGAGGTGTGGTCCCACATTTAAATCAGGCACAGGCTAGGAGGGCCTTCTCTTCACTCCCTTTTTCCTTCCCAGGGAATTTCTAAGCAGAATGGCCTGGTATTAGCAGCGGGTGGTTTTCACTTCTTTGTCTTTCTGAAAATCCTGTTAATGGGGAACCTTTAGAAGGCTTTGGCAGTGGGATGGGGTGCACTGCCTGGGTCTGGAAAGGAGTTTCAGTTACTCCAAGAGAGGCTTTAAAAGCTCCCAGCTCACCTCAGGTCAAGTGCTGCTCTTCTGGGAGTTAGACATGAGCCTCCCACCTCCTCTCCTCTGCCCCACCCTCTCCTCCTGCAGGTCTCTCCTCCCTGCTCTCTGTCTATTTCTGATTCCTTTCACTCTGTCTATCTTCACCATCTTCCCTCCCTCTCTGCTCCTAACCCCATCTCCTGCCATCCCTCCTCAGCCTCACCCCTTTTTTACTGTCTCTTTCCCTTTCTCTTGGTTTCCCAGTCTTTGCCCCCCAGCCCAGAGCTGGAGTTGGTGAGCCCTGGAGATAAGACAGGGGCATGCCCAGCCCTGCCAAGGCCCATAAGCCTGGTTAAGTCGGCAGGCTGGGACAGTGGGCAGGGTGGGGCCTCCAGGCCCCCAGCTTTGGCTAAAGCCCACCCGTGGTGGAGGTCCAGGCTAGTGCGCCCTAACCCAGAACTAGTAAAGGAACTGATGCCTGCAGGGTGTGGAAGGAGTTGGAACCCAGGGCCACCTCATCATGATGACATGCCCAGTGCTGGGTGCTCTGGGTGAGGCGGACCAGCAGGGCAGCAGTTAGGGCTTCCTGAAGAGGAGGAGTCTGGGGTGGCTTGTGAAGGAGAGCTGGGGCCCGGAGGTTTCTTGCTTCGCTCCAGTCACCAGGACAGCCCTCAGCTCTATGTGAACTCTCCTGGCTGTGGGTGAGGGGGCTCTCTCGGGCAGGAGGTACCCACTGCCCTGGATACAGAGGGACATGGTCCCAGAGTGCCCCCGCCTTCCAAGAAAACCATCAACACATGACCCATTGCAGCTTTGGGGGTGAGGGATGCATTTCTGTAGCCTTAGCTGCCTGTGCCCTTGTGTGCCAGTCACTCAACCGTCTGCAGACATCTAGTGAGTGCCTGCTGAGTGCTGCCGCCACAGGGCCCCTGTTCCAGCTACTGAGGCTGCATAACAATGTAGCCCAGAGTGAGGGGTATGATACAACCGTTTATTATGCTCTCGGATTCGGTGGGTCAGGAACTCAGACGGGGCACAGCATGGAAGGCCTGTCTCTGCTCTAGGATGTCTGGGCCTCTGCTGGAAAACTCAAAGGCTGGGCCAGGAGTCATCCGGGGACTCACTCACTTCAAAGTCTGGTGGTTGGTGTTGGCTGTCAGCTGGGGCCTCGGTTCCTTTCTGTGTGCACCCACCGTGTGGGCCCCTGGGGTGTTTGTCACAGCGTGGTGTCTGGCTGCTACAGGGCAAGCGTCCCCCAAAGAGAGATCTGAGTGGAAACTGATCCCTTTTATGACGTAGCCTTGGAAGTCAGCGGGCATCACTTCTGCTGTTCATGGTGGGTGAGAGCAGTCACAAGCCCCACCCAGATTCAAGGGAAGGGGACATGGACCCCAGCCTCTCAGTGGGAGGTGTGACGTCATGTTGAAATAAGAACGTGCAGGGTGGGAAATCTTTTTGAAGTCGTGGCGATCTGTCAGCCTAAACACAGAGCTGAATTGTGTCAACAAACCACTTGGTACTCAACACAAGTGTGGGGAAGCTGCTGGGGGAACCCAGTCTTCAGGCTCTCCAAAAGTGCCCAGGGCTGAATTTTGCAGCAAGAACAAATAGGAAGGCCTGAACCAAGGAGGTGAAAACATGTGAGATAGAAAGGAGACATGTCCCATGGAATGGCATAGAGCATTCACTCATTCCAGGACTCTATCCCCAGGGCCTACTATGTGCCAGGTGCTGATGCTCCAGGAGAGGCCCAGTCTCTTCCCCAGGGAACATAGGGGGGGTGAGGGGGCGGGGGGGCACTGGCAGGGAGCTAGACAGAAACCAACTACACAGGCAAAGCATGAAATAATTATCTTTCAAAAATCAGGCCATGAGAGTTGAGGGGCTGAGACAGAGAATAAAGGAGAGGTGGAAGGAGGGGCCTTGATGAGGAAACAATAGGTGGAAGGAGGGGCCTTGATGAGGAAACAATAGTTAAACTGAGACCTAGAAGAAGAGAAGGAATCAGCCTTGTGATACGGAGGGCACCCCAGGCAGAGGGACCAGCATATGCAAAGGCCCTGTGGCAGACTTGCTTGTTGTGAGTTAATTTTGGCAGCTGTGAGTGAAGGTAGATGAGGAAGAGAGTGTGTCTGGGACGAGGGAAGAAGGGACCTCAGGACTGCATGAATGACCCCTGTGCCTAGGTGAGTGGCCAGGCCCATGGCCTTGCTCCCTCGTTGTGCGACAGGAGTGGGCAGAGTCGCTGCAATCCAGCTCCCCCTTCACCCAACCTTTTCCGCTGGCTTGGCCCTCCCTCTACCTCTAGCCCCTACCCGCGTCGTCCCTGCCCCACTAGCTAAGCCCCACCCCCAACCACGCCCTCTCCCTGCTACCCTCCTGCCCCTGGGGTCTGAGCCCCGCCTCGCTTTGCCCAGCTTCTCCCTCCCCGGAAACCCTTCTCCTCCCGCCGTGCCGGGTTCCCCCACCCCCACCCCTACCCCCGGCTCTCCCCCGCGTCGCCCGGCCCCCCGGGCCCCGGTAAGCATCTCCTAATTTTGTTCCAGAAGATAGAAAACTCTTTGTGGGCATGCTCAACAAGCAGCAGTCTGAGGACGACGTGCGCCGCCTCTTCGAGGCCTTCGGCAACATCGAAGAGTGCACCATCCTGCGCGGGCCCGACGGCAACAGCAAGGGTGAGCCGGGCGGGCGGGCTGGGGCATGGGCGGGGCGGGTCGCCGCGGGACCCGCCCTGACGGCTGCATTCAGAGCCGGAGCTGGCCAGGGTCGGCTGGCCAGCGAGGGCTGCTTGGAAGGGACGGGGCGGTGGAACGAGGTCTTTCTCTGTCTCTGCTTCTCGGTGGCTCCCCTTTCCTCTCGGTCTTTCTCTCTCCTACTGCCCCTCCGCCCTCGCCCTGGCCTCCCTCTGGGCCCTGGGCCCTGGCTCAGCCCCGCCTGTCCCCCCAGGGTGCGCCTTTGTGAAGTACTCTTCCCACGCCGAGGCGCAAGCCGCCATCAACGCGCTGCATGGCAGCCAGACCATGCCGGTGAGTTCGGCCACCCCTGGGTGGGGCTGGAACGCGGGCAGCGGCCAGGTGACACCCCTGCCCATCCCAGAGCGCCCGCAGGGCCCTACCCACCCTTACACGGTCCCTACCATGCAAAACCCTGGCCGCGCTGCTCACTGCCTCCGCATGAGACTGGAAGGCATTACCACTATCCCATATCTCAGACAGGGACACTGAGGCCAGACACCTAAGGAACTGGCCGACAGTCCAATTAAGACCCCAGACCCCTGGGCGAGCGCCGTCCCGCAGCCCCCAGAAGCGCCTCCCCAGCGGAGAGGGAGGGCCTAGGTCAGGGGCACGGACAGCTGGACAGCTGGGAGCGGAGGCAGCTAGGGCAGGTGGGCCTCACGCGCAGTCCCGGCTACAGGGAGCCTCGTCCAGTCTGGTGGTCAAGTTCGCCGACACTGACAAGGAGCGCACGATGCGGCGAATGCAGCAGATGGCTGGCCAGATGGGCATGTTCAACCCCATGGCCATCCCGTTCGGGGCCTACGGCGCCTACGCACAGGCAGTAAGTGGGGGCGCAGACGGGGGTGGGGGTGTATGGGCAGGGGTTCTCGGCTAACTCTGCTCAGAACCCCAGAGCAGGGACACCTCTCTTTGCCAGGGGAGCCCTGTGTTTCTGGCCTAGAAAACACTGCCCCCGCCCTGGGGAGTGAGGAGTGGTCGGGAATGAACCCGGGGGTAGAAGCCAGAGAGGGCTGAGGGAAGTGTGGTTCAGTCCAGGGTGGCTGCCAGGAGTGGTGGTTTGCTGCCCTGGTTCTTAAGGGGAGGAGCTGGAGAGGCGGCTTCTAGGCAGGGCAGCAAGGTGGGTTATCCTGAACGCTCCCCTGCCAGTCAAGCTCTAGGAAGCACCAATGGAAGTGGGGAGAGAGGTTGAGGTGTTTGGGTGTCACCACCCACCCCTGCCCCCATTCATGGAAGGGTGTGCTGGGCCTCTGGTCGCTCCTGGCAGGGGTCCTGTGTGGCTCCTCAGAGCCCATCACACCAATGCTTCTGCTGCAGTCCCCCTCTTCTCCCCCCCGGCCCCTGGCTCGCCAACTGCGTCCTTCCACCTTGGGGCCTTCTTGGCCAGCTTCTCCCCTAAGCTGCCTCCCAGATTTGTAGCCACAACCCCCACTGGTGCCATCCACTCCCATGGCATCGGTGCCCATGCAGGCCTCATCCGCTGGCAGTTTGTCTCAAAAATGTTCTAATCTCAGGGGAATCAGGGAAGGCGGGATATGGGCCCCATGAAGACTTTGGAACAGTTAGCTCTTTGGGGGTGGTTTCTAATAGCCTTTGAGAGCTAGGGCAGCAATGGGGGAGACATCGGGGTTCTCTGGGGGGTGGGGAGCTGTGTCTGAGCTCCCTGGGGTTCAGGGCCTAGGAGGCTGGTGTCCAGGAGCTGAGCCCCCTGGTGGGAGGGTTGCCCCCCCTGGAAGCGCATGATATTTTTTCCACTCCTTCTGCCCCAGCTGATGCAGCAGCAAGCAGCACTAATGGCATCAGTCGCGCAGGGCGGCTACCTGAACCCCATGGCTGCCTTCGCCGCCGCCCAGATGCAGCAGATGGCGGCCCTCAACATGAACGGCTTGGCAGCCGCACCCATGACCCCAACCTCAGGTGAGCCAGCAGGTACCAACACAGGACACAGCTGAACCCAGGTCCAGACCTTTTGTTTGGCCATTTTCGGCTACATTGGACCACCTTGTGGCAAATAGCACATGGCATCGGTCCCCATGCAGGCCTCATCTACCAGCAGTTTGTCTCAAAATGTTCTAATCTCAGGGGAACCAAGGGAAGGTGGGATGTGGGCCCCATAAAGTCCTGTTATGGTTTCAGGGGGGTGGGAATTTCACTCATGTTGTTTTGGAAAGAAATTGACATGAACCCATCTCCCCTTGAGTTCTGAGGGGAGAAGAGCCCTGCCCCTTCTGTGGCCTTGTTTGGTCCCTCGCCCAAGCATAGAAGGAGCTGATTTTTAAATGTCCCTTTAACCCAACATAGACTCACTGGCTTTTTCCAAGAGAACTACACAACACGCAAGAGAGAACCACAGAGTTACCAAAGGACAGGGGGGTGGGAAACAGCCCTGCTCACAAAGTCTGTTTTTAATTGGATCCTGGTTAGTATCCAGTTCAGTGATTCTCAACTGGGGCAATAATTTCATGCCTACTCTCTCCCCACCCCAAGGATATCTGGCAATGTCCTGAGACCCTATTGGTTGTTACAACTTGGGGAGGGGAGTGAACTCTGATGTAGTAGGTAGAAGCCAGGGTTGCTGCTAAACATCCAACAATGCACAAGACAGCCCCCATGACAAGGAAATGTCTGACCACAAATGTCAATAGTGTCAACGTTGAGAAAACCTTGTCTAGTCCAAGGGCTGGCCCAATAGCCTGGGCTTTCATTCACCAAGCTTCCTCGCTCTCCACACCCAGCTCATAGCAACAGCCTTCCTTACACCCCCAAGCGATTCCTTTCCCAGATAAAGTCCATAAAAGACTGTGCCGTCTCTAGGCCCAACTTGAGTACTACCTCATAGCTCTGATCCCCAGTTTAGGGATACTCCTGGACCCAGGCCAGCCTCATGTCCTAGTCCACAGAGAGATCCTGCTTTCTACATGAAGGGAAAGGCCCTTCCCAGCTTTGAGGCCTTAGTACAATCACCAAGCCAGCCACCCCTTGAGTTCCACCCACCTGGCATAGAGAGGACACAGTGTATTGTCATCTGACCCTAACTTTACTCTCACCACTGTGAGCATAACCATAATCTCAACAGGAGGCGGCCAAGGTGTCTACTGTGTATGAATAGGGCTGAGTCTGGACTCTGCAAAGTCCTCTCTCCCTCATTGCAGGGGAGCTCCAGAATTAAGACCTCCTCCACCCACGTAGCAAAACTTCTTCCTGGGGAGGCAGATCAGCCCCTCCGTGATCCAGGGAAGAGAGCAGAGCCAGCGACTTAGAAGCCCGTTGATGGCTAAACAGGGACAAGCTCATCCTGACTTAGCTGGGGTGAGCAAGAACCACTGGAAAGAACTAAAGGAAGACCAAGTGTGGTCAAATTCAAAGGCATTGAGAATAGTCTATGTACTGTAGTTCCAAGGTTGAGTGGTCAGTGGTCAGGGAAGTCTTCATGGGGTAGGTGGGATCTGGACTCTGCCTTGAAGGGTGGATACAGATGGGGTGAGTGGAACCACTCCATGCATGGAGGTGATCCAAGATGTGATTGAGTCGGTGTGTGAATTCCAAGTGTACACCCAGGCCCTTGGAGCCAGGAGGTGGAGCTCCATGGGTTGGCCTTTTCTCACCTTTGTTCTTCTTGCCTCCCCTCCTCCTCCACCCTTCCCCATCTCTGAAACCAGGTGGCAGCACCCCTCCGGGCATCACTGCACCAGCCGTGCCTAGCATCCCGTCCCCCATTGGGGTGAACGGCTTCACTGGCCTCCCCCCACAGGCCAATGGGCAACCTGCTGCAGAAGCTGTGTTTGCCAATGGCATCCACCCCTACCCAGGTAAGCACATCTGGCAGCCCTTCCTTACCCGTGCAGCACACCCCTCATCCATTCTGCCGCTGCCCTTGCTGTTACAACCGGGAATGTGTGGCTCCTGCCCTCCGTCCATTCCTTGGTGGAACCCCAAATGTGATCAGGGAGATCAGGGAACCTCTGGTGGGAGATATCAAGTTCCCGTCCTTGGGGAGGTGTCTGTCTGGTAGGTGAGAAAGAATGCATTCCTGGGGCTCCTGCAGGGAGAAAAGAGAAGCGATGTAGTAATTGTACAACCAGAGGCTAGTAACTGCAAATTAATTGAGAGTGAATTTGACCTATAAGAAGTCATGGGACAGAAGCTAAAATAATAAGTATACTTAGTGTTAAGTAGGAAAAGGCTCTTTGGGGAAGGAAGGGGAAAATACATAGATTGACATTCTGTCCGGTACATACTGGAGTACACACAACCCCTATCAGCACATCACACAGAGGGTCAGGACCTTGGACAGCTCCCTGGTCCTGCTTTGATTAATTCTGACACACAAGATCCGGGAGGCCAGGGCCTGATTAACTCTGTTCCTCTCAAACTTAGCAGCTCTTTCATGGTGGGACTGTCCAGTTGACTTAAGCAGCTCCCATCTCTGGCCTTGAGGATGGATAGAGCAGGAGAGCTGAGCCCGAAGCCCTACGGTAGACTAGCAAGGGACAATGTCTCAGAGATGCGGGGAGTGCTGTCCTCCTTCCTAGAGGGCAGATGACAAAGTTGCAGAGTCCCCATGAGTACAAGTAAGTGCCCAGTCTGTGCTGGATGGAAGGGGACCCCCAGAAGGCGGGCAGGATGGGGGCCTCTCCCCTGGGAGGTCAAAGTCCAGTCAGGAACACAATATACATTGACAGAATGTTGAAAGAATAAGCAGAATGGAGTCTGATCAAGAGTGAATGTTTCCATTGTGAGGTGCTAAATATTTCAAAGGAAGGGAGGGTTCTATAGGCTGAAGAAGCCCAGCAGAGTTGCCTTACAGGAGGCTCAGACGGACGTTGACAATGGGTAGGAATTGGAGAGGAAAGGATGGACAAACCAGGGGCACATCCTAGGGAGCGTCTGTCCTGGAGGCCCAGCGGGAGGAGGGGCCTGCCTGGTGGGCCAGGGATGGTGAGGTTGGCCCAACCAGGGCAGAGGAGGTCAGCTTGAGGTGGGTCAGCCGTGGGCGGCAGAGTAACGCTGCCCACTCTGGTTGTCCATCAGAATCCACTGTGTGGCTTTGTAAAACCACAGAAGCCTGGAGGTTGTGATTTCAGTGTCTGCTAATGATTTCAGGAGTGAGGCCCAGACCTCCAGAGAATATAAAAGTTCCAGCAGCGGCAGAAGGCAAGGTCCCTGTGCTAGAGAAAACCAGAGGAGAATGTGCTGACTTTGAACTTGGAGTTGTGCTTGTCTTGTCTTAGTGTTTGCCCCTCAACTCACCTCTCAGTGCACAGAGAGGAGGCCGGAGAAGCCTAGAGAGAGAAGCGGCAGGGCCCTGGGTCTGGAGTTGTTTCAGGATGAAGAGTCCAGGCTGGCAAGGGAGGCAGGGCAGGGGCTGGGCAGCTGGAGGTGGGAGTGGGCCCACCAATCTCAGGTTCCTGGGCTCCGCCTGCCTCAGGCTCATGGGCTGGGAGATACAGTCCCCGCACATCTGGGTGGTTTCATTCCCCCGCCTCCGTGCCCACAAGCCCATCTGGAGCTCTGGATTTTGACAAACCTGTTCTTTCCCCACCCCCACCAGCATCTGTGAGCTATTTCCCTCGTGGACTTTGGAACTGTTTCTCTCCCCCATTTGTAACAATCTGCCATATCCCATAAACAATTCCCTGCCGGAGCAGGAGGGAGGGGTGGAGGGAAGGAAAGGAGAAAAGTAGTACATTAAAAAAATTAATTTACCATCTTTAAATGCGGAGTTTGGAGCCGCTGTAATGAACGAGATCCTTCAAAATGTTCACTCTTTGGCAGTTACTAATGAGGTCATTAAGCAGAGAAGTAGAGAGGGTCTCAGAAATGCCTTCCTCCACTTCCTAGCCCCAGGTAGCTTCCCCGCTCTCCCCTCTCCTCATCGAGATCATGTTGAAAGCACATAGTGTGGCCTTTACTGCCACATAACACCCCTGCAGGGCTGTCTCTATAAATGTTAAGTACGATTCCTTCTTTCCTATGTCGCAGTATATGCTGAGCAGTTGCTATGAACCTAGCGCTGTGCGTGTGTGAGGGTGTGCGTGTGTGAGGGGGGCGGGGGGCGGGGGGGCGCGTGGCTGTCAAGTGAGTTGTGCAGGTTTTATGTTACACAGGGCACCACACTATGTGCCAGAGATAGAGACAACTCTTTCTTTAATTTGCATAAAGGCAGGATGTGGTTGAGCGGCTAGGGAGACCAAGAGCTGAGGTGGGTTTCCCTCCAGAGAACTGAGGCAGAGTCAGGGAGAGGGAGCAGCAGGGAGGAGAGGACACCCCCAAGCACCTATCACCACTACCACCTCAGCACTGGCAGCTCCTGACTCCAGGCCCCACGAGTGGGGGGAAGAGAGGGACAGGGCTAGGATCCGACTTCAGCCACCCCTCTGAGCAGCCCTGGCCCAGCTCCCCTGCTGCAGCCCGCAGTCTTTAAGCATCTCTGCCCCATGATTTCCCTGGCTGCCCTGAGGTCCAGGTGCTATTGTTGGAGTGGGATGTTACTGAGGCTCAGAAACAGGAGCCCGGGAAGGAAGTGGGGAATTCTTCCTGGTCTACAAGGCCCCTAAGTCTGGCACTGCCAGTTAGCTTGGCGACCAAGGTCACCAGGCAGGTAAGTCCCGATGGTTTTCTTTCTGCCTCCCTGTGTTACCCAGTTTTCTCTGAATTTACTGCGGCTAGATCTGTCCCCACCCACCTCTCCAGGCCTCTGAGGCCAGCCTACTCCCACTAGCCATCGCCACCAAAGGCAGTGCCCACTGTTGGCCCTGCACTAGGCTTGGCCCCACAGCCTCTAAGACCCAGCAGAGGCAACAGAAGTGGACAAAGCCTTCCGCAGCCCGGCTGCCCTCAGTTCTTGCCCAAGTGTCAGCATGAGGGCCCTCTTCTCGCACCGGGCAGTAGACATCCAAGAGTCACAAATTCGGGCTGGAGGAAGGTCCTTGGCCTGCTGGTTCCTCAGTGTCTGTGGGCACCACTCCTCTCCCAGCCCACAGGCAGGCCTCATCTGTGTGGCCAGTCCTGCCCAGGGTGTCTTAGCCACGGCCTGGGGATGGAAGCCTCGTGCCTTGTGCCAACTCCCTAGACTACAGGAGAGGGTCCTTCTGCCTGAGCAGCCATGGGTGGCCCAGGAGGACAGAGTGGCAGGGTGAGGCCCCCTGTGCTTTTCTTTCGCCAGCTGGGTTCTGCCCCCGACTTCTGCTAAGGACAGTGAGGATGAGACCAGCCTCCTGACAGCCTCTCGCCCACTTTCCACAGCCCTTCTCCTGGGCCAGGTCCCTCATGTGTCCCCACTAAGCCCCTCATGGCCAAGCTTCTGGCATCTTCTTCCCAGCCCTTCCCAGCCTTCTGCATAAAGCATCTGTCTCCCCCCACCCCAGGCCAGCTGCAGGCTGCATCCCCCAGCCAGGGGGGCAACCTCCACCCTACTAAGGGCCCTGGACTGGAGAAGGGGGAACCCCAGCAAGGCAGGCACTCAGGTGACCTGCTCCAGGGCAGACACCACAGTGCTTGGGAAGGACAATGCAGCCACAGTGCCATCTCCATGGGCGTGGTGGGGGAGGGGCTGGCTTGGGGGGCATCACTGACCTCTGCCCCTTGGCTCCCCTGCAGCGCAGAGTCCCACGGCCGCGGACCCCCTGCAGCAGGCCTACGCGGGAGTGCAGCAATATGCAGGTCGTTAGTACCCGCGCGTGCCCACTGCTCCCCCAGCCCTGCTCATCCCCACCTAGGCCTGGGCCGGGCACTGTAGGGGAGGGAGAGGTGGAGAGAGGGGGGGGTGGGGAGCTGAGGTGAAAGGAGGGAGGGCTATACTCCCAGAGGCCACTGCTTCAGGCTGCCACCCTCTGGCAGGCCCCTAGCATTCCGGCAGTCTCCCACGGTGCCCTTGGAGAGGTGGGTGGTCAGAACTTCAGGCCAGGTGAGCCGGGCTGAAGTTATCATCTTTGCAGTTATCACCTTGCAGTTATCATCTTTGAGGCCAGATTTCCTTCCCATGGGGCTGCCAAGCCAGTGTGTCTAGTTTATCCAGCACCAAGCCACACAGCAGCATGGGGTGGGGAGGGTGGGGGCTGGGGTGCCGCCCACCGCAGTCCACAGTCCACAATTGCCGGTCCTGGAAGCTTAGATGACTGGGTTTGAGAGAAGGAGAGGCCCTGGAGGGGAAGCAGTTCAACCTTCCGTGCCCCACTGCCCCCCTGCCAGGTAGTGGGAGTTGGTGTGAGCAAGGCTGACCAAACAGGGAGGATAGGCAGCCAGAGGTAGAAAAAGGAGGGGTAGATGGCCTTGGGCCACTGAATGGGAAGGGGACCAGCCACTACAGAAAGCCCAAGGCAAGCTGTCAGTCATGCTTCTCTCACTCCCACCCCTGGGCCGGGCAGCACGCACACACACGAACACGCACACACACCTGTGTACATACAAACACAAACACGCACACACCTGTGCACACACACACTTCTCATCTTCACTGCGCGCTTCTCCTTTACTCCTGAGCGCCAGCTTTATCTTACGTGGCTGCACTGAAGTGCACTTTTGACTGGTCTGCTTTTACTGCTCAACACTGAAATGTCTCTTCCTTCTTGCCTCTCACCCTGTCTCTCCCTGTCGCTGTCGTCTCGCTGTCGTCGTCGTGTCTTGCTCTCTTGCCTCTTCTCTTTGGCCCTCCAGCAGCCGCCTACCCTGCTGCCTATGGTCAGATAAGCCAGGCCTTCCCTCAGCCGCCTCCAATGATCCCCCAGCAACAGCGAGAAGGTGAGTCTGCAAGCCGGGCTCCCAGGCCCCTCCCCGTCCCCTTCTCCCCCCAAAGAGGCTGCTCCTGGGTCTTCGGTAGGCATTTTGTTGGAAAAATGACCATGTTTGTGTGCTGGGTTGAGGTGAGGGAAGAGGGCAGGATTGTGAGACGCGGCGCTCTCCAATGCAGCATGAGGTGGGCTTCTGCAAACCCCAGGGGAAGGTTAGGAGGGTGGGCCCCTGGACGACTTGGGGGCCCAAGAATTCCCCCTCCCCCAGTGGAGAGGAAGGGAAGAAGTAGGGATGCTCACAGCTGGCATGGGGGAAGTGGGGGGAGGGCAACCTATTGTCAGAAGTTTTACCCTCTGGGTGACCAGGCGAGCCAGATGGGGATAGGGGCCCAAGTGCGGGCCTCTGGGGAGACGGAGATCCTGGAGAGCCACCTCCAGAGGCCCTGGTGTGACCAGGGTGGGCCAGGCAAGGCCAGTGCCCAGGGAGGCTGGGGCTCATTAAGACGCAGTGTCCTCCCGTTCCTGAGCTGGAGACCTACAGGAGCTGGATAAACAAGCCCGCCCTCGGGGCCCCATGGCCTGCACGAGCTCAGTTTGACAGGGTAGGAACACTAACAAGGTCCTGTCCTCCCCACCCCCATGAAAAGGTCACCCTGCCAGCGAGGCCACCATTGCCCAGTAGCCCACATGGCCAGGGGGTCCAACTGGTCTCCAGCGGCCGGCATGAGCTCTTGCCACAGACTGTCCCACAGCTGGGGATAGTTAGTCCTGGGGAGGACATGTGGGTCTGCGGTCCAAACCCCTTTGGTCAGACAGGCCCCAAACAGGCCTAGAGCCTGAAGGGCTGAGGCCCTCCATCTGTGGGCACCTTTAGTCCCCACCGTCTTGCCCTGTTCACTACATCAGATCCTGTGTGGTCAGTCGCCACTTCAGCCTCTCCTCTGGCCTAGAGTCTCCCACGACTGTCCCCATTCTCCCTGAATAGGGTGTCCCGGATGAGCGACACTGGGGAGCAGGGCATGGGAGGGGTGAGATGTGAACCCAGATGCCTACAGAGCCACGCTGTGTACAGGGGAGGGCCCACGGCGCTGGGGGTGGGGTTGTCGGGGAAGGCTTGGGGAAGGGGCACACAGAGGTAGGGACACAGGCATGCCTGGCGGGAGGGTGGGGGGAGGGGCACAGCAGGAGCAAAGGCATAGGTGTTGCAAAGGGTGAGAAGAGCCTGGGTGTGGGGGCGATAGGCTGAGGGTGGGTGGAAGCCAGACCGCAGCTGTGTTCAGTGTTGCATGAGGCATGGATGGAAAAGAAAGCTGTGTTCCTCCAGCCACGGCCTCTTCACATCAGGGCCGCTTCCCCCTGTGCAATGCCCTGGAAGTACCAGGGCACACTGGTTGCTGGGGCGGACCTTCCTTCCAGTCCTTGTCTTTGAGTTGAGCCTGAAAGCCAGCAGATGCCTGAATCCCCAGAGGCTGTCTGCGCCCCAGACAGGCCACGGTTCCCCTCAGGGTTGGCTCCATCCCCGGCTCTGCCAGGGGTGCCGTGTGGTCAGGGGTAGGCACTTTCTGTCTCTGGAGCTCCATTTCGCCATTTTGCAGAAGGCTGGGCTGGACCAGATTGATCTCCAAGTCCTGCTGGTTACGCCATCTGGGTGCTCTAGAACCTGTGAATGAGGGAATACAGCGCGAGCTCGGGGCCGCTGGAGTAGGAAAGTGTGTAGGCTCCTTGTTGAGGGGTGAGGGGCAGGGGACTGGTGGGGCTCAGCCACACGCCATGCTGATGGAACGCAATCCACGGGCCTTCCCTCAAAGGCTCCTTGTCTTTTAATGACAACATAACATCCACATAAAGCAGCTTGCAGAACTTGAACTTGGAACATGGGCCCCAAGTTCAAGGCAGGTGTCAGCATTGAGAGGAGAGGGAAGCCCTGAAGAATGGGTCTGGGAGGGGAGAAGGCATGTACTGGGGAACTGGGGGTGGAGGGTGGGTAGGTCAGGAGGCGGCAAATGCACCTGCCCCTAGAGAGCACCCCATCTGGCTGGAGAGAACCTCCTAGACATGAAGGAGAAAGAGGCTCAGAAGGCCGGCCGAGTATGGAGTGTGGACTCAGGGAGCCGGGGCAGGGGGCGGGTGTGGGGAGCATCTGGGTGGGGGTCCTAGAGGAGCTGTGGCTTAGATTAGTCCTTCAAGCTGGTTCCTGCCCCATGGGGACTCACATCTAGCTGGGGACCATCAAGGGACACACAGCATGAGCCAGCGAACACACATGGTGGGAGGGGACGGGCGAGGAGAGGGTCGCCAGAGCTTGGGGGACCCAGCACTGGGACCAGGTGCACAGTTGCACCAGTTCTGAACAGTTCTGAACGCTGTAACCTGGCCGTTTGCCTGGGAAACGGCGGTCCAGGGAAGGGAGTCGGGTGGGAACCAGGGACCCAGGAGGTCAGCAGCTCAGAGGGCGGCTGTGGGGGTCAGAGGAGTCTTTGGAAGGAGGAAGGCGGAAGGTGGGAGGGGAGAGGAAAGGCAGGGAAGGGCAGAGACTCTTTGCTCCAGGACTGGGCTGTCTGGCCTTGCCCTTCCCAGAGAACCGTGGCCATTGGTTCCGGCCGGGAGAGCCACACAGCCCACGTCGGTGCCTTACAGCCTTCACTTTTGAGTTCACGTTAGTTTCCACCGGCTCCCATCAGAACCTCAGCTCGTACACAACTCTGACAGATGCAGCTGTGTCCTTTGCATGTCCTCCGTGGGGCGGAAAGCACTGGAATGACCACACTCTGACAGGTTAAGTCACATGTGCCATGCTATGCTTAAGATGGCAGGAAATAGATGAAGTATCAGAGAGATTTCCATTTCAACGAGTTAAAATTGAGCATTTGGGTCGTTTAAAAAGAGAAAAGTAAATCTTCAGCTATCTGGAAATTTCAGAAATCCTTCAGAGTTTCTGGGGCATTGAGATTTATGACAGATAGGTAGAGAGAGGAGAAAGCACAGACTGGAGGCAGATAGCCTGGGTCTATATCCTGGCTCCACCTCCTACTAGCTGTGTGACTTTCGGTGGGTGACTTAACCTCTCTGGGCCTCAGTGTTCTCATCTGTGAAGTGGGGAGGACAAGCTATAGAAGTGGCAGGGCTGTTACTGTAACGAAATGAGGCTCACGGCTAGTCATGGAGCCTGGCTGTGGAGCCCCTCCTGTGCACCTAGCCCGCCGGAGGAGGCAGGGTAAATCTTGATTTCTGCCTTTGAGACCAGGGCTGAGTTTGAGAAGGTGGGGCCATTGGGGAGCAGACGGAAAGGAGTGGCTGCAGGCCAGGGAGGAGGCCAGGCTGAGCTCCCACCCCTGGGTGCAGGAGGTGAGATGAAGCTTCCCACCCACTGCACCAGCACCACTGGCGTGCCTGCCCCAGGACAATCCCCTCCGCCCTCCCCTGAGCAGGGGCTGGGCAGGAGGGAGGCCCGCAGCCCCTCCCAGGTCTCCCCACCTCTGCTTCTCCTCAGCACTTGGTTCCCACTGCCATCAGGCCTGTGTTCACCCCTTTTACTCCATCCGTCCACCCCTGGAGCCCCAGAGTTGCTAGGCAGGCACCCTGTGATAGATCCATTTTGCAGAAAAGGCAACTGAGGCACAGAGAGGTCCGGTGACTTGCCCACGGGCAGACCAGTGAACAGAGCTCAGACCATGGGCTCAGCAGCCCCCCTTCTTCTTGGATCTTGGATGAGACCCCCCTTCCTAACCTCGCCCCACCCCTCCCTGCTGCCGCTGCCTAACTCGCTCACCTCTCCTCTGTCTCTCTCTTCCCCCACCCCGCCATCCCTCCTCCCCCGCCCCCTCCCCTCACCGCAGGGCCCGAGGGCTGTAACCTGTTCATCTACCATCTGCCCCAGGAGTTTGGGGATGCTGATCTCAAGCACATGTTCCTCCCTTTCGGTAATGTCATCTCCTCGAAAGTGTTTGTGGATCGGGCGAGTAAGCCAGAGAGATGCTTTGGTGGGGAAGATAACAAACCA
>NW_005871064.1:10274267-10275669 GCF_000147115.1 Myotis lucifugus
TTTGCTCCCCTCCTTCCATCCAGATAACTCTCTTTCCTCCGCCCACCCTCTCAGATCACCAGAGCCACACTGTTGAGGAGTCAGGGAGAGGAAAGTGGTCTCTGCCTCAGGAAGCCTCAGGTCTGAGCTTAGATGAAAACCACACCTACTCAACAGCAGTGAACTCTGCAAGGCACCTAGGGATGGAGTGCTGAGAAAGGCAGGTGGATGGCAGTAACGGAAGGGGAGGGAGTTCCAGGCAGGGAGGCGAGAATGGACGAGGGCATAAGGGGAACGCTGGAGGCTTCGGGGAGAAAGGAGGGTTCAGGGGAGACCATCTGTGAGGGGGGGTCTGTGCTGGGGAGGGCTTGGCCGTTTGGATGAGGCTGTTCCAGGTGGTGTGGTAGGCAGTGGGAGATGGTGGGAGGTCCTTGAGCTGAAAGTAATAGAAAGAAGATACAGCTTTCAGGAAAGTTGCCTGGTGGCAGGGTGTTAGGTGGAGGAGGGAGGACTGGGCAGGATCTTGGAGTATGGTTGTCAGGTAAAATATAGGGTGCCCAGTTATATTGGAATTTCAGATAAACAATGGATGCTTTTTTTAGTATAAGTATGTCCCAAATGTTACCTTCAATGTGGCCCATGCAGTATTTGAGATATATGTATGCTAAACAAGTGTTCACTGTTTATCTGAAAGTCCAACTCAACTGGGCATCCTGTGTTTTGATTGGCTTCAGACATGAAGTCCCACTTCATCCTCACACCTTTCCCCTCCCCTCCTCCTCTCCCACCTACATCAGCCCTTCCTTCTGGGGCCAGAGCCACTCAATGGTTCACCAAGGACTGAGGAGTCCAGCCCCCAGAGAGCCCAGGTCGTAGCTGGGGGTGGGGGTGGTGGAGGGAGAAAGGTCTGAGTATAGAAGCATCAGGAAGAGCATGTTAAGGAAATTCCAGTTTGGAGACCAACTTGCCAGAACCAGGACGGGCCTGAGGTTTAGGGCGCGTGCTCCAGACAGTCAGGATCTGGGCTCCACTGTCCCCTCCCCTGGAGCCTGTGGTACTTCAGTGCACGGGAGCCGCCTTCGCAGCTCATTTCTCATTGGGCGTTGGGAAAGCTAAGCCAGGGAGAAAGGCGGGGCTGCTTCTCTCCAAGGCGTGACAGGGTTGCTTCTGACGCATTACAGTCACGTGTGTAAGAACCGGAGAGCCTCACCCTTGCCCTGTAGTAGGCCTCAGGCGTTGCATGGACCCTAGAACACTGCCAGGAGCCACAGAGTGCTGGCACCTGGGATGGAGCTGCTTGGTCTCCAGCCAAACCCTTGGTCATTTGCTCCGTCCCTGGCTGTCCCTGACATCCATCCGTCAGAGCAACCCAGCTTTTCCAAGGACTTCCTTAGTCTGCCCAACCACTCCCCTGGCCATTAGC
>NW_005871064.1:10275948-10277609 GCF_000147115.1 Myotis lucifugus
GAAGAAAAGTTCCCTCGAGCTTGGTGTCCTCCCCACCTGGGGCTCTGGAGACACCAGGGTCTCCCACAAAAGCTGGGCTTTCCTCCTGCAGGGCCCGCTGCCCTTCTCCCCACTGGGTGGCTGTCCCTCCCTTCACACCACAGCCCTCCAGCCCCTTTTATCTCTCTCAGCCACCAGCGCAGGTGCCAGGTAGAGCCGGAGCTGTGTTCTGGGGTCCCAGCAGAGGAGGGAGGGGTGTAGCTGTCACCCACAGTGAGGCTCTCTTGTCCCCACAGGTAGAGAGGCTTTGGTTCCCCACCCTCCGTAGTCGGGGGGAGAGGAGTGTAACAGACACACAATTCACACATCTGCTCTGCTAACAGCTAGACCAGCCTTCAGACATCTAGGTTGGTGGGGTGGGGATGGGTCCTGAGGGGATGAGATGAGAAGGTGGAAGGATTATTCACACTAATCTTCAACTATGGATAATCCCGAATCTCTCCTATCTACTCTGGCATATAGACTTTTACAGACGTTGGTTGTGTTGGGACCGGCTCTAACCAGTTCCATCTGAGCTCACGTGCCCCTGCGGGCGAGAGCACTCACTTGCTCCCACATACACCCTCCCATCTTCCATGGTACTTGGCTGCAAGAGCAGATGTGAGCAAACACAGGAAGTGTCTGGGGCAAGGGAAAAAGGGCAAAACAGCCACTACCAGGAGAGCGAGGGGGGAACGCAGGCAGGTGGGAGGAACCAGGGACAATTAACCAAGAAGGCAGCTTCTGCTTCAGTGTGTCTGTACATCTACCCTTTATATGTCTCATACTATTTGGGGACAAGCCCCCAAATGAAGCAGGTTTGCAGGATGGCCTGGGAACTTCACCACGCTTAGTTTTCATACATTTTGTAGGGAGATTTTACAGGAAAAATAAATAAAAGGCAGATTTTATAGGAGAAAAGGCCTCTAAGTCAAATTCCAGGAAATACTAGGTTAAACAAAGAGATAAAGGTTTACTTATTGGAGAATTTGGGGTGGGAGGGGAGGCTTTTATTTGTTAATGAGCCTTGAACTGCCCCAGAGGAGCCTGGCTGTACAGCTAGGAGGCCACAGAAAGCCCCCTTTCAAGGAGGCCTGTTAGGGCTGTTCTGGGAAATGCTGATGTAACTCGCAGTAGATGCACTCAAAGTTGCAAAAAGGTGACTTCTAACTGGACTTTGGAACCTGATCCATCTGGGAACTTGGTGTTTCAGAAGGTGACTGTGAGCCAATGGATGGTTCTATACCTTGTCCTGGGATGGTGGGGGGGTGGGGCGGGGGGGAAAGAAGGGGTAAAAGCACTTCTGCAGGCCCTCAATTGATTTTTGCTGAGAGTGTTAATTTGCACTGTTATTGTTCTAATACTATTATTATTTTTATGGGGGGGTTCATAGGGGACATATCAGTTGCTTAGTCCAGGCCAAGAGCACTTGCTCTCAGGGCTTGGAATTTTACAGAATAAAAGGGAGATGCCCGCAGCCCCTGGGACGAGGTGGTGGGTTCATGGAAGAGGGTCTGGACTGAACCCCGGTGTCCACCAGGAGCCCGGCTGGCCCGGGCCTCGGCCAGGCCCGGGAGGGGTGGAGGGCCGCGAGGACTGCCAGCTCTGCCCTCCCTGTGGCGGCGCACTGGCAAAGGGGGTGG
>NW_005871064.1:10277907-10328771 GCF_000147115.1 Myotis lucifugus
TGGTTTTCTCTGAAATGCAAACACTGACTTTGAGTAGAGCTATTCTATCTTTTGCCGTGGGTAGATTCATGAGAGGAAAATCAAGGACTTACTGCCATTCGTTCAGCTGTGAGCCACTCTTCCTCCTCGGGGTTCCCATGCCGGTGAGTGTAGTACGAGACTATCGCGGGGCGGGAGCGCAGGGAGGGGCCGCCGTCGGCCCGCCCCGCCCCGCGCCGCCCTCGCCCGGACTTCTCCCCACCGACCCCTCCGGCCGGGCGGCCCAGTGGAAACCCAGGCCCTCGTCCCTCGTGTCTCGCCAGGCTTCGTGAGTTTCGACAACCCGGCCAGCGCGCAGACCGCCATCCAGGCCATGAACGGCTTCCAGATCGGCATGAAGAGGCTCAAGGTGCAGCTGAAGCGGCCCAAAGACGCCAATCGCCCGTACTGAGCGCCGGCGGGAGCGTCCCCCGGGGGAGACCAGGACTCGCACAGGTAACCCGGGACCGCCGGGGCGCGGGGTCGGGGGGTTCGGGAGGGAACACCGGACGGACCCGCCGCCTCCCCGACCTCCGTGGCCTGGACCCGCTGCGCCCGTCTGGACCTCCTCCTTGCCCGGCTCCTAGGGGCCAGGCGCAGAGCAGTGGTCACCCCGAGAAATAGTCATGGCCATCCCCCTGACGCAGAGCCAACGGAGCAGAGTGAGGGGACCGTTCTGAGAAGTGGGAGGGCCCTGGGCCTGCGCCCCTGTTTGCCACATGGCAAGCTCAGCCCTGGGAGCGTTTGGGGCGCAGAGTAGGTCCTGTGGGGAGCTGTAGCCCTCTGTGGGGCCTCCCTGGCTCCCCCTCCCCCAGCTCTCCTGCCTGGACACTTGATTCCCTCCCCCCTCCAATTCCCCATAGCTCAGCCTGGAGAAGAGGAACAGGACTTTTCAAAGGGAACTTTACCAAACCGGAGAGGACAGAAGCGGAGGATAGTGATGCTGTACCCCGGGCCATTTTCCTGCCTGCTGTACGAGGCCAGGATGGGTGGGCAGTCGTACGAGGCCAGGATGGGTGGGCAGTCGTCACCCTTTCTGCTCAGTCTGGGTCCTGCCTTGAGCTGGAGACACATGGGCCACTCCTCTAATGGGCCACCGGCTGCCTGGGAAAGTGGGGAGGGAGGCGCTATGCCAGGACATCCAGAGTCCCCCTTCAGCCTGCTTGCCCATGTCCTGCAGGGTCCGCACATTCTCAGGCCAGAGAGAGACTGCGCAGCCCGCTTCCCCCCATCCCTTCGGCAGTGCTGTGACCCCAGTGAGACTGGCAGGAGTCCTTGTCCTAAGCAGGGGAGAGAGACAATAAACAATAACGTATGATCAGAGTAAATTCCATAGTGCGTCAGAATTGTTGGCCACGGTTAAATCAGGTAGCTAGGATAGGCCGTCTACCAGAGAGAGTGACATTCAAGTGGAGACTCCAAGAAAGGGAGGCAGGTTCTGAAGGGGAGTCTCCAGGAATCTAAGAGGAAGAAAACAGAGACAGGAAGAATGGGCAAAATTGTGGGCAAGGCCAGGTCTACAGCCAGAACCTCAAGTCCCTGTCCCAGTAAGTTCACAACAGGAGCTGGGCCCCACGCTGAGGTGGTTCTGGGTTGGAGGACACTGAGCATCATGCCTGACTCCAGTGGGAGTCCTGTCCCTCCTGCATCCTGGGCTCCTGCACAGGGTCTGCTCTGAGTGTTGGGACACGGGTGCTTTGGGTCTGGCTTGCATGGGGCTGGCCTTCCCTGGCTAGAGCCCCGCTGTGCTTAGGGCCAGCGTCCGAATGGCTGTGGCCTGGCCATCATTTCCTCACCCCAGTCAAGAGCTGGAGCCTCCCTGGCCTGATTCAAGCTCCCCCATGCTGGCCAGTGACCCTGTGCAGCCACAGGGCTGCGCTCTCAGAGGCTCTTCAGGAGGGCACCCGGGAAGTCCCCCAGCAGGCAGACACGCTGTTCCCTCGTGAAGAGAGCAGTTGGCCCCTTAGGGATTGAATGAGTGTGTGTCTGTGTGTCGGGGCCAAGCGTGTGTGAGATGTGAGTGTATGAGAAAGTTCCCCGGATTGAGCTTGAAGGAGGAGGGGCTGTGTGACAGGCAGGTTTGGATCCCCAGCACCTAGGACAGCGCCAGCCACTGAAGGGCAGATGGAGGAAAGCTGGGGGCAGGAGCAGAGCAGAGTCCGAGGAGTGGGTACCTTTCAGTGCTCAGGACCAGGGGGTAGGGGGACAGAGAGGTGTCCAGGGGACCCCTTAGTTGTTCTTGCATAGCCCACACCTGATGGCACTGCCCTCCTCCATTCTGAGGCCTCTCCTCCCACCCAAAGGGACCTGCCAATTAGATATCCTGGGTGGGTCTAAGGGCTGTCTTCCGGAAGGGGGTGGTATTGCAGGGGAGGGTGGCATGTCCAGACTTGGAGGTTATGCAATGGGCCCTGGTCTATGTGAGCAAGAATCCAGGTTGGCCAGGCAGGCTGGGCAGGGGCTTGGGAGGAAGAGGGGCTGGGAGTTGTTCTGTGAAGGCAGAGCTGGAGCTGGGTTTGGGCTTAAAATAGTCACCTCTCAGCTGCTTTGCAGCTTGTCCACACTGACATTTCACGATCCCAAGCTGCTCTTCCGCCTTCCCTTGAAGGAAAACAAAGCTGAAAGTAGAAGTCAGCTGAGCTGCGTGTAGAAGCCTGGTGGGTGGGGAACCCTGCAGATAAACCTGATGCTTGAGTACCAAAGGGGAGAGGGCTGGGGAGCAAGGTTAAGGGTAACCATGACAAGGGGATAGAACTGGGGACCCCACCCTGGGCCAGCATCCCTGGGTGGGGGCAAAGGACCGTGAAATGGTGAGGAAACAACTCAAAGTGAAGAGAAGGGAATCCAGCCTCAGCCACCTAGGGCTCTGCCCGTAAAGAAGGCAGGCCAGGGCTGTGCGATGGTCAGCCAACAAGGCTGTACAGGGAGGGCTGAGGTTGTAAAGGGATGGAGAAGGAGGAGGGGGGTTAGGGGAGGTCAGCAGAGCGAAAGTGACAGCAGCAGAGAGAGATCTGGGGCCACAGCACTCCCTTTCTGGGGGACTGTCCTTGTATCACCTGCCCTGCAGTCTTCCGCCTTATCCTGCTGCAGCTGCAGATCCTGCAGATCCTCCTAAAGGCTCCCTGTGCCCAGAGCAGCCTCCCTTTGGCCACATGGGCCTCCGAGGGAGCAAAGCTCAGGGTGGGAGGTGATCGGGACATGTTTAGTGCCAGGGCATGTGTATAGATTTCTAGGAACGTTGATGTGATTTCCTCTAAACTAAAAACTCAGGGTATTCCTGTTCTGAGGAAAGAGGGTTGAGGCAGAGCGGAAGGGGACAGGATTATAACATCATGCAGTGGGTTCGCTTGTAGTGGAGGCTCTCTTCCCTGGGGACGGTGGCCCAGGTGGGACCCAAAGGGTAGGAGGGCCGAGTTGCTGCCAGTGTGGACTGTACTGTGGCAGCAAAGTATCTCACGGATGGACCTCGTGGGTCCAACAGCCACCTTAGCCAGCCTCTGACCTACCTGGCCATCAGGTCACCTGACAGGCTCCCCCTGCTGGTCCACAGGCTGAAGCCACAGGAGGCTGGGGAGGTGAGGAGAGCCCGGCACCTGGGGGAGAGAGAAAGAATCAAGGGTGATAGAAAGCAGAGACGTGCTGCCGAGCTGCTTGCCAGCCAAGGTGGTTTTAAGGGGCTGTTTTATTTTTTTCTGGCCCCCTCGCCAAACTGCCCCCGCCCCCACCCCCCTTCCCAACGCATGATGGATGCCCTCAGTGGCCCCGTGTGAGGTCCTGCTGCTGTTCACAGTGTACCATGTGTCTGCATAAACAACCGTGCGTGGATGTGTGTGTGTTGATGTGCCCATGTCGTCCGTCTGCCGCTTCCTCCATCCTTTGAGTTCTTTTCAGTTCTCTTATGATTTGACTGCTGTTCTCTCATCTGAGCTGTTAGATTGACGCTGTGGTCTGGTGCTGTATAAATATTTTTCCTTTTAATTTTGTTTTAACTTCTTCCTCGCCCTCCTTCACCCTCCACCCAACTCTCCCTGCCCTCCCACACTCCCCCTCCCCCACCCGCCCTGCCCCACTTCTTCCTTCCCCCTTACCCACACTCTTGTCCTCTCTCTCTCTCTCCATATATAAATATATATATATAAATCTTTTCTTCTTTTGTCATTCAATCAAATTCCAACAACCCAACCAGAGCCAGTCAAATCCACCACAGTCTCGCGCTGAGCTAGGAATAAAGTTCACGTAATCACATGAGAGTGGAGAAAACAGTCCCCCATCCGTAAGTTCAAATCAACTCAAAGTTCACAGTGTGACATGATGGCGTCATGTAACAAGGCTAAGAATCGGTTGCATGACAATTGCCGTCAAGTTTCGTGGAGGTGCTGTGATTGGAGCGTTTTTCTTGGATGTTGTATCAGTTGATGATTGGCCAGTCATGATCACACGTGCATTCTCTTGACTTTTGTGCTGCCACGATCTTTTTTGCTGTGCTCATTTTTGTTTCGTTCTTGGTGCTTGCAGTGGTTTTACTTTCTGTTGTTTGGTTTTTCTTGTTCAGCGTTTTTTATGCTTCTCTAGATGTCACATAGAGAAAAAAACAAAACAAAAGCACAAAAAAATTAGTAAAAATAAAGATGAATTCCTGAATTATCGAACATGGGATCATTTAACTGTGCAAACCATTATCTTTTTCTTAAAAAAAAATAAGGAAAACATCTTAAAAATATGCGTGGTTGATTTACTTGCACTTGAAAATATTGTGATTTTATTTTTTTCTAGAAATTTGGGGGCCTTTTTCAATTGACACTTTCCCTGGGTCTGGTCTTTTTCCAGTTAGGCCATTTTAAATCTCACTTCAAAAGGAAAACCAAAAAAAAAAAAAAAATCTCTATAGTAACAGAATGATAAAAAAAAAAAAATTCTAAACCAAAAAACTAGAGTACAAAGCCAGAGGCCTCTGAGAGAGAGCCTGTTAACAATTGTAAGGTTTGTATTTTAGCCACTTCTGCTAAATTAAATGTGGGCAGGGGACCCGGGGGCCCGGGGTGTCGGGAGGGCTTTTTGGTTGGTTTTGAAAAAGCAAAATGCATCTTTTTGTTTACAACTGAAAAAGGGTCCTTGACAAGTGTTTTTTAATTTTATTATTATTTTATTTGGTGTTGTAATTGTTTAGACTGCTGTGTACGGTTTGCTGTTTGTTGAATCAACAGTGTGAAAACCTGCCAGCATGGATTGATATACGCATGACGTGGGCCCCTCCACCGGGGGCTTTGCAGTCCTAACTCTCTTGGTGTAACCAGTCACCCCCATGTATAAGTGGAAGCTGCTTGCTAGAATGGAGATGAGTCTCATTTGTTAATTCACAGTGATTAAGCATTCTCCTTCTGATTCTAGTCAGATCATGATTTTTTTCTTAAAAGCAAAACAAAACGCCAAAAAGCCACCATTCAAAACGAAATCAAGAACTGAGTTATGTTTGATGATTAAATCCGTTCTAACTTCTTTTAGGTTCTCCCATCCACCCCTTGAAGATCTGAATTTCCTCTAAATTCCCTGGCATGTATGAGAAAAACATTAAGTGTGTGTATATGTGTGTATCTATGCATATACATACACACATATTCATGTATATCCACATATGTGCAGGTGAATATATTCTACACATATATCCAGATATACATATATATATACACGTAGCCTCGCAAATAGTTACTGACCTTGGGAAAGGAGTGGTTGGTGGAAAGTGGGCAAGGATTCAGCAAAATTCATGTCATGGATCTTTCTGCCTTTTCCTCAAGTCGGGGAGGAGTGGGGCTGGGCTGCTAGATTGTGCTATCTTGTTTGCTAGGCTTCTGTATACATATTGTATCTGGGATCGATCCCTCAGAGATCAGTTTAATTATGAATTCATATCCCACAGTCCCAAATTCATCCCTTAGACTGAGCCCTCCCCCAATCTAGAACTCTGAAGGAACCTGAATCAAGACCCCTTCCCACAACCTTCACGACTAGACCTCTCAGTGGTTTCTTGCTCTGAAGAGAAGAGTCAATTTCTTCTTTATGTATCATGATCATGACTAATTCTCATCCTGGTCCTTCCCTCCCTCCTGCCACCCCCAGAACCCCCCTCTCCCCCCGCCCCAGGCAGGCTCCTTTTGGTGTTTGGATGCATTTTGTGTTTCCTCTCTTTGCTTAATCAGCCCTGATTTTCTTCATTTTAGGGCAGGATGCTGAACGGGCTACATTAAAAAACAAACCTCTCTCTCTCTCTATTTATAAATGAGAACTGTTGGATGACACCTTTGACATATCAGCCAATACCAAGCAAGCTGAGGACTCCAGACACTCTGTGACTGTAACATTTCTTCAAGGGAAGTATAGCGTCTATGGAGTTCAGAGGGCACGTGTTTGGGGAAAATACATTATGACATAAAGAAGAAGAAGATGAAGAAAAATTGAGAAAAAAAACATACAAAAAAGGCAACTTTTAAAACAAAATAACTTGAGACCAGATGGGGAGGCTGAAGGGCTGGGAACTGGAAAGAGACGCTGCGCTGCTTACCGATCCCCGGGGCTTTCCAGCCCGTGGGCGCCTGCGGCAGGCTGGGGCGAGCGGTGTGCGGGGCCTGGTCCCCAGGGGCGGCTGGGAGGCCGCCGGAGCATCTCTATCTGTCATTCCTTTAGCTATTTAGGGACCAAAGGACCAAACTTTTTATTGCAGACGTGTAGCTCTATGTCAAACACAGGGGGAACGGAGGAGCACCTCCTTCCTGCCTCCTGGCTGTTCTCGAAACAGCTTAGAGCGATTCTATGAAAAATGTAAGAAAAAAGTAAAAAAAAAAAAACACAAAAAACACAAAAACACAAAAAAAGGAAAAATAATGCTTAAATGCTTTTAAAACAGCAAGATAATAGTTCTTTGATACTTCGAGAGGCGCTTTGATTACCCTCATTCAAGTCTTAGACACTTTCCTATGGTTTTCTGTATTATATGTCTGGATGGAGCTGTTAAGAGGAACAAATTGGTGGATATTTGGGGAAAGCAACAAAAATATTAAAGCTCCTTAACTGTAAAGTGTGAGAAAACGAGGGGAAAAAAGGGACTCACAAGGCAAGAGAATTGTTGTGAAAAGTCTGTAAATGCTTCTAACTCTTCCCCCTCTTACAAACATAATAGTTGTACAGAATTTTAAAAAGGAGAAGTTTAAAATACCTATATAATAGAAGAAAAATTAGAGGAAAGCAAAAAATAAAAAAAATAATAAAAAAGGAAAAAAAAACTTATAGAAGTTAGCATTACTGCTAAAATCCCAGATGTTGTAGGACTGTACTTTTGTAGAGTTTAGACTGAGCATCAATCCCTTCTCCCCGCGAGTGAGTGCTGTCCGATGACGACACCATTGACCCTGAGGGCCAGGCCGATGGCCCAGACCTACGGGCTCCTGGCTGCCCACCGCCTGGAGGCCGCGCCAGGGCAGGAAGGCCCAGCCGCCCTCACCTCGCTTCGCCGGAGCTGTGCGCTCGCCGCTCTCCGAAAGCCCTGGACCTTCGCTTCACTCGCCTTCCATGCTTGCTCCAGAGACTTTCCGGGCAAGGGGACCTGGGAACTTTCATCTTAAAACAACTAAACAACACACACACACACACACACACACACACACAAAACCTTAAACAAGAGAGAGAAAAAAACAATCTTTGAAGAATTTCTGAAACTGTTTACAAGGAATTTTGAAAAACAGGGATGTTTAAATGATGCCGGCTCTGTTTTTCTGTAAATAAATTTGCATATTTTGTAGGACTTTTAATTGTAATGATAGAGAAAAAAACAAGGAAAACTATTTAATGAAAGCACGATATTTATCTTTGGTAAATGACTTTAGAGCAGTTAAAAAAGACATTGCTTAAAAAAAACTCAGAATCAGAAAAGCGCTGATTTATTTAAGAACGCGTATATTTTAAAGTATAACATATTTATTATAATTTATTTGCGCCATTGGGAAGACTTGCTTTGGTATTTGCCCTGTTACCCTCCTCACTGACGTCAGGTCAGCGTGAGGCCAGGGGGCGTGTGGACCTACCATGTTTTTCCTGTTTTGTTTTAGCTGGTTCCTCTCGGACCTCCTGCCTTTCCTTTCTTTCTATTTTGTTGGTTATTTATTATTTTTAAACTTTTCTTTTTCTTTCTCTTGGCTCCTCCTTTTAGGATGTCCAGATGTTGTAAACAAAACAAAACAAAACCGCTGCAGTTCAGTACAACTGCTCTTTTCACACTCAACTCCCTAAAACTCCTTGTAACCTTCTGTAACTATTGGATGACGCTTTCTCCAGCTTAGCCCTAAATAAAGCACAGTTTAAAAAAAACAAAAAACAAAACAAAAAAAAACAAGGCTCTTTTTCAGTCTGTGCTTCTCAGAGTCTGGCCAGCTGTGCCTCGGCCCAAGGGGCCTGGGCTGCGAAGCAGGTCAGCCGAGTTCTCCGTTCCAGGCACGGTTGACCGAGAGGAGGATGAAAACACAGGGCCGCGATGTGACTGTGTCAGTTCCAGAAAAGAAACCCTCTGTATAAAAACCACACACCAAGTAACTAATGTATGCCCAGTGCATGTGAGGGAGAATACAACTCATTAACCTCGGGGGGATTCGAGATTCCTGGAAAACTATCAAGTCAGTTTGCACACGATCACGGAGCGATCGGGGACCCTGCAGCTCATCCATCACCCCTGGTTAAGAACCCCTGGTTTGCAGTGTTAAGAAAACCCAAGACACAGTCCTCATTAATTTCTGCTCACGCTCTATGGCTTACCTTCCTCTGCCATTATTCTAAACCTTTCATCTCAAACTTAATGAAAAGGAGATACTTGCATAAGGCACTGCCATGACCCACCAAGTCCTTCGGAAGCAATCCCAGCCGTGGGGCCATTTCCGGAGGAGGTACTTCAGTTCCCTCATGCTTCCCAGGCTGCACAGTGCCCAAGGTCTAGCTCCGGCTTGTTGGGCCGCTGTGCCCCCTGCACAGCGTGGGGGGAGCTGTGGCCTCCCCCAGCCTTACCCAAGGGCAGCCCCAGGCCTCCCTCCAGCCTGTTCCAGGTGGCACTTTCAAAGGCCTTTCTGCTTTTCATCTACCCGCTTTGTACTCTTATCTTCTCTCGCACGTTCTCTCCCTTCTCTCCTTTCTGTGTGATGCTCACCCGAAAAGTGTGTACTGAGACCTTTCAGTGAATAGCTCCCCTCTCTTTTCCTGTTCTGAGCTAGATCTCACCTGCTGCACACACAGCACCAACAGAGCGAGACGCATGTCCCAGGGCTTCCCCACCTACAAGAGTGACCCAAGCCCTCGTGGGCAAACCTGAAGCTCCCCCTGGCATGGAGTGCAGGGCCAGTGGGGGAATTACCCCCGCACCCTGTGAGGCAGATAGGGACATCTGGGCAGTGAGCTCAGGGGCCCCACCCCGCCTAAGGTGACAGTATCAGACTTGCGGATGCCATTCCATCTCCCAAAATGGAATCTGCCCCAAATAAACACTCTGAGCCCCCACTGATGCCCCACCTTCGGCAGACCATGCCCCTGGCACTCAGATCCCAGTCCCTGTTGACTCATGCTGCCTGAGGGTTAAGGAAGGAAAGAACTAACCAGATACCTGAGGCAGGTTTTGGAAGTGGGTCTTCAGCAAGTGCTTTGTAAGCAATAATAAGACTTGGATAAGTGCCTACCTGCCTGTCTCTACTGCCCTCCCTCTGCTTACCTGCCCTCTGCCCCACACAGTCTCTGGTCTTCAACACCACCAGATGCTCCGAGGCCTGGCTCCTGGTGGTGGTTTGGTGGGGGCGGGGGGCAGCGCAGGGAGACTGGACAGCCAGCACTAGCACCCCAGTCCCATCCCTGTCTCCCCAGCTTCAATTCCCTCATGCCAGCCTAACTCCTCATCTCTTCAGCGAACCTCTTGCACCCTCCATGAAGGTCTAACCAGGATTTGCCCAGACCAGGAGGAGGGTGGAGACTAGCACATCAGAGTGAAAAGGGCATGGGCTTTGACGTCAAACTGGGATGCAAATCCTAGGGCTCTCAAATACCTTCAGTGTTACTTTGGAAAAGTCACTTAACCTCTCTGAGCCTCAATTTCCTTATCTCTACAACGGGGATAATAATACGTACACGTATGCCCCCAAGAGTTGTGAGGAATAAATAAGATGCAGCCACACACAGCCACATCCCACCCCAAGGATTCCGAGCTATAAATTCCTATATAGCACAGACACTCTGAGTGAATAGTTCAACCCCTGATCCCTCCTCCTTCCTTAGTTCCATTCCATTGACAATTCATGTTCCAACTGGAGCAAGCTCGAACTTGACACCAGACCACTTTAAGTCGTTTTCTCCTCAGTCCAGTCAGCCTGTGATGCCCAGAGAATGCCTGTCATGCGGAGCTGCACACCCGTCTCTCACCGCTCACGCTCTTTTCCAGGGACCCCAGTGAGCTGATGCCCCTGTGCCTCCTCCTCTCACTTCACCCCTTCTTCTTCCCAGGAGTATTCCCAACACCACTGTCTGCAGCCATCCTCCTCCTGGTTCATATGGCCTCGGGCTGCATATTGATTTGGTCTTTGCATTTTAAAAATGTTATCTATGTTTCAAATAGGTAACATATTCATATATTTCAAAATTCAAAACCTATGATAAAGTGTACCATGAACACTCCTCTCCCAGCCCCAAACCCAGCCACCCACTCCGGGTGTGATCCAGTCGTTGTTGACTCTGGGCTTCAGTGTGCAGATGCGGAGACGGGTGTAAGGAACTCTGCTATCAACCTCTTTCAACAGGGAGACCCAGCACCAGGCAGTGACGTGCCCGGCTCCCACCACTTCCCCAGGGAGTCCCAGAGCTAAGCCCAGGCCTGGGGCTGCCAGGACCCCACTGGATGAGTAGAGGAATCACCCTCCAGTCACACTCCCCTCAGGGGGGCTCTCCTCTTTGAGGCATGGGTGTAGCTGTCATTTAGGGGGTGCATGCTCTGGGCTAGACACTGCTAAGAGCGGCCTGATGATAATCTAATTCTCTGAGGTAGGTGTCATCTTGTTTTTCTGGCGAGGCAACAGCTCAGAGAGGTTAAGTTCTTGCTGAGATGACCCAGGTCAGGTTCAAGGCCAGGTCTGTCTGCATCTTGTCTCCCGTGGTTATAAACTCTCCCACAGCTGCTCTCCGCCAATCCTCTCAGTCTCCATGTCCCTTCCCTCCTCCATCTCAACAGTTTTTCTTAACAGTTCCAATTTTACCTTTAAGAAATGGCACCAGCTATATTGACTTAGGCACTAGTCCTTTTCTTCCCTTCTTTCCTTGATTTTCTGGGTTGGAACTGAACTACCTAAAGGTGAGTGAGAAGTTACAAATGTGCTGCTAATGAGTCCACGGTTCTCCCTGCTGGCCGTGGGGACAGAGGGAGCATGGAAGGAGAGAGACACAACCCAAAGACCCACACAGCTCTTATTAGTGAGGAGGGGGAATTCAATGGAAAAAATGTAATACTTATTAACATTTTATGCAGCTACTGGAAGTTCAAGAACCCCCTGAGCTGTGTCAGCTCTTTTCCCCAGCACACTAAACTCTGGAGAAAACCGTAAGCTAATTCTTAAGATCCGTGCCAACTGGTTCTCCATCACTCAAATCAAGGGGCAATTTTAATCATTTCTGAAGGTCCTGTCCTCCTCCAAGTGAGGTGTGGCGGTTCCTCTGTCCCAGAGTCTTCTGGAATCATCTTTGCCATCGCCCCTCTCTCCCTGCCTGCTCCTGGGGCCCAGCTAACGGGGCAGGAATCCAGTGGGCACAGGTGCTGCCAACCTTGTGTCCCTTCCACTCTTCCTTTGGGGTCCAAAGAAGGACTTCAAAGAAGGACTTCAGAGCAAGGCAGCTGAGGTTCATTTTCACCCTGCATGACCAGCAGGGCATGGGCTCCATGGGCATACGAGGGCGCTGGGCTGACCCAACACATCTGCCCCCTGCCCTCCAGTCCTGCTCAGGGCCTTGGATCCCACATCCCACTGTTGGGGCTTTTTCTTTGGGTTAGACTTGGGCCTCACTTAGTTCTGCTTTTTAATGAAAATTACCTTGGGATAGAGGGTGTAGGTGCTCCCTAACCTGATCAACCAGAATGTAGAGTGCACGGACCAAGAGTCCTGTGCAAAGGCCTGGGCTGGAGTGATGAGGACAGTGCACGAGCCAGTGCATTATGGGTATTATCTCTAGTCCCAGAAGTAATCCTGCAGGAGCATTACTTTATAGAAGAACAATCAGAGACTTGGGATGGTAAGTAACTTGCCCACAATCACATTGCAAGGAAGTATTAAAGCCCAGATTAAAAGTCAGCTGTGCTCATTCCCCATCTGAAGTACCCCTATTACGGAATTGTACACCTGAAACCTACATAATTTTATCAATCAATGTCACTGTCACCCCAATATATTCAATAAAAAAAAGAAGTTCGCTGACATCAAAGCAAAAGACCACTGCAGGCTCACGTGATAGAACTGGCCGGGGCCCAGGAAAGCCCGGAGAGGGAGGCAAGTAGCCCAGACTGGGGAGGGAGGAGGAGACACCTGGGCCGAGTATTAAAGGGTGTGAGGGCTACATGGATCCCAAGGGAGGGGGCATGGAGGAAGAAAGGACCCCAGGCCTTCTGAAGAACCGCAGGATGCCTTAGGTAGGTGAGAATATACTGAGGAGCTCGCGGGGCCTTATTTAAAAACAATCCACTTACTGACTGCCAGGCACGCCATCTCAGTTAAGCTCCCCAACCACAGGGGCCCCACTTTACAAACAGGCGTGCTGAAAACCACAGGTCCCTCGGAGCAGCTCCCATGCTCCTACTCACTGCGTTACATGGGAAATGCCTCTTCACTCGAAGCTCTTCCTGGACTCTCTTTTTAAGCCTCAGAGACACACAGTGGGACCACAGGACAGAGTGGAGCGGGGCTGTGCTGGGGAGGTGCAGACCTCTGCCTCCTTCTTTGCATAATGAGCCATATCCTGGGTCTCAAAGGTTGGGCCCAGCTCCCAGGTGCCTGGAGCTCTCCGCTAAGTGCTGGGGAGGCGAGGGGAAGAGAGAAGGCAGAGGAGGGACACGCCCTCGAAGTCACCTGGATTAGAGGGCTCAGCAGTTCTCTTGATTCTGCCTTCAGTCCTGGGCAGAGCCACCTGCTGCCTGGCCCGAGTGCCAGGGCCTGAAGAGGCCTTTGGATTCCAGGCAAACCCACTTAATCAGGGACTGGGGAGCATCTGCTCAACTCAATGCCTAGCACATAGTAGGTGCTCGGTAATGTTTGCTGCATGCATAAATAGCGGTGTGGCCACGGTAGGAGGAGGGGGGCGGGGTGGGGGGGACGAATGCTTCTCACGAGCCCCTTTGGAAGCGCCCCAGGCCTGGCACACCCTTAGCAGGGCTCCTCTGCCCCCAGCCCCCCAAGCCCAGCTCTGACCAGGGATCCAAAGGCAGCCCAGTGGTTCTGGTCCCCTTAGTACCTTGCGGGTTCCTTGGATGACAAGCATTTGGGACAGGGTCTGATTGGGGCCCTCAAAGATGGGTAATGGACACAGATTCTCATGCTATTCCAGGTTTCTGACCACTCAAACTCTCCCTGACCTGAAGCTCAAACTGAGCGCATTCCCACTGTCCCGCGCTCTGAGGCTGTAGCTCCCTCCCCAGCTGGAGGCCCTGCGGACAGGAAGTGATCTGGCTGCTTCTCTGATTGGACCCCTAGCACTGGGCTGGTCGGAGGGAGTGGGGCCCAGCAGAGACAGGGTTTTGTGGAATGTGCTGAATCATCAGAATCATCAAGGGTGCTGTAACTGTGGGTAAAGGCTAGATGAGAAACAATATTGACATGGTCTCAAAGTACCCCCCCCCCCCCAAACACACACACATGATGTAAATTACAAAGGAAAGTTTGTAATTGTACAGGGGAGGAAGCTGGCAGGCGTCAACTTAACCAGGTGATCAAAGTTAGCATCACCTGGGATGAAAGAAATGACCCTGGGCCTTGCGGTATGATTTACAGCATCACTGTTCTCGCTGAAAATGCAGAGTCTGAATTTAATTAGAAGGAAACAAACAAAACTAAATTGGGGAACATGCTACAAAAGAAATGGTTTGTACTTGCCTACAGACGCATGTCAACTAAAAGCAGCTTATGATTATACATTCGATCCCTGGCTAGAATTTATTTTTCTATTGTTAAAAAGGGACATTTGAGCCCTGGCCAGTTTGGCTCGGTGGATAGAGCCTGGGCCTGCTGACTGAAAGGTCCCAGGTTCGATTCTGGTCAAGGGCACATGCCTGGGTTGCAGGCTCGATCCCCAATGGGGTGCGTGAAGGAGGCAGCCGATCCATGATTCTCTCTCATCATTGATGTTTCTCTCTCTTTCTCCCTCTCCCTTCCACTCTGAAATCAAGAAAATATATATATATATATATATTTATTTATTTTAAAGGGACATTTGAGGCAAGGAAACCTTTCCTTCAAAAGGAAAGTTCAAAAGGAAACGTTGCAAAATTGAAATAAGGCCTGCATATTAGATAATGGCAGCGTATTAATGCTAATTCCCTGATCATTGTACTATGGCTGCGTAAGAGAATATAGGAAACATATGTTGAACTATTAGGGGAAAGAAGAGTATTATGTCTGCAATTTACTCTCAAACATTTCAGAAAAGAAGCAATACTGTGTTTATATATGTGTGAGAATAAGTAGGTGAAGAGTACTCGAGGTCCTTTGTGTTATTTCCAAAACTTTACTGTAAGTCTGCCTTCAAAGTGAAACATTGGCCAGTTGCAGCATCAGCTGGGGAGCTCTCAGTGCTTGGTACTTGGATGGGGCTGGGGGGAGGGGGGAAGGCAGAGACCAGCTCCCTGCCCCCTCCCTGGAAAGCGCTGGGAACCTGAAAGGAGAAACCCCCCAGCATGGACATGAGAAGTGGGTGCCATGGGCAGTGTGAGGAGGCTGTCTGCAGCCCTTCAGTGAGATGGCCCCTGGCCCTGGCTCCCGGGGGTGCCTGCCCCCACTCCCCTCCCAGGAACAGCCTGCCCAGCCAAACAAGATCTTCAGTCCTGAGGAGAGAGGGGCCGGCTAGAAAATACTAGAGGTGGAGAGTGGAGACTGGGGAGGGGACGGGGAGAAGGAAGGGTGGTGAGTGACCCACAGGACCCTTATGGGGCAGGTGGGCCACAGCTCAGGGTCCCCTCTCCAGAACAGCTCTTGGCCTTGTTTATACCTGACAGTCCTAAGGCTGGGGCCTGGAGAATCGGGCTGTGCAGGCAGAGGCTGCCAGGACCTGGCCCAGGGGATGAGGCCATGGCTCTCAACTCCTGGGAAGGCAGCCAGGCTGGTGGGAGAAATGGAAGTAAATGACACTCTGAAACTGGGCAGAGGTGCCATGGGGTGTCCTGCTGGAGGCCGAGGAGGGCACTGGGAGCGTCGCCTGAGGAGGTGACATGAAGCGATTGGCAGCAATGGCTGGGAGCTGCCAGGCCGAGCTTTGCCTGGCTGTCATTAACTCCCCAGCCCTCCATGCTTCTCAGGGGCCCATTGCCCCTTGCCAGCCTTCAGGTTAATGATAAATGCACCCGATGTATTTAAAGTGCTTTGCAGCTGTTTGCCCAGCAGGTGCATGAGCCTCCCTTCATCGCCCTACATGTGACTGAGCCCGGCAAGGCAGGGGTGCCCACGTGTGCTCTCTGCGTTTTGCAGACAGAGGCACCGAGGGTGCACAGGTGCAGAGCCCTGCACAGGGTCACACAGCAGAGCCAGGACTTGAACCTAAGCCTCTGACGGAGCACGAGGGAAACTATAAACGGTTGCCGAGTCCCGGAACCCATGCAGGTCTCTTTCCACTGGGCCCCTCGGCTCCTCCAAGTCTGTCCTAAGCACCCTCCCTGGAGCTCCGTCTCCAGGCCTTTGCCCAGCTCAAATGTCCCATCTTCTGGGGAAATTCTGGGTGATCCCCCTCGGGGTGGTGCCCTGACCCTGAGAGCTCCACTGCAGCCCCATTCCAGCTGCAGGAGCCGGGCCCTGTGTCGGGGGGCTGCCTAGTGCAGAGTGGACAGTCCAATGCTTCAGGTTTTACCAGATACCAGTGATTTCTGACCTCTGTGAACTACAGGTTCTTTTGAGAATCTGGTGAAAGCTACGAATCCTCTGGTCCAAGTGAGCATCCAGCGAGCAAGCTGAGACAGGTGATGAGAGAGGACAGCTGTTCACCCAGACGGAAGCTTTAGAAAGGATTTCACATGGGAGAGAGAGCTTTCATTTCTGATAGAGCCCCACTCAGACACCTCCTCCTGGACGGGACCCCACAGAGGCCGCTGGGTCCCTAGCCCCATTTCCCTGCTCGAAGGTTCTTCCGAAGTTCAGCTGGGAGATTTCAGGGCTGCACCCCAGCCATCCCCCCGCTGCAGTGGGTGCACCTGCTGCTCCTCCCGGGGGTAGGAAAGCTCTGTTGGGGTCAGCGCTCCCAAGTCCTTTCTCAGATTCACTGCTACTCAACTATTTTTCCTCCAACGCAGTAAATCTCCTTCTGTTATTCTCCAAGTTGATATAGTAAGCTGTGTCATTTTGAGAAGAAATACATAATGGTATATTAGAGGAATATCTCCTCATTCATGCTTAGAAAAAATTTATTACAATGTAAGAAAGTCTGAATAGCGTGAATTTATTATAATGATTTAACACTTCTGCACTTGAGTTAAGAATGCCCCTCCATAAATAACTGTCCCTGGAAACATAGCAAATTTACACAGTTTACCGTTTCCCAATGTTGTATAAATCCAACAGGCTTAAATCACCTCCAGTGGGTGGGGGCAGGGGGGAAGAGAAAGCCCAAAACTGGGCTGCGAAGTTCATCACATCCAACTGGCAGCGACAAGGAGCCGGGAGCAACCTTCCCCTCCTCCAGCCCCCTCAGCCCAGCACCAGACCAGCCCACCTCAGAAGGCAAAGGGCTGAAGGGTGGGGAAGGAAAGGATGAGGGAGAGAACCAGTTTATACCTGCAGAACAGGTGGCCTACCTGGGCCTCGGGCCATTATCTGTGTGGTGGTGCCAAGTAGAGGACTTGCTAAGTGTGTGCTCACCTTGGCCAAGTGGCCTGTACTTCTGAGATGGTGGTGGCATGTTCAGTCCAAGTTGAGATTCTAAAAACCATTCACCTGGGAACACACCAGACCGAGGCAGTGATGTGCTTTCATGGGGAGGTACAGGCTCAGCAGCCAGACCTGCCACTGACAGGACTCGGGAGCTCATAAGTCACATTGCCCGGGACTTTCTTCATCTGTGTAAGGAAAGTGGTGGATTGTATGGGCCATGTGGTCCAGCCCATCCGTGGAACCCTGTGGCTCTGGAGGGGGTGGGGTTAGGGTAGGGGTAGGGGTGTGCATTCTCTGGGTGCTCACTCAGTTCTCAGTGTGTGTGGAGGAGGCAGGCAGGGAGCATCGCTGCGAAGCTGAAGCTTGAGAGGCTAAGGTCCCACTTCCGAGTGGAACAACGGAACCCCAGGGGCTTCAGCAGCCTACCTTGAACCGCAACTCTGAGAAACCATGACCAGTAACTTTGTAAACCTGTTTCTCTGGCTGCGAGTCAGTCCCTCCCTCCCCCTGAGGACTAGGGTGTCACCCTCACCCCACTCATTTCCAGCTTTGTTCCTAGGCTCAGGGGGACCTCCTGACAATCAGGGGCAAACATTTCATTTTCAGTTTGGGAGCTGGTTGCATGATGGTTCTACTCTTGCCACCTCTGCCTCTGAGGGGCAGCTGCCATCTCCTTGTTCAGGTGAAGGTGCAGGCTGCTTGGGAAACGGGCAGGATGGGTCTCTGGCTGCCACAGGTGTGACCTCAGAGCTGGGCATTTCCGCACTCAAGCCCTTGCCCACATTCTCCCAGCACCTAGAGCCAACTAGGCGGGACCATTTTTCTGTCTGAAAGAGTGGAGACAGAAAAGGCGGGGTCTCCATGTGACGGGCGTGAGCTGGAGTTGACCAAGGCCACCTGTTAGGATGTGGTGACCATGTCCTTTCTCTCAGTGGCCCACAGCTCCCGTTGCTTTAGCAAGTACTGAGGGAAAGGATATTCGGGTGACCTGGGGCTCTGCTCTTACTTACAAGCTGTGTCCACTGATCTGATGAGGGATAATTCAATATCAAAACCACACGGGGACAATGGCCATGGAGGTAATTTATTAACTTAAAATCTCACACGTATATAAACAGTTGCCCACATTAAAAATAATGCACACCTAGCTGGGGAGAAGGTGTGCGCTGGAGGGAGTGTGCAGAGCCCCCAGCACCCTAGTGACTGTGGGATTCATCCAGCTCTGCTCCTTTAGCCTGTCCCTCCCTCCCCATGACATCTGGGCTTGGAAACACAAGTGTGCCCCTGGGAGGGTGACTGTTGGCAAAAGCATCTCCTTGATTGGCCCGGGCTTTCTAAATGAAGCATTTGGCTCTACTTCTGGAGCTCCAATGGACATACTTTGCCCTTTTCCATTTTGCAAACATTGGCTTTTCTCTCGCAGAATGGTGGGTACGGGGGGAGGGGGATAATGTCATAGCACTACCCACAGCACCTCCAATATATGTCCAGTCTTCCCCCTTTTTTATTTTTAAATATTTTATTCATTTCAGAGAGGAAGGGAGAGGGAGAGATAGAAACATCAATGACTTACGGGGGATTGAGCCCGCAATCTGGGCATGTGCCCTTGACTGGAATTGAACCCGGGACCTTCAGTCTGCAGGCTGACACTCTATCCACTGAGCCAAACTGACTAGGGCATGTGTCCAGTCTTGTTTTGGGGGATTGGCTAGAGGCTGGGCATGCAAATCCCGAACAGTCACTTCACAGAAAGTAAAAGGCAGATTCCTATGTGCCAGGGTTCAATTCATAATGAAAACATTAGATTAGGTACAAATTCACATCTCACTGACACCCAGGAAATGCCCACAGGATGGATACACATGGTGGGGAAGATGGCATATGAAAAATGTTGATTGATACTCTGCTGGAAATCAATCTTTGCTCTTCCAAGTTGCTCATTAAGGGGAGGTAAAGAAACAAATTCCATTCTGTGGCATCTGACCCCCAAAGCCTTCAGTTTAGATCTCACTTATGACTCTTCTAAAGGCAAACAAGCTTCTTAAAGAAGCCACAGTTCTCTTTTCGGTCCTTCTGGCATCCACTGACCCTGGAGGGTGGAGGCCACTGGTGGCCGGAAGGGAGGAGTGTGGTCTGGATGACCCCTGGGAGTTGGGTGCACTTAGGTGGTCATAACACATGGAGCAAGAATATATGGTCTGCAAACCTGAGAAAATGGCCACCCATTTTCCACACGCTTTCTGAAATAGGATGACATTGACTCGGCGACTCTCACGGGGGTGAACTTGAAAAGGACATTGTAGTTGGCAAGGATTTTTAAACTTTTCAAGTGAATGGCTCCAACTCAGTCCTGACCTTGTATTTACTGTGGATCAAGAATATGGTGTTGGGAGGCTCCGAAGCACAAGAGACCTGAGTGAAGGAAGGTGGGGGAGGTGACGGGGCCTCAGCCTGAAGAGACAGTGAGATTTAGATCTGTCCAGGCAGGGAGGCTGCTCAAGGCTTTGTAGGCTGAAATCATCTATTTTGATGGAGAATTCAGGGAAGCCATGCAGGCTCACTAAGTGCAGCTGCCCCGGGGGGGTCTGACCTGCCTACCAATTCCAAATGACAGAGTCTTGCTCCTAGTTCAAGCCTGGGGTTGGTGAGAGGGAGAGAAAAGCAACACCGTCCAGGTCAGTCATGCATTAATACACACCGGGGGACATATCTTCCCCTTGCTCTAGTGCCTGGAAAGGGTTAAACTCACTGGCTCTGTGCAGTCATCACCCAGCCAGCAGCCTGAGAGGCTGCTGAGCCATAGTAAGTTGAAGGATGGAGCTCAGAGCTCTGCTGGACAGGCTTTCCCTGGGTCAAGGGAGGTCCAGTGGGAAATGGGGAGGCTCTGCTGGGGGTGGTGGAGCATAACCGGGTGAGTAGAGGTGGCTCTTTGGAGGCATGGGACATTAGCCCTGGGCAGCCAGGGTCTTGGATCCTCATGAAAGAGAGGGAGGGCCGGAGAAAGCCTATCAGCCTGCAGGAACTGAGGCTACTGTCCCTCCAGTGGTATCTTCTCCAGACACAACCATGGGACACTTGGATCAACAAAATACCGAGAGATTACTCTTATCCATCCAGGGAAATTGGTGCATGGTAGGAAAAGTGTTTCAGGCTTCTGCCTCCACTGGTGTGGCCACTCTTGTGTGAGTTCATGCTGGTTTCCAGGGGTTGGGTGGGTCCTGTGGGTCCCTCCCTCTAGCCCACCGAGCCCTTTTGGTCATGGGATGCACAGCTGCCAGGCTGATGACCAGTGAGCCTGACTCACACTTGGCCTTCAGTGTTGCTTGTGATAACAGGTGCACCAACTCCAGCTTCAGAATTAAATGACTACACTTAGATGTAGGTGCGGAGAGAACAGGGTAAGAGGTAAAAGGGTCTGTCCGCCTGAAATTGCTTATGTTACAAGGGGCTACTTTTAAATCGGAGGAATATTTCAGTAGATAGGTTTTCCTTGTGTACAAAAGTGAGCCAACCTTTTCCAGCAAATATTGAGAAGGAAAGACTCTTGAAGCAAGGCTGCATATGCAATGGCCTCCACCATGTTGAATTTTCTCATCTCTGCTTGGCATAGAAAAGATACTGCCCGCCATCCCACCCCCCTTAATGTGTGTTAGCTACTGATGGGTCTGATCAAAACACCCTGGGGTTGTTAGGATGATTTCTATAATCAATACATAACAGAATGCTAGTGAGAAAGGGCCCTGTGAAAGGAGAGACACAATTACTTGCAATTAAAAATTTAAAATCCTAGATCGGTATATTAAGAAACCTACAAAGTGCTTATGGAAATTTTGTATCAACTGCTTCGGAGTCAAATGAAAAAGATGTCTTCCAGAATTTGATTCTCCTGTAGGTCATCGGGGGTCCTGCCTGCCCCCATCTTCTTCCGGGTTGATTTTAGAGAACTGAGTCGGCAAGTGCTGTGATTCCAGGCCCCGGCTTCTCTGCAGGGATGGGGCTGAGGTTTAGCAGCAGACTTTGGGCTCAAAGATTGAACTAAATCCAACAGAGATGTCTCATACCTGCAACACACACAACCAGACAGAGAATGATCAGACCAGGGGAACAGAGAACCCAAGGAGCCCACAGGGATGGCTGCCCAGGGCCAGAACGGGACATCCGGTGCAAGAGGGCCTCCCAGGGGTGCTTAGGGTAGGTCACACCAGAAGGCACCCTCTGTCCATCCATAAGCTCTTCTCTTCTGCTCACTTCTAACATTTTTTTCTTTAATCTTTAAAAATTTTTATTACAGTTATTGGGATAACATTGGTTAACATTATATAAATCTCAGGTGTACAACTTTATAATATAACATCTATATACACTTTGTGCGCACCACCGGGAGTCTGGTCGCCTTCCATTACCAAACATTTGGCCCCCTTCACCCTCTTCATTCCTTCCCCATCCCTTTCCCCTTTGGTAACCATCATTCTTGTTGTCTGTATCTAAGAGTTCATTTGTGTGTTTTTTGTTTTGTTCATGTGTTGCTTTTTGTTTTATATCCCACATGAATGAAACCATATGGTTCTTGTCCTTTTCCTTCTGACTTATTTCACTTAGCATAATAATCTCAAGATCCATCCATGTTGCAAATGGCAATATTTTGTCTTTTTTTATGGCCGAGTGGTATTCCATTGTATATATGTACCACACCTTCTTTAGCCAATCATCTGTTGAAGGGCACTTGGGCTGTTTATAATGTATTGGCTATCTATATATATAAAAGCCCAGAGACCAGAACGGCGTAATGACCAGAATGACTGGAATGACCAGTGGCTATGATGCACACTGTGGCAGCCAACCAGCCTGATCTGGGCCCTGACTGGGCCTCCCCCGGGCTGGCCCGGCCCCCGATCGGCCCCCAACACCCCGATTGGGGGTGAGGTCAGCTGGCCAACTGCCCGCGGCCCCTCCCCCAACCAGCCTGGCCCAATGGGCCCCCATTGGGGTTGGCCGGCTGGACCCCACCCATGCTCAAATTCGTGCACTGGGCCTCTAGTTATAAATAATGCTATAATGAATATAGGGGTACACATATCTTTATGAATACTAATATATCTATTGGCCATCTGTATGTCTTCCCTGGAAAAGTGTCTATTCAGGTCTCTACCCATTTTTTAATTTGATTGTTTTGTTGTTGTTGAGTTGAATGAGTTCTTTATATATTTATATTTATATTTTGGATATTAGCCCCTTATTGGATGTATTATTTGCAAATATCTTCTCCTATTAGGTTGGCTGCCTCTTTGTTTTGTTGATGGTTTCTTTTGCTGAGTAGAAGCTTTTTAGTTTGATATAGTCTCACTCATTTATTTTTCCTTTTACTTCCCTTGTTTTTGGGACTTGGATAACTATTCTTCATCCTACTAGATGTCAACTGAAATATCACTATTTCAGAGAGGACTTCTTTAACCCCAGTATGTAAATTAGATTGCCCCAATTATTTTTCTTCTCATAATAATTTGCTTTACTTTATAGCACTTCTCACAATTTATAATTATTTATTTATATAGATTTGTTTAATATCTTCCTCCCTTGTTACACTGGAAGCAATATAAGAGCAGAAACCACTGTATCCTTAATGTCAAGTACTCGATAAATAATGAATGAAACTACCTTGTCATTATTTTCTTAAAAATTTTAAATTGTTCAAATAATATAAGAATATGTCTTCATTATGAAAACTGAAATACATAGAATTATACAAAGAAAAATGCAAGTCCTCTCAACACCCTATCCTCCAACCAAATGCAAACCCCATTAGCCTTCCCAGAGAGCACTGTAAACAGTTTAGTATATGTGCTTCCGAATCTTTTTTTGTATAATTAAATGCATGCATGTAATTACACAAATACACACACATGTATTTACAAACTTAAACTGTGCTGTGCTTATGTACTGATCTATGCTCTGCTTTTCCCCTCACTGGAATGTTTCGGAGATTGTTCCACAATCGTGCATATGGATCTACCTAATTCCTGGGAGCTGCAGCAGGGTTCTATTTTATGGATGTGCCATTGCTTTCATTTAAAAGAATCCCCATAGCTTTTATTATCTTACCCTCGCTAAATTCTTTATTTAGCATTCCTGTTCCATTATCTTAAGGGGGGAAAAAAGTCAGTATTTGGCAATTAGTGTTGATTTAAGGACAATTTGCTTGAAAACATTTCCTTTACAGAATGCCTTTCTTGAACTTCCTTTCTACCACATTCACACAGATAATGTCGACATAACTTGTTCAATAAGCAAAAAACGGAAGACACAGTGAAGGTTTTAGGAAATCTCAGATAAAGTAGCTCAAATTAGGTTTGCTCTTATCCTGCCATAAACTAGCCAGGTTCACAAAGATATAGTATCTACCTTCCTTTCAGAGACATTGAATACAGGTGTCTATCAGTGACCCCGTGTGATGGGTAGTTTTTTTCCTGACGTCCATGCCAACCAGTGCCCACAGTCTATGAGCAGGTGTGAAGCTCAGGCGTCGTTCTGGTGTGGAGATTGGAGAAGTTAGAGCTGCTGTGAGTTCTCTTCTGCCTTCCTAATGCTATCAGTTCTATAGAGACAGTTAAACTGAAACTGTTGGCTCAAAATTTTGACTCCTATCTCTATACCAATTTTGTGGTCCCAACCTCCAGATTTACGAAGTCAGTATCATCTATTGTGTTGGGGCTTTAAAAAGTGGACCTGCCCGGCTGCTGTGGCTCAGTGGTTGAGCGTCAACCTATGAACCAGGTCACAGTTTGGTTCCCAGTCAGGGCACATGCCTGGGTTTCAGGCTCAGTCCACAGTGGGGGGCACATAGGAGGCAGCCGATCAATGATTCTTTCTCACCATTGATGTTTCCATCTCTCTCTCCCTCTCCCTTCCTTTCTGAAATCAATAAAAATATATTTTAAAAAAGAACACATCTATGAAATTATTTTAAAAAACCACACCCTGTGAATTCTGAAAAACATTTGGTTCCGAGAGTTTTGGATGAGGGACTGTGGACCTGCATCATTTTTTCTCCTGGCTCTCTCAGTCCTGAGTTAAGTCTTCACACAAAGATATTATCATGAACAGAAACTGATTTCCAAAAGTTACCCAATCTTCTTCAACAAGACCCACCATTCAAGGTTCATGAGCTATCTACTCTTGGCTTTTTACTATTGTTGTTTGGAAATTTGTGTTAAAGATTGTCACAAGATATGCAAGCAATGTACATGAACTCAGAGATTTTGATATAGAAAGCAAATTTGGGCAAATCTGATCATTTGTACAACTATAAAAATAAAATTAAAAAAAGAATTTTTCTTTTTGTCATTGTAGCAGGAACTATATACAGAGATTAAAACAAAATTATCACCCCTCCTCCCTATGCCTGCACTTTAAGCATTGGAAACCTTAAGGTAGCTTACTTATTTTCTAGCATCTTAATCATTTTGTGAAATCATGATGTTAGATAATGGCCATTTAATATAAAATGTTCTCTTTTCTATGGAATTGTGACTTCCTACTAATTATGAATTAAAGCCCAAGTTAGTATGGCTGGAAGCCAGAACGACAAATAAAATTTATAGAGCCCAGTGTCGGTTATGCTGAGAGAAAAGCACCATGAGGCAGCTTGGAGTCAAAGAGTGTTACTGCGAGGCTCCACAGTCGAAGCAGCGAGCTGACTGCTGGCGAACGTAATGCAGAAACCGGGAGCAAGAGGAGGAGCGCTTGCCTTGCACATTACCAGGCCACAGTGACGCTGGGTGACCCTGCTCGTTAGCATGCACTTTAGAAAGTTCAGGGCACGTATGGATAAGCACTCATCCTATTTTATGCTACACATTATTGAAAACACATTCTATAACATAAATAATTCATCAGTGCGTTGTTTGAAATTTAAGATTACAAAACTGAACGGTAGTGTTCTGTTTTATGACTGTTTGTACTTTCACAGAGAAAGACAATATGGATAGATGGACTTTATAACCTTTATATGAACCTATTAGAAAGAACAACCCAACAGAAAAGAAACAACCTTATCCTCTACACACACACACACACACACACACACACACACTGTGTGCCACAGGCGGTTAGCTTCAGGCTTCAGTAAAGCTAGGTGTTTAGTGCTGACACAGGGACAGAGTGACTGTGAAGTAAGGTGTCCTGCTCACTCTCAGAGACACAGGAGAAGCTGGGAGAAAACAGGAGTTCTTTGGGAGGAAATTCTGCCAACTTAAGGTAACAATTATATCTTTCCATCCTCTTGCCACAAAGAAGGTGATACAGGCTGGCAGAGGGCAAAATCATGAAGCATAGAGCTCGGTGGGTGTATGGTTAGAGGGCTTGCCTACTTTGTCGGTAAGTGCAGGATGGTGAGCTCTGAGACTGTTTCCCTAACTCTTGATGCAGCTTCATGGAGAAGCATGTTTGAGTTAATATGTGAGCCCACTGGCCATTGTCTATGACACACACCTAAAGTGAACATTGGAGATGGGAGAACATCCAGTCGTTTAGGGAAGGTTAAGGGCAACAACACACGGTGGGTATCCAACTCCCCTATTAAACGCAAGATGGGACACTGAGGTGAAGCAGCTAAGATGCCGTAAACGCCAGCCTGCCGGATTGGCACCATGGTCCCCAGGATGCTCTCCACGATGAAAGATATGAGAGTGCACCCAATGTCCCTCCCCTGTGACTCTGCTACTGGAGGGGCGGGGGAGAGAAACAGTGCAGGAAACTACCCGATTTACCGTCCCAACTTCCTTTAGTGCTGGGAGAATTAGAACGATTCCGTAGAAAGGAAGAAAGGAAGGGGAGTCAATGAGGAGAAAACTAGTGTAGCCAAACAGAGTGGAAACATTTCAGTGGTTGTAAACACATGGAGTGGGAAAAGCAGGAACTGATGAGGAAACACCAGTTTTAACACAGCATTACCAAGCCTGCCAGGCCCCGTGGGTTCCCCAGTGCCCTGGCAGTAAAATGGCCCAGACAGACCAACCATCTATCCCAGTTTGGAAGAATTTAGAAAACTGGATGACAAGGAAAAGTCCCATGAATTTGATATTGAAATACAAGAGGTGTCAGTAAGAAAGACCGAGTCTGAGGAAGACTAATGGGAAGACTGGGATCTTCTGGCTCATCAGAGCTGGCCCTGGGCCAGCAGAGAAATTGAACCTGACATTCCTTGTTTGGGTCAAAACCTATGATAAATGGAAGGAATAGGTAAAAATAAATAAATGGGTTATACGAAGGTGAAAATCCAACGTTATTTTGGTGTCTGAAGAGAGACTCAGAACAAGAGAAACACTCTTAGTTCAGCTTCCAGATGCAGTCTGGGTGCCAAAGCCGCCTCATCTCCGGGAGAGGACAGAGTGGACTGGAAGCAGCAGGTCTGAGCACATCCTTGGTCAGCGCCTCTGCCTGCTGCATCCTTAACCAGCAAGAGCTGCTTAATCACGTTTCCTCCACAAAGAAATTCATTCTAATTGCGAGATTTAACTTTAACACACATTTTTCTCATCTCAAAGAGATGTAGGAGTCATGTTTAGAAAACGAGACATTTTATAGCAGTGACTTACGCCTCAGATTACATTTGTACACAGATGCAATAAAGAAAAAAAAAAGAAAAGGAGAGAAGTTTCACCAGAAACACAGTCACACTGTTGCATTCCTAAGGTAACTTATGAGAGAAACATGGACATTTTCACCCCAACAATCAACCTTGCTAACAGACCAATTTAGGCAATTTTATTTAGCACCACTGATTCCTACCTGCCACTTTTTAAAAATTGTTTTATTGCTTAAAGTATTACAAAGAGTATTATATATGTCTCCTTTTTTTTTCTCCCCTTGACCTTCCCCTAGCCTCCCCTACCTGCCTCTTTTTAATTTATTTTATGAAATGGTGAATACAAAGAAGAGTGTATGCTTTTTCCAGGTAGTTTATAATTTAGAAAAAATTCCAGGTAGTTTATAATTTAGAAAAAAAAAGTCTAAAGAAAGAGAAGTGTATAAGAAGCAAAAGAGAAATCTACTAAATCTATATATATAAAAGGCTAAGTGTCCGTCTGTCCAACTGGTAGCTATAACGCACACGGATCACCAGGGGCCAGATGCTCAATGCAGGAACTGCCATGATGTGCACTGGCCGTGCTATATAATAAAAGGCTAATATGCAAATTGACTGAACGTGGAAGAACCGGTCACTATGATGCACACTGATTACTAGGGGGCAGATGCTCAACACAGGAGCTGCCCCCTGGTGGTCAGTGCGCTCCCACAGGGGGAGCGCCACTCATCCAGAGGCCAGGCTCATGGCTGGTGAGCGCAGCAGCGGTGGCGGGAGCCTCTCCCACCTCTGCAACATTCCCCAAGGGCTCCTGGACTGTGAGAGGGCACAGGCCGGGTTGAGGGACCCGCCGAGTGCACGAATTTCATGCACCAGGCCTCTAGTATTAAAATATTAACAGTGATATATACAGCAGGTGGTATGATTGTAAGTGATTTATATGTTACTTTAAAACATATATATTACCATTGCAATTGTCCCAAGTAAGCACAAGTGCTTAAGTGGTTACTAGTACAAACAGTGGTATCAGTAAAAACTCATTAGAAAATAGATTCTTGAAAGGGTCCTCCCTGACCCTTCTACAGGGGCCTCTAAGAAGGATGGTGGTTGGTATCATGAGGGGGTAGAAGCTAGATGCCCATTTCATAGCTAATTAATCTTTTCAAAAATTCATCTTTATTGTGTCATAGCTAACTAATCTTACTCAGCAGTTTAAACCTGACTTTGGGACCATAGGCTGAAGGTAGTCACAAGAAAGTAAATTTGAAATAGTTCATTAAAGGCCACACAGTATTTCATAATTTTTGTAAAGTACATGAGTATATTTCTTAGAAGTTAATGTTAAGTAGTTTATGGTATTAAGTTATAATTCTAATTCTGTGATATTTTTGATCTTAAACCTCTGATATGAAAAACTTCCATATGTAAGCTTTTCATTTCATTTGAAATTTCATTTTAATCAGATACCCAATGTCAATAATAAATGCTGATTTGTTCCCACCAACTTTGCTACTAACCTATTCCAGACTTAACTTACTCACAGCTTTTTCTACTACAACATGTTCTCCTTTCTTTCAAATAAACAGTTGTGTGAAGGAGAAATGTACTATTTTTTTTTTGCCATCAATGACTGGTTAAAAAAGATCTTAGTCCCAGTCTGTTGTTTTTTTTATACTCAAACACTTGAAAATACCTGTGTTTCAATCAGGAAATGAATGATAACCTGCACTAATGAAATAGTACCAGCACCCAATGGGAACAGAAGTTTCCTCCTCTGTAGAATCTTGAAGCCATCCTCACCCATATGGAAATCCAAATTAACTGAAAAGAGTTAGTTTTTTCTCCCCTTAATAACAGTTTTTTCCTATTTCTGTTTGGAGATCATAAAAGGATAAACTTTACTTTCTTCAATCTAAAATGAGTGTGACACCGGGATTTACCCTTTATGCAACAACAGGAGCAGAGAGAGCACAGAAGACTATGAAGTCTGCAGGGCGTGAAATTAAAATTTTCCCATCGACACAAAAGACTCCAGTGAAGCAATGCTACAAGCCCAGCGTGACACCTTCTGGTTTGAATAAAAGTCAATGCCATGTGACCTACAGTTTGTACACCAGTAGAAACATAGTGCTGCTCACAAAAATATTTATATCCGAGGGAGGAGACAGAAGAATTGGGGCAAGCTGTGGCGAAGCAGAAGCTTCCTTAAGGGCCAGCCCTGTGCGGAGGAGCAGCGGGAGCTGCAGAGCGAGCTGGGGGCATCTGTGAGCAGCGCAGAACCGCCCACTCCCAATGCTCCTGCTGCCCAGGGGCCTGGCTCTGTGATCCAGGGCCAGTCCATGTCAGTTCTGCATGCATTGGCTGGCTCTTTGTAAAGCATGGTTTGTGTTACACTTATGACCCACCTCTCAGCTTTCACCAGAATCCGGTGCTTCCACCCCAGTCCACTTCTTCCCAACCAAAGCCCAGCAGACGGGAGCTGGGCGTGGGCTGTGTCAGCTGGTCCACAGAGAAGCTGATTCTAGGAACAGCCCATTTCTCAGTCACGGGTAGAGACCGTGAGGCCAGCAGACATGGATGGGGTGAGGGGACACTGAGGACCTGCCCCTGAGCTAGTAGGCACAGTGCGTGCTTCCAACCCACGTGGGAGGGCCCTGCTTCATTAACAGAGCATCTAGCAGCATCCCGATGGAAGTGCACACAGAATGCCATGTGTGGTAAAGAGTCCATTCTTCTCGTGGTAGGGCGGTGAGATCCTTGCAGCCTTCATCAAGTTATATCCGGTGCCAAGTACGTGACTGTGGTGGCTTTTGCCAGGCAGACTTCTTCCAGGGCACAGGGAAGAGACAGCCCTTGATAAGATATAGCTTCCCATCCCTTCCCTCAGCATGGACTGGCACGGTGCCCAGCTCTGGCTCTTACAAGCGCCTCAGCAGGTGACTCAGAGCCCCATAAAGAAGAACGTCCCCAAGGTGCGACTCCCCGAATCCTTTTGTTTATTTAATGCATGACGTTCAAAAAATAATCCCAATGGCTAAGCATGCTTTTTATCTTATCTTTCCTATATATTTTTATTATTAATGTGAACATTAATCAAAAAGTTGAAAGGAAGAATTCTTCAGATATGCTAAGAAACACGACTGTAGCATGGCTTTTAAAAGCCATGCAGTTGTATACGAGGTCTGTGTGCTTTTTAGCTTGCTGTTTTGGTGTTGGGTTGGGGCCCTTCGTTCTGGCTCTAACAATGGCTCTGGTTTCCAAGTAGCCCATGTCCTGTGACAGGGAAGCTTGAAGCGGGGTCCCTATCTTAATACAAATCCCACCCACCCCAGAATCTCCCAGCTCCCCCAAAGGAAGCAGCAGCCGCTCCTGTATAACAGTAACCACTCCCCTCGGCCTGCCAAGAGGCTTCCCTTCCAAGCAAGCGTTCAGCGTTCAGGGATGAGTGCCAGGCAACACGATGATGAGCCTTCAGCCTCAGTGACAGTCATACTCAGAATGCAACCATGGCAGAAAGGAAATTGATGAAAGCGTGATCAGTAAACAGGTGATGTGTTGTCAATTACTCTTGAGCTCTAAGATCAACTTGGAATCATTCTTTCGTGGGGAACATTAGAATTTGTACCAAGTGGCTCATTCATATTCTCTAAGAAGCCATAGCAAAGATGTTTTGGTGAGAATATGGATCCGGAAGTCTTAAAGCTAATGAAAATAAAAATGTTCATGTATTTTGTTTTACTGTTTTTAAAGAACTATCATATATGTCTCTTCACTTTTGTGGTTGAATTCATAAAGGACAACTGAAAGAAATAATGACTATAATATCTTTTTTTGAGGGGCATATCTCATTAATATGAAAAGCAAATAGCTTATGGGAAAATATGAAAATGTTAAATATATTAGAAGTGTTTATATGTCTACACACATATTCAAATATAGAAACAGTATACAAAAGTGTCCAGCTGAGTGGAAGATTAGTCAATGAGCACTTACTGCCTTTATTCTTGGTCTTCTCCATTATAAGTCTTCTTACTGATCAAGTCCTTGATGTACTCAGTGACATTCTTGGTACTATAAGGCACAATCCTGACCATTTTCCCTGAGGCAAGGCATGTAGCCTACCCTAACATGCACTCATTTTTTCTCTGTGGCCAATAACCTCAATTTGGACTTCCAGGATGCTATCTTTTTTCTTTCTCCTGGTGTCCTCCATAAAGCAAGAGCTAATGTTTAATTTCATTTAAACATTAAAAAACATGAAAGACCCACAGTAAACACAGGCTCGTGGAGCATAATCCAGGAAATGTAAGTTGCACCCAGTCCTCTGTCAAGCGGAAAGCCAGAGGTCCCCACAGAATCGCTCTGTGCCTCGCGTGAATGGCACGCTGCCAAGTTTGCATATCTACTTAAGGTTTCTAACGAGTGGCCAGCATGAAAACCCAAAGATCTGGAAGAGAAATTTCAACCATGCTGCTGTGAAACCAATTATTTCATTATTTTTGAAAATGTTCATTTTTGAAAATGTGTAAGTGTGCAATCTTGAGATAGATGCACGTGTTCTTGTTTTAATTTTATTTCTGAACAAAGGGTAAGGTTCAGACATAGGACGGAAGGATGGAAAACATGAGGTTCCATGTGGTCAAGGGACTTTGTTAAGGTTCTGCTGCTAGTGAATGGCAGAGGCAGGTGCTGACGAATCCAGGTGTTTGGACTTTAATTCTAATGCCCTCTCCTCTAAGCCATGCTGCTTATCTGCACTGCAAGGGTTTCACCTTGAGAAAACCAAAACACAACTAGCCACGGGCCAGAGCAGTGTTCAGAGGAAGCTCTGTGATATGGTGGAACACCATACTGCTCGTCAGAAAGTTCAACAATGACCACTACAATTTAGCCTTACACCAGCTCTGTGCTCAGTGCTTTACATAAACTATCTTGCCTAATGATCACGACAAGCCTATGAGGGAGATATTATTATCCCCACTTTACAGATAAATGATTTGTTCAAAACCACAGAGCAGGCATTCAAACCTTGGCCTATAAACCTAGGTGTTATAATTATTACACCTGGCTCCGAACTGTTCTGTAATGGCCTCTTTCAGCTTTATTTTCTCATGACTGTGAGGGTTACACTAGGTAACATATAAAAGGGTTTTTATAAAAGCATTAAGTGCCTAGAACAGAAAGTGACACTCAAAAGTGCTTCTTTACACTGAAGTTAAGGGAGCATAATGCCCTTGGACCGATGAACACTAAAACACCAGCCCATGACCTAAAACTGAAGGATAGCAGGAACCGGCACTACTGAGCAGTGCCACAATCACAGCAGCTTTCAGAGTTCAGTGCCGGAGAAGACACACCGAGGAGACATAATCCTCCCCTATTGCTGGCTCAACAAAGAAATAACATATTTATGTCATATGCTCCAAGGGTTAGCTGAGGGTTTTTCCAACTACTTGGACTATGGGTTATAAACTTTTGAAATGGGTTTGATCCTACAAGTGGGAGTCCTTTGTTTTCTTTCTTTCTTTTTTTTTAATCCTCACCCGAGGATATTTTTGCATTGATTTTTAGAGAGAGTGGGAGAGGGAAAGGCAGAGAAATAGCAATGTGAGAGAAACACATGGATTGGTTGTCCCCTGCATGCGCCCAGATGAGGGTCCCAGCTGGGGAGGAGCAGTCCGAAGGCCGACGCTCTACCCACTGAGCCAAACTGGCTAGGGCCTTTGTTTTCTTTTAAAATACTGTTTTAAAAATTATGTAGGTAACACATTGTTATTGTAGAACATTTTGAAAATACAGAAAAGAGTGAACAATAAAATAGCTCTGTAATCCTTTTACCTACAACTTAGAAAGATTTCCTAAAGCCCCGGACTAGACTAAGTGACTAGTAAATATAAGCTGCTGTACATTTTCCCGTTCTGTGTGCTCTTCCTCTGGTAAGAATGTCATGACAAATGTCCTTAGGCTGAATTCATTTCTTGGAATTATGCTATGTCTTTATTATTTCTACTTCCCATTTGTTTCTGTTTTCCTAACTTACACACTCTATAAATAGAGTGTGCAAGAGAAATGGATGATTATATTAATGGCTTTTAACAGTGGGAATTATAATAACAGCTCAACATCATGGCTTAATTAAAAGCAACATCTTTTCATCAAACATGTAAGAACGTTCAACTGCTCTTGGTGGTAATGTACCACTGGCAGGGAATTTCAAATCATTAACCCAACTTCAACCAGACACTTTGGAATGGCTGGGCTTTTCATCGCCCTGATTAAAGATGGAAGGCAGAGAGGCATATTTATAACTTCATATTTTTTAAACATATTCAACACATTCTTTTCTGAAGTTTTCAGATGATTCCTTTTTATTGTCATCATTTTATGTGTAGCATTTCATTAGGTTTTTTTTTAATCTTTATTGTTCAGATTATTACAGTTGTTCCTCTTTTTTCCCCCCATAGCTCCCCTCCACCCGGTTCCCACCCCACCCTCTGTCCTTACCCCCTCCCCACTGTCCTCATCCATAGGTGTACGATTTTTGTCCAGTCTCTTCCTGCACCCCCACACCCCTTTCCCCCCGAGAATTGTCAGTCCACTCCCTTTCTATGCCCCTGATTATATTATATTCACCAGTTTATTCTGTTCATCAGATTTTTTATTCACTTGATTTTTAGATTCACTTGTTGATAGATATGTATTTGTTGTTCATAATTTTTATCTTTACCTTTTTCTTCTTCTTCCTCTTCTTAAAGAATACCTTTCAGCATTTCATATAATACTGGTTTGGTGGTGGTGAACTCTTTTAGCTTTTTCTTATCTGTGAAGCTCTTTATCTGACCTTCAATTCTGAATGATAGCTTTGCTGGGTAGACTAATCTTGGTTGTAGGTTCTGGCTATTCATCACTTTGAATATTTCTTGCCACTCCCTTCTGGCCTGCATAGTTTCTGTTGCGAAATCAGCTGACAATCGTATGGGTACTCCCTTGTAGGTAACTAGCTGTTTTTCTCTTGCTGCTTTTAAGATTCTCTCTTTGTCTTTTACTCTTGGCATTTTAATTATGATGTGTCTTGGTGTGGTCCTCTTTGGATTCCTTTTATTTGGGGTTCTCTTCGCTTCCTGGACTTGTGAGTCTATTTCTTTCACCAGGTAGGGGAAGTTTTCTGTCATTATTTCTCCAAATAGGTTTTCAATATCTTGCTCTCTCTCTTCTTCTGGCACCCCCATAATTCAGATGTTGGTACGCTTGAAGTTGTCCCAGAGGCTCCTTACACTATCTTCATATTTTTGGATTCTTTTTTCTTTTCGTTTTTCCGGTTGGGTGTTTTTTGCTTCTTCGTACTTCAAATCTTTGACTTGATTCTTGCGATCCTCTAGTCTGCTGTTGGATCTCTGTATAATATTCTTTATTTCAGTCAGTGTATGCTTAATTTCTAGTTGGTCCTTTTTCATATCCTTGAGGGTCTCACTAGACTTACTGAGGGTCTCACTAAATTTATCGGCAGTTTCTAGAAAATTCTTGAAAAACCTTAAAAGTGTGGTTTTGAACTCTATATCCAGTAGTTTGCTTTCCTCCATTTCTGTCATTTGTGACCTGTTTCTTTGTCTCCGAATTTTGGCTGCTTTCCTGTGTTGATAGAATGGTTTTCTGTGCTAGGTGTCCTATAGGGCCCAGTGGCTCAGCCTCCCCAATTACCTGAGGTGGACACTCTTGGTGCACCCCTTTGTGGGCTTTGTGCACAGTCTTGTTGTAGTTAAGCCTTGATTGTAGTTGGTATCACTGGGAGGAATTGACCTCCAGGCCAATTGGCTGTGAGATTCAGCTGTGTCTACGGTGGGAGAACTTCCGTGCTAGAGACACCTTATGGGGCAAGACTTTCTTCAGTGGGGCTTTGGTGCTCACTGAGTCTGCCCCCTGAGTGTGTCCCTTATGGATCTGAGGAGCTGTAATCTGGATGGCCCCACTCTGACCACTGGGTACACTGGCACTTGGATCTCTAAGGAGGTGCTAATTTAGCCTCTGCCTGAGGCTACCTAGCAGGAGGTATGGAGAGATCTGCAGATTCCTCTTCTTTGTTTTGGATTTGGAGGTGCCCAGATCAAGCCCAGCTGTGAAGCAATGCAATCTGCTGTGGGGCCTTGGGCCTTCTTTTGGATGATCTGGGTCTCTCTGACCCAGATGCAGTTTGTTAGGTAATTTTAGATTGCAAAAGGCCAGGTCATTCATATGCAAAAGCCTCTGCACACAGCTTGGGTGGGGCGGGGTCTCAGGGAATCAACAGGGCGGAGCAAACAGCTATGGCTGATCCTCAGCCCTGCCTTAAGAGGTCCCAGGTCTCAGTGGCCCACGGTAATCGCTGCAAGCACCTCTGAGAGAAAGCCGCCCTTGAGTTCTGCCTGCTGCCAGAGAGTCCAGTTTCTCCCTGTATGAGTCTGGGTCCCCAGAGACTCGCCCGGAACTGGAGTCAGGGCCATCGGGAGCTTGTGTCTCCCTCCCGATTGAAAAAGACAACCGTGTCCTCAGTTGCCAGCCCTTTCTGCATGAGCCTCCATACCTCTGCACTTTACTTCCATACCTCCTCTGAGTCTCAGTGTGCTTTTCTCTTTCCTTCTAGTTGTAGGATTTCCACTTAGCCAGCCTTCCTGTGGTTCTGGAGGATGTCCATTTTGTCTTTTAGTTGTATTTTTGAAGTGGTTGTGCGAGACAGCAATTTCAGGTGTTTACCTATGCCGCCATCTTCTAGGTTTTGTTTTAATGATAGTTCAGGGCCAAGTTTTAGGAAGTTACTTGAAAAATCTAAGAAGAAATTCTATTTAATACTATTATGAAACAGATTTAATAGTCATCACATTGCAATGATATGTAATTTGTATGAACACATATTTTGAATGGATATATCTGCACATGTGTGACACGGCAGTCATGGAAGAGTAGTCAGTCGTCATTCCCGGCCACCACTCAGATACACCATTTCATAGAGGCAGTGAGGCTTGCTGGTGAAAGCTGTGACATAAACCCAGGGAGTGCCATGGGCTCCAGTTGGAGGTTTGAGAGTTAGTTGAGCTTCCATCTCCCCACCTTTGGGAGAGTAACACATTATCATTTTCTCTGCTGGGCACATGAGGGAACCTGCCTGAGTCCTCAAAATATTTGTGTAAATGTGTAGATGAGATACAGTTCGATTTTTTTTTTAAAGTCACTGTTAGGATTCTGGGCACAAGTGTGAGAAGGCATTGCAATTTGGCTGTTGTGTGTAGTGAAACCACAATGCCCTGTTCTCTGTAGGCTAAGTTTCCTCTCATCAAGTTATAAAACAAATTCCAACTATCAAAGTCAGTTTGCTTCCTCCTCTAAAGCAGAATTTGATCAGCTTAGTGTTTACACCTCAGAACCAAATCCAAGTCTCAGGCAGTAGGAAAGAATAAAACAATTCTGAGATTTGGGATTGGACGAGCAAAGTTTAAGCCCTCTTTCCTGCTTCCTCATTGTGTGGCTTCAAGCAGCCACTCAGCTTTTCTGTTCTCATTGCCTCATTATAAGGTGGGAGAGCACTACCACATACCTCACAGGCTTGTGATGCAATTTAAACAAGACAATGAATATGAAAAACATTCTGTCAACTCTAAGGTATATGCCAAGGATTGTGAACAGGTAATTATAATTTTCGGCATTATATATTTATTACCAGCACAGTAAGAAATATGTTTCTTGAATCCTCTGTTAGCTGTCAATCCAGAATTTTGTTGCTCGAGATAAAACAGATCATTGTTAGAATTATTTACACGGTTTTCCCTTCTCTGCAAATACCTCCAGCCGTACTGACTTCATTTTCTTTGGGTATATACCCAGAAGGGGAATGCTGGATATTATGTAGTCCTATTTTTAATTCTTTGAGGAACCTCCATGCTGTTTTCCATAAAAGCTATACTAGTTGAAGCTCAGAGGGAAGGCGGGGAAGGGTGGGTGGATGGGAAGAGATCAACTAAAAAATTTGTTGTGCATATACATATGCACAACCCATGGACACAGACAATAGAGTGGTGAAGGCCTGGGGTGAGGAGGCAGGGGTGGGCTACAGGAGGTCAATGGGGGAAAAGGGGACTTATGTAATACTTTCAATAATAAAGTTTTTTTTAAAGTTATACCAGTTTACAGTCCCACTAAGTATATAAGAGTTGTCTTTTCTCCATATCCTTCCCAATAATTGTTATCTTTTATCTTTTTTATAACAGCCATCCTAACAGGTGTGAGGTACTGTCTCACTGTGGTTTGGATTTGCATTTCCCTGATGATTTGTGATGTTGAGAATCTTTTCATATACCTGTTGGCAATTTGTATGTCTCCTTTAACAAAGGGCAGCATCCATTCATGATAAAAACTCTCAACAAAATATATAAAGAGAAAAATTTCCTCGAAACAATAATGACCATTTATAAAAAGCCCGCAGCTAATCACAATCCATGATGAAAAACTGAAAGCTTTTTCTCTAAGGCGCGGTATGAGGCAAAGATCCTGCTCTCAATATTTCTGTGCAACAAAGTATAGGAAGTACAGCAAGAACAATGCAAGAAAAAGAAATAAAATACATTCAAATAGTTAAGGAAGAAATAAAATTATTTCTGTAAATGACATGACTCTATATGCAGAAAACCCTAAAGACACTGCAAAACAAAAACAAAAACAAAAAAAAGCTGGTAGAATAAACAAATTCACTAAATTTGCTAGACACAAAATCAACATACAAAAATCAGTAGTGTCTCTTTACATCAAAAGTGATCTATCTGAAAAGGAAACCAAGGGGGGAAATCCCATTTATGATCCCATGAAAAAAATAACATACTAGGGAATAAATTTACCCAATGACATGAAAGATTTGTATACTGGAAACTATAAAACATTGATGAAAAGAACTGAAGATGACACAAATAAATGGAAAGATATCCCATGTAAGTAAAGAAGTGAAATAGAAATAGGCTAACTCTAGCTTCAGTTCCAAAAACTCACTAATCAGGCAGATTTGGTGAGATCTGCTTTTCTCTCTTCAATCTCATGGAAAAAAAAACACATAGAGGTAGGTCAAGAATACCAGCATTAACTCTTATGAGCCAGGGAAGAACAGAGAGATGAGGTCTTAGTAACCTTTTTCTTCAGAAACTGAGAATGTCATCCTATCCCTGTACACCAGGTAGGTTCTTCTGTTGATCAGTTTGGAATAATCATCACTGTGTTGTCACATGACTAAGAGAAAGAAACTCCACCGAGTCTGTTTCATTGAACAATCCCAGAAGATATTAAAGATCTTCATCTTTAATATAACATATATCAGATCTATATATCTGAGTAGAAAAAACCATCAATATACAAAGGATATACAGCTGCAATAGACTCTTTTTTCCCAGTCAAATTTGAAAGAAAAGATTTGAAGATCCAAAGCTACATTAATGCAAATATCTGCTGTTGCAAGTATACTTTTTGATTAAATTGGCATACATCAAGCACAATTAGAAAGGCTATTTATAACGAAGAAATACATAATTCTGCATCTTAATGGGGATGACAATTACAGCTGATGGTTGCTAATTAACATTACTTCTTTTGCTCTGGGGGCCAGATATTTCTTGCATGATCTTTATTGCTGGCAATGGACATACCTAATTCTGGAAGGCACAAATGGGTTATCAGTACCATTTGTGCTCATAACAAATTCATTGGTAACCTGCCCGGGTCTGGCTTCACACTGGAGTACAGGATCAAGTAGAAGCAGTAAACTGACTCAGTATCATGACGGGAAAAGGGCTGAACTTTTTAAGTGAAGGAGCACCTACCCTCCTTGTTCAGAATGACAGGGAGAGAAGCCCTCTCTAGCGCCCTCTCCAGGAGGAGTGACTTGTGAGTGTTCCTTGGTTCAGCTGAGCAGAAATGCATGGCACCGTTTAGTTCAGTGGCACCACCCTCTTGTGCCAAGATGACCATGTGTTTACTCTCCTGGGCAGCTCGGGGGTGGGGTGGGGGGGTGCATGGGTGCTGGAGGCCAGAAGTGAAACAGATGCATTCTAGCTCCCAGCACAGAAAACTATAAAGCTCTCTCTGCCTGTGTTATCAATTACATATTTACTTTGTTAGCATGAGATAGATGAATATTTCTACATACAAAGGTGCCCAGCTAAAATCAGGCTAAGTGATATTAATGTCCTATGGTCAGTATTATTGAACCTCAAAAGCAATAAACTTTATGAGTCAATAAATATTACATTTGCAGCATAGTTAACATTCCTTTACTGTCTCTAGCTCTTATTACACATGGTAACTGCAAGTCTACAATACATTATTCATATTTGGGGTGTCACCAAGTGATGGATTGCTGTAGGAGAGGCTGTCCTTTAAATAAATCAACAAATAAAAATGCAAATGTTAACATTTTCAGCCACAACTTTTTCCATCTTGAATGGGGAATGAAAATTCCACATTATATTGACAGGCAGCAGAGAGAACAATTAACAGCCTACACCGTGAATGAGAAAGATGACTTTGCCACGCCTCATTTTATCACCTGCATATGGAATGATACTGGGTTTCTAGGTGTTAGCACTTTGCAGAGAACAAAGGAAAACCTGTCTCCCACTAGCATACACCCCACACCCATATTCTCTTGCAAGACTTGAAAATTCTTGGGATTTTGGGGTGGACAGGGAAAGGTCTTTTACTCTTGTTTACCTTAGTATTACATTCAAAGATTTGTTTTGATAAAGAACAATAGGTTTTTCTTTTGCATTGAATTCCCTGTAACTGAAAAGTAGTCTATAAAAAAATGCCTTTTCTACACTTTGAAATAAAAATAATTCAAATAATCCCGATTCTGAAGTCTGGAAAGCAACCACTGTGCCTTCCTGGTAACTGATTTCATAGCACTGAATCTTTTTCAACTCTGCACTTTGTAGAATAGACCTATAACATGCCATTGTGCATGTCTAAGGACAAAACCTGGTGTGCTACACATTGTTTCTTTAGCTTTAGCTAAATGCTCATTATTTAAGAAGCTTCTGAGGATCTATATTTAGCTGGTCTGCAGTATTAAGAACCAGCAGATACAGAATCCTTTTTCCTAAGGTCCATAAATATGCGTCTTCACAGCAATTTTAACTGGCCTTGTAAAACTCTACAAAGTTGATACGGTCCATTCAGAAAATGTGTGCTGAGGATGTTCTATAAAACTCTTCCTGGGAAGCACTTGCTTTTACTTTTTCATGCTTCTCGCTAAACTGAAATGCAAGAATCAAATACACATTAAAGTAGTGTTAAAGGTTCCATTTTAATCTCCAACAACAGGGAAATTCACCAAGACTGAAAACCAGGGCTCTCCCTCCTCTTTACCTATAATTCCTCCAGAGGACTCCCTCAAGATGAGCAAGAATAGATCCTCTGAGCACAGGCGTTCAGCCACAACGTTAAGCTGCTAAGGTGGGAACCCCATCAATATTGCAGAACCACAACTCACTGTAGGTCTTTGGCAAAATAACAACAGCAGCATTAAGAAGGAAAGAAGGAGTAATAAACAAAGAATGTGGTAAACTAATTAAATTTTCTTTTGGTTGTGGGTGGCCTCCAAAATAGGGAGGTTGTCTTTGTCAACTATTGTAATATTTAAGATGATGGCCTTTGGAGCCTGAAACGTGGCTCACCTCTTATTGGCTATGTGACCTTAGGCAAGTCACTCAGTCTCTCTGAGCCTTAGTTTCCTAATTTTTAAAGTGAGGGTGACAATAGTACCACTTCATTGACTGCGATGAAGATTAATTAAGTCAGATGATGCACACAAAGGGCTGGGAATACACATGCTTAATAGATGACAGACATTATTGTCATCCTCTGTGTCATTTCCCAAAAGTTCTTTAAAATTAAAATTGTCTTAAAATTTGTATTCATCTCATAAGACACTAGGTATTTAAGTGCTCAAACAATCATATTCCCAAGGAAAAGTAAACCAAGCCCTTTTGGTTTTGATATTTATATATTCAGCCATAAGCATATAAATGAGAGTTCGCTTATTAGATATGAGAAATCTTAATGACATATTTATTTTCCTGATTCCAAACAAGACTGGTCAAATTATTAGCTCTTCATTCAAATTTCTCTGTTATAAGTAAATGTTGACAGTCCTTTAATTGTAGTACAAAATCCACTATATTTTTCAATATCAATAATTCAGTTAGTTAAATTTACAGTCCAGTGTACAGCTATTCTGTGATAAATTGGGAAGAACTTGCTGTTAAGCAGATTTTTTTTTTTATGAAGGAGGATTAGTTGTGTTTCCATGGAAATCCTCACCAATTACCATTATCAACTAGGGAAAGGCACGTTTAAAGAAAAGTACTCCATGAGCTCAACTAGCCAAATCTAGATGCCAAAAAAGGCCTCTCTTCTGAGTATCAGTCATTAATACTATCAAGATTTTTCCACTCTTTATTAAATAAACCTCAAAAATGCTCTATGGAAATAAAAGGCATCCCAAATGTAAAGGAACAAGTAAAAACTGTCACTATTTGCAGATGACATGATACTATACATAGGAAACTTTAAAGATTCCACCAAAAATATGTTACAATAAATGAAATCAGTAAAGCTGCAGTATATAAAAAATTAACACACAGAAATCAGTTGCATTTCTACATACTAATAGCATGCTACCAGAAAGAGAACTTAAGAAAACAATCTTATTTACAATTGAATAAAAATTCCTAGGAATAAATTTAAACAAGGAGGTAAAAGACCTGTACTCTGAAAACTATAAGACACTGATGAAAGAAATTGAAACAACACAAATAAATAGAAAGATAGTTCAAACTCACGGATTGGAAAATTAATATTGTTAAGATGTCCACATTACCTAAAGCAATCTGCAATCCCTATCAAAATACCAATAGCATTTTTAACAGAACTAGAAAAGAGAATCCTAAAATTTGTATGGAACCACAAAAGACCCCAAATAGCCAAAACAATCTTCAGAAAGAACAAAGCTAGATTCATCATGCTCCCTGATTTCAAAGCATACTACAAAGCTACAGAAATCAAACCAGTATGGTACTGGCATAAAAACAGACAGATCAATGAAATAGAATACACCACTGAAAAATAAACCACACATATATGGTCAATTAATTTATGACAAAGGAAGAATATACAATGGGAAAAAGACAGTCTTTTTAATAAATGGTAATGAAAAGCTGGACAGCTATATGGGAAAGAATGAAACTGGAACACTATCTTATACCATATACAAAAATAAATTTACAATGGATTAAAGACCTGAAAACCATAAAACTCCTAGAAGAAAACATAGGCAGTAAAGTCTTTGACATTGGTCTTAGAAATATTTTTTAAACTAGTCTCCTCAGGCAAGGGAAACAAAGCAAAAATAAATAAATGAGACTACATCAAACTAAAAAGCATTTGCAGAGTGAAGGGAACCATCAACAAAACAAAAGGCAACCTATTGAATGGGAGAAGATATTTGCAAATCATACATCCAATAAAGGGTTAGTGTCCAAAATATATAAAGAACTTATACAACTTAATGCAAAACACACACACACACACACACACACACACAACTACAGATTCTGATTAAAAAATGGGCAGAGATATTTTTTTTCCCCAAAAAAGATATACAGATGGTGAACAGACACATGAAAAGATGCTCAACATCACTAATCAGGAAAATGCAAATCAAAACTACAATGAGGTATCACCTCACACCCATCAGAATGGCTATTATCAAAAAGACAATATCAACAAACAAGTGTTGATGAGAATTTGGAGAAAAGGGAATCTTGTTCGCTGTTTGTGGGAATGTAAATTGGTACAGTCATTATGGAAGACAGTATGGAGGTTCCTAAAAAAATTAAACATAAAATTACCATATGATATAGCAATTCCACTTCTGTGTATTTATCTGAAGAAAAACCCCCCACTGATTTGAAGAGATATGTGCACCCCTATTCATTGCAGAATTATTTACAACAGCCAAGACATGGAAGCAATGTAGGTATCCACTGATAGATGAGTGGATAAAGAAGATGTGGTATGAAAGTAAGAAACCTTGTTATTGTTTGGGTTATATTTTGATTTTTGAAACCCCAGTGCATGAGTTCTGTCCAGATGCTGGAGGTAAGAGTGCTTGAATAAATTATCATAAATTATCTTGTGAAACACACACACACACACACACTCACACACACACACGATGTGGTATATATGTAACAGAATATAGCTCAGTCATAAAAAGAATGAAACATTGCCATTTGCAACAACATGGATGGACCTAAAGGGCATTATGCTAAGTGAAGTAAGTCAGACAGAGATAAATACTGTATGATTTCCCTTATATGTGGAATTTAAAAAGCAAAGCAAACAAACAAACAAAAGAGAACAAACTCATAGATACAGGAAACAAACTGGTGGGTACAGAAAGGGGAGGGATGCGGGTGGCAGCTGAAATAGGTGAAGGGGACTAAGAGCTACAAACTTCCAGTTAAAATAGAAATGTTATAAGGATATAATGTACAGCGTATGGAATACAGTCAATAACATTATAATAACTTTGTATGATGACAGATGGTAACTAGATTTATTGTTGGGATCATTTCATAATGTATATATCAAATTGCTGATGTATACCTGAAATTAATATGATATTATACATCAATAAAAACAAAATTTAAAAAATGCTCTTCTCTGGAGAATATTAAATCAAAGAACACCTAACGCTTACCGGGAGGATTCGTGTTGGAATGACGATGTGGTTGAGCTTAAAAGGTCCTTTTGGCTTTCGGCTGTTATAGGAGATGTGGACGCATCTTTTCTAACTCCTGTCATTGTCCCTGTATGAACGATAAAGGAAACAATTTGGGAAGTCAATAAAAAGAAATGGAAAAGCCCATTCTGAGTAATATATTAGAGATTATAGGAATTCCTAAGCTTTGAAATCAAGCATCCCCCATCCCCCCGTGAGATGAAACAATGACAGATGGAAAACTCAGCGGGTTGTTTTGATTTTGTGAGCATCAGAGATCTGCAATATCTTGTTTTAAAAAAGTACATTTGTGCAGTAACAGACTAACTAGAGCTTTTTTAAAAACCCGATTCCTCTCATATTCCTGCTGGTTTGGGTTTACTGTGAAAATGCCCAAGATGGTAGATTGCTTTATTTCATTTCCTTTAACGAACATAATAAAAGATCATTCTTCTCTTTGACAAAATAGAAGGTTCCAGCACTCTATATCTCCCCCCCCCCAATTAAACTTATCCTGCCCCCAAAGCTTTCAAGGTAGACATGAACCTTGAATGTTTCTTTCAAAGACTACACTGGCTAAAGGAAGTGTCTCACTGGAAGAGATGCTCAACTAACCAGCCTGGGCCCATTGGCCTCTGCTCCTCTCTAACAAGCAATGTGCATAACTTCTTTCCTGAAGTGCTAAAGAAGAAGAAGATATGGACATGAATATTTGTTGTGGTTGTTTGTTTCTAGTTATTAGTATTTCTAAATAATAATAATTTCTCCTTCTTAATGTTATTTTCCAAACAACACAAAACGTCCCTGTCTTTTTCTGGAACGCTTATTTACAGTCTTCTTCTGATTCCTGGGAGACTACAATCCAGGCTGCTTAAGGAAGTTATTTGGGAAGATTCACTCTTTCTTTGAGAAAAGGGTGAATATTCAAATAACGCAAAGATAGCTTTGGTGTGTTGGGAATCCCAGACCCTAAAATGCCAAGCACATAGTCTGCTAACTTCAGGAACGGAACAGTTTAGGTGTGACCCAGGAAATCAGAACTGGAGAAAGCAAGAGCAATCACCACGGACCCTGGCGTTCTCAACTATACTCAGTATTAACTGCTCACTGTTATGGACGGATGTAAACCACTAGCCACCTAAATGCACAACTGTCTTTTGTGTACACAAAGCTGTGGGACCCTCAACCCAAATCAGTACATTCTCACACTAGACATTAGTCCTCAGTCCACACAGTGCATTCAGTCAGTAAATATTTGTCAAGCACCGAACAACAGGGAAGGGCTGGTGCCAGGATTAAGCTCAAGCTTAGTTTAGGAGGGGAAAGAAGGTGTGAGAGCAAGAGGATGAGTTACTCTCAACAATACAGTACTGTAAAGAATCAAACATGACCCAAGGCAGTATACAGCAGTAACAACAGGTACAGTATGCTCAGTATGTGCCTGGCACTCTCCTCTTTTCCATATACCATATATTCTTTTATAATAAACAGTTTCATTAAAGTATATGTTACTGCCCTCCCCCTCCCCCCAGCTCTATCTCTATAGTTTGGCCATTTCATAAACCCTTTGCGATAGACACTATTTTTATATCTAATTTCCAGGTAAGGAAATGAGCCATAGGGACTTACATGACCTGCCAAGGTCACAAAGCTATATGTGACGGAGCCAGCATTCCTGCCCAGACACTTTGATCCAGGAGTTTTCACCATTCTGCTAGTTACTGCATATTAAATAGGATGAAAAGTCTGAGGAATTAACAAGGGAGAGAGATCACATCAGCTGTAGGGAAGACAACACAGGAGGCAGAATTTTGACAGAAGGAATAGGGAGCATGGAATTAGCAAAAGCACTAAATTAACAACCTCAAGGCTACATGTTTGGTATATCCAGGAAATATTTATTGAGCACACTATGTCCTGTACCTTGCTAATCACTTTAAATGCATTATCTCATTAGTCCTTAATTTATATTATTGTCCTCATTTTATGGAATAGGAAGTGGAAAGTGAGAAAAGGTCAAGCAGCATGTCCAGTATCACAGGGCTGCTAAGAGCAAGGCTGGGTTTTAAATACAATCAAGGTCTGTACTGCAAACTCAACACTGTGCTAGCTGGCCTAAAAAATAAAACAAAGCAGCAGTAATGACCATTAAAAAACAACAACTGGGCCCAGCAGGTGTGGCTCGGTGGTTGAACATAGACCTAAGAACCAGAAGGTCATGGTTTGATTCCCAGTCAGGGCACATGCCCAGGTTTCAGGCTTGATCCCCAGTACTGGGCAGGTAAGAGAAAACCCATCTATGATTCTCTCTCATCATTGATGTTCCTATTTCTCTCTCCCTCTTCCTTCCTCTCTCTGAAGTCAATAAAACAACAACAAAGGAACAAAAGGAACCCTAATTTGTTATGTAAATAAACATCTTTCTCTAAAAAACAACAAATGGCCTTTGGAGAGATTACTTTTGTGCTAGAATTTAGAACAGAGTAAAAGAGAGAGCAGGGAGGCAGGTGAAGCCATTCGCCATGCCTACAACTGTCTGGGCAGAGTTTGGGGATGGAGGGGAAATTAAAATAAGCACCTGAGAGTAGTAGCAACTGAGAAGGCCTTGTGGGGGAGGCGAGAAGGAAGGGCTGCCTGGGGGCGATGGAATAAAGGTCTTTTTAGTCACATAGGCCTCAACATTAGTCTTATCTTTTTCTGTTTTGATACTTCCATCAAAAGTTTGGTTGAGACAGTTGACATTTGATGGGAAGAACAGAAAGTAAAACTTCTTTTTCTATTTTTTTTTTTGGTCTTAAACTGTCTCCTTTAGGCACCAACACACCCATTCATGCCGGCCTGAGAGGGAGCTGGGTCAAGGTCACTGGGCAACTGGGCTGGACCCCAGACCCTCAGGCACTGGAGGGGGACCCCAGCTGGACCCCCACCAAGCCCGGCCCCAGGGTCTGTGGGAGGCGCAGGGGTCTCGTGAGTGTGTCAGGGCCTCATGGGAATGTCACCGGAGAACCGCTGGGCCAGGCGGAGGGTCCTTGAGCTCCCGACCCAAGGGAAAGTGCAGGGAGAAAGTAAAACTTTTAACAGAAGGTCCAAGGACTTCTAATGGATCCATGTGTGTGCTTCAGGAATGTGTGGATGCCTCCTAAGTGTAGTTACAATAATGTGTGTCTATTTGCTCATTCATTTTCCTGGGCAAAGGGACCAGAGCTTTCATCAAATTATGAAAGGTTATGAAGCCCAGAGAAGTTAGGAATGACTGCACTGAGGCACAGAGCAACACCAACGGGTAGAGATCCAGAATGTGTGAGTGCTATGCCTTACAGGAACTTTATTCCTTTTTTTAAATTCTCTAGGCTCTATCACTTATTAAGTTTCTAGAAAGCCATATATCAGCTTTTAATTATATTCATTCCTTCTATAAAATTTGATTTAGTGTTTAGTAAACCAACAGTTACATACAGTTATGCATATTCATAGAATTACACATTCCTCTATATTCACACACACACACACACACACACACACACACAGACAATATACACATTTAAAAAATAAAAGTGCTGGTAAGAATATTATCCATTAGGCTGATAATGGATAGGCTGATATATATGTTTATATATGGGTAAATATATGTGAATACACTTATGTAAATAAACATACATTTCTGCATACACAGATAGAATTGGACATAATGATCAAGTCTTACTTACATATGGCTGGGTCTGTGTCTGCCCACCCACCAATCAATACCTCATGATAAGATAACTTCTTATAGAGTTCAATGTCTAGGAAAACTCCGGGCCCTTTGTTTTATTTTGCATTTTATAAACAGCTGAGCTACATTATACATTCAGTTTAGTTTAAAGAGTGAGTGATATAGAAAATGCCCATGTGACCTCTTTTCAAACCCAGAAATGAAGTCCTGGTAGCTTTGCCGCCTGGGAGCCTCACCAATGTCCATCCCCGTCACCTCTTCTCCCCCTGAAACACAGGAACAAACCAGCCACCATTCCCAGTTACAGTGGGGCCTTGACTTACGAGTGTCCCGACTAACGAGTTTTTTGAGATACCAGCTGTCTCTCCGCCGATTTTTTGCATTGAGTTGACAAAGTAATTTGAGTTAACGAGCTCCTTAATGAGCTCGGTCTCAGAAGGAATTAAACTCGTAAGTCAAGGCCCCACTGTATTCCCCTTTTTGTTCTTTACAGTTTTACCAGTGAGATATGCATCCCCTAAATGTCATTGTTTTGCTTCTTTTGAACTTTATAAAATAGAAATATGCTATATATTTTCCTCTTAAGACTTCTTTTGCTCATTATTATATTTGAGAGTTTATCTGTGCTGATGATTTACGTGGCTGCGGTTTGTTTTCTGTGCTATGTAGTGTTCCATTTATGCAATTATGACTATTTATCCATCCTACTATTGGTGGATGTTGGGAGTGTTTCTGGTTTGAGGCTATTGAAAAGACGCTGCTATGGCTGAGGATGCCAGTTATCCACTAAAATGCACTCTCATCCCCTCTTCCTGGGTACACAGCTAGATTACATTTCCTAGTCCCTCTCGTAATTATGTGTGGTCAGGAGGAAAACTAGTGGACAGTATATGTGCCACTTCAGGTCTGTCCTATAATAACCTTTCACATGTACTTTTTCATACCCTTCCTTGTCCTTGCTGACCTGCTATGGCAGGGCCAACCAACAGTTTCCTGTAAAGGTCAGATGGTAAATGTGCTGGGCTTTGTGAGCCATCCAGTTCCTGTTGCAAACATGCAACTCCACTGCTGCAGCACGAAAGCAGCCACAGACAATATGCAAAACATGGAAATGGCTGCGTTCCATTAAAATTTATTTGCAAAAATCGGTGGTGGGCCAGATTTGGCCATGGACCAAGTTCCCCACCCCAGTGTCACTGCAATGCTCAAGGTGACCTTGGAAGGCACAAAAAGAAGGCAGAGCCATCATTCTTTGGAGCAGAGCTGCTGTCAACCCGAACTCTTACCCTGGACCATTACAGGAGGAAAATTTCTTCTTTAAACCACTGATGTTTTTTCTGTCCACTTGTTACCACAGTGATCAGTCTACCTTGACTGAATATACAGCTATGAACATGTTGGTAAGTTAAACACTGTGTCCATGAGATTCTCTCTAGTATATATACCTAGAAAGAAACTGCTTGGATACAGAGTGCTTGTTATTTATCTTTAGTAAATAATACCAAACTGTTTTCCAAAGTTTTTATGAATTTACACTTTGACCACCTCAATGGGTACAGAAAAAGTTTTGATGAAATTCTATACTCATTACAATAATAACTCTCAGCAAATGAGGTGGGAACCTTTATAACATGATAAATAGCATTTACAAAAAACCTACAGCTAAAACCATATGTAACGGTGAAAGAATACCTGCTTTCCTGTGAGACCAGACATATTTTATTCTACATTGTAATGGAAGTCCCACACAGTGTAATGAGATAAGAAAAGATAAAAGGCATAGAGACTAAGAAAAAAGTAATTGTTATGAACTAAATTATGTCCTCTCCCCTTACCTAATTCCTATGCTGAAGTTCTAACCACAGTATACCTCAGAACGCATTTGCAGAAAGAGCCTTCACAGGGGTAATTAAGGTTAACCAAGGTCAGATGGATGGGCCATAATCTGTATATATAAAAGGCTAATATGCTAAGTGTCCCTCCCTCCATCCGACTGGTCGCTATGATGCACACTGAACACTAGGGGGAAGACACTCAACGCAGGAGCTGCCATGACACGCACTGGCCAACTACAGAGAAATGCCCACAAAGCAACACTCGGCTTCCCCCAAGTGGGACACAGGCTCCTCCACCACCCTGGAGTGACAGCCCACCAAATCGCAGCCTATGCTGCCGAGATCCCAGGGCACAAAATGTGGCCCACAGCCCAGCCCAGCCCGGAAACGGTTGCTGTGGGCACGGGGTAATGATGTCACATAGCAATGCCCAGCTTCCTCTCCCTAGTGACCAGCCTCCTTGGAGTTTCTTCAGCCCAGGAACACAACTTGCTTTATAGCCAGGTGCAAACATTTTACACTTTAACCAAATGTTTGTGAAGTGTTTTCCCATGCCTCATCTCATTTGATCCTCACAGAAGTCCTGCAGTAGGTAGATAGGAGACTTGGTGGAATCCTGTTTTTTTTTTCATTAGCTGGAAAATGGAGATTTAGAAAGCTTAGAAACTTGACCCGACTGAAAAGAAGTAAGAAATGGTGGACCTTGAAAATGACTTCAGGTTTTCTCACTGTGCAGAATATAGTCAAACACTGCTGCAGTTAAATATTTTACCCTTTGTTCTCCCTGCGTGATCTACAATAATAATCTGCTTCGTGTTGATATTTACTGCTGTGTTGCTGACAATTACCTGTAAGAGAAGTTGGGGTGCTTCACTGGGCTTGAAAAAGTTTAGCTACATCAGAAAGCAGGTCTGATTAAGCAAGTTTATTCTATATCTATAAAAGGCTAAGTTGACTCGTGCATATGCGATACATATAAAGCTCTCGCTGGCACCAATCACATGTGTGTGTTTCCATCTGTCATTGTCGAGCAGGAATTTGGTTGACACTTCTATTATAGAAAAATGGCGAATAGCGATATTAAAATATTTCTTCTAATTAATTTCCTTTCAATGTGCACGAATTTGTGCACTGGGCCAATAGTCCAATATAACTGGTGTCCTTATAAGAAGAGGGATACACCAGGGGTGTGTGCTCACAGCAAAAAGGCTTTGTGAGGACACAAGGAGAACACAGCCATCTGCAAGCTGAGGAGAGAGGCCTCATGGGAGAACTACTAGAAAGACACAAGGGAATTGTCATGAACAATGGACATAGACTACATCTTAATTGGGTGGTGGTTACATAGATATATACAATTGCCAACGGTTTTCAAATGTGGAGTAAAGACCTATGCAATTTTATTGTATGTAGATTAAATCTCAATTAGAGTAAAAGAAAATGAAGAACCCCACAGTTTTCTTGACTTTCAAGGCAGTGCTATTTTTAAGACTCTACTGTTATCTTTTTGACATTGCCAATCTATCACCATAAGGACTCCGAAGGGACAAGCATATGCATTTTTTAAATCACTGAATCATTGTAGGTAATGGGGTCAAAAGGTTCAACTGATTAGGTCCTTTATGTGGGCAAGGACAGAGAGAGAAAAACCAGTATCTATAATGTCACCTTAATTCTCCTAACAAATATATAATGAGCATTTACCACATATTAAGCAATGGTCTAGGGCAATGGTTCTCAACCTGTGGGTCGCCAACCTGTGGGTCGCAACCCCTTTGGGGTCGAACGACCCTTTCACAGGGGT
>NW_005871064.1:10343773-10583360 GCF_000147115.1 Myotis lucifugus
TACATCAGGCAATTCAATAAAGAAAAAGTAGTTTTTTCAACAAATGGTGCTAGAATAACTGTATATCTGGATAGTAAAAGAAGGAACCTTGAGCCCTACCTCACACTATAAAAATGTATTTGAAATTAATCATAGACTTAAATGAAAAAGTTAAAAGTCTACAAGTCCTATAAAAAACATAGGAGAATATCTTTTTGGCCTTCATCAATAAAAAGCACTGTTCTTCAAAAACAACACTAAGGAAATACAATGGCAAGTAGCACACTCAGAAAAAATATTCACAATACATATATCTGATGAAGGTTTTGTATCCAAAACATGAACTTGGATATTTAGTGCAGCTCAGTTTTTTTTTCCTTCCCAAATGTAGAAACATTCTAAATGTTCATCAACAAATGAACTGATAAACAACTTGTGGTATACAATGAACTATTTATTACTCAAGAATTAAAAAGTAATGGACTAATGAAACATGGAGCAGCATGGTAAATCTCTAAAACATATAGTGAGTAAAAGATGCCAGATACACATATACACTTATTTGAAGATTTAGAATGTGCAAAACTATCTTATGTGAGAGAAATCAGATCAGTGGTTGCCTGGGCCAGAGGTTTGCGGAAGCGGGTGTGGTGGTTGGGTGGGCTTCCTGCAAAGTGACATTCTGGGGTGATGACATTCTGTACTAATTGGGGTATCAGTTACACGGGTATATTCATTTGTTAAAACACATCAACCTTGATGTGTGCATTTTATTAAATGTAAATTTCAATAAATTTGACTGAAAAATAATGTTGAATAAAACAGTACAGAAATTTTTATCAAAAAAATTTAAGATATACTGTGATGTATCAAAATTAATAACTACAGGGTGTCCCACCCTTTGAATAAGTACTAATTCCAATGGGTTAAATCTGAAAAGAAAGAAGTATCAATTGAGCTATCAGCTCAATTAAAGTGTGTTTACTAGTACTTTTTCAAACACCCTGTATGTTATTTCCAAAACTACACAGAACTAGATAGTAAACTGAAGAAACATTCACTGACCACATACTTTGTAACCATTCCTTCACTGTGTGAGGCACCATAAAGTTAAAACCTAATTGTCAGTATTTCTTATCACTTCATACAGTCCAGATAAAACATGTACAAAATTCACTGAAGAGCTATGACTAATATGGGGCAACATCATTCATTGATATGATGAAATTATTATAGTTCTGTTATTCTTATTCAGCATCTGTTTGAGCTGTTAAAGTGCTGATAAAATGATTAAAATCAAGACAGCAGAAGAAAAGAGTTTTAAACTCGTGACATTTAGGACTGCCACTCTGTATAAGTCACTCTTAAGTTGCTAAGATTTTATTGAATGGTATCTCCATATTTTATTGGATATAAATTATAAAATACTAGATGAGAAACTTTGAGTAACCTCGATTTAGGATGGAGAAAGAAAAACATTTTCAGTTCTTCAAGTTCTAAAATATTCTAATAATCCAAAATTCCATGAATTTTTCTTTCTATTTTGCCCAAATCTCATATCATGATAGTCTGTCTGTCTGAGCTTGAATGGCAAAATTTAAATGTCATTCAGGACCAATTGAATACCACTTGTATTTGCATTCTTTAAAAAGTAGAAAAACATTAACCTTTTGTTTTATTGAATTAAAATGCCACGGAAATGCTGATATAGTCTTGGGAGACTGGAGTACTTTTACAAAGAAGAATAGCTGTCATTTATTAAACACAAAGAACACTTACTTGATAGGATGCCTCCTGACAAAAAGCAGATTGGTATTCTCATCATAGAAAAGGCATTATAAAAAAAATCTAGCCTAGACCTCTGAGATTTGAATAATTTAAAGCTGCATTTGGTGCAATTTGAATTTTTCTTTAGGGAGGCAAAGTTAAATACCTTTAATTTGTTCTAATTATTTCAAATTTGCAAGTTAATTATGGCTGATCATTAAATAACAAAAAGGACTATCATCTCCATAGAGTTTTACCTCCTACCCTCTGCATTACTTAAGCTAGATTTTAGTATGCATGAATTAACTTTCTAAATAATCACACAATTTGACTAAATGGCTCAGTAAAATGAGCTCTGATCCTCAGAATAAGCATTAATGGACATTAGAAATGCTATTGGGACTCATGTTACTTACATTATAAGTATTTTTAATAGGGCCTTATTTACTAATTTTTATGTACTGTTCAGGCTAGAACCATATATATATATATATATATATATATATATATATATATAATTTTGCTTTACTGGAGGAAAAGTTCAATCTTTGAGACAATAAAAACAAATGTCCATTAACACAAACTAGATTCATTTTGAAATTATGCAGGGATGTGGTGATAGATTTTAACTTGTTGTAGCTGTTCATCTCAATGAATCAATCTAGCAAAATTGGCCTGCTTGGTCTGTAAATGGAGTATTATGGATCCACGGATGTGCTAAGTGATTCAAGAAGAAAAGGAGGCCCGATAAGCTAGTATTTAAATTCCACCTGCTACTTTGAGAGAAAGAATCCATGGTGTCCTGTGTTGGGAGAGTATCTAGTTACCAATCCTGTGCACACTTGGCTATCAATGAATGTGCAGCCAGATGGCACATGACCCTACTGCTTAGAACTCTTACAAATAATTTTCTTTTTTTTTTTAAAGTACATTTTATTGATTTTTTACAGAGAAGAAGGGAGAGGGATAGACAGTTAGAAACATCGATGAGAGAGAAACATCGATCAGCTGCCTCCTGCACGCCCCCCAGTGGGGATGTGCCCACAACCAAGGTACATGCCCTTGACGGGAATCGAACCTGGGACCCTTGAGTCCGCAGGCCGACGCTCTATCCACTGAGCCAAACCGGTTCGGCTACAAATAATTTTCTTAAACGTCCCAACTAAATCTTCATATTCCCCAGAGATGAACCTGTCAATCAGAACGAAATATTTTAAGACCAAGGAGTTTAAAGAATAAAATTTCAAAAGTGATGTAGTCCATATACTATCAGATCTTCCTATTTCCCACTCCCAATATCATCAGTACAAATTTTATTTCCAGACACCCAATGAATTTTATCTGATAACCTTCTCTATGTCAGTTCTGTGTTTGGGCATGGAAATACACAAAGAAATAAGTGACTATCTTTGAATATTTACAGGTAAACAGGAAGAGACAGCTCAACAATGAATACACAATGTGGTAGGTTGGTTATGACAGCAGCATAACCAAAGTGCTACAGGGAGCTGGCCCATGTAAAAGGAAGCTTGGGAGAATGGAGGGTCATGAAGGCAATGAGGCAAGGAAAGTCAGAAAAAGGAATGATAATGATAACTTACTAGCATATGCTATGCAAAAGGCACTTGCTTGGTTCCTTGGTTCCATGGCACAGGAAGAGAGGAGTCTGATCCTGAGGGGTAGTTAGGGTAGCCTAGTAGCGCAGAACATCAACTTTGATGTCAGACAGAACTGGTTACTGACTATTTAACTAGTTCGACGTTCTGATAGATGTGATTTCTTAAGCAGGTTATTTAACCCCTTTGAGCCTCATTTATAAAATAAGGTTAATAATTAAGTAACTCATAGGGTTGTTGTGAGGGTTACTAGTAAATGAATTAACGTATGTAAGATACTCAAAAGGATGCCCAGCACATAAACACTACCTAAATGTGTTAGCTTCCTTCTATTATTATCATTATTTTTATTACTATTCCTATTACCATTAAATGAGGAAACATCTAAAAGACTTAGTAGGTCTATGAACACCTAGTACATAGTTGGTATTCATAAGTTATTACAGACTAGCGGAATAGCTGAATGGCATAGTTGCTGAGAATTATAGAGACAGAGGAGGTCAGTGGGGGTGGAGCAGAGATAACTGGATTGGATCTGAAGACCCGAACTTGGGGCACCTGTACATCATTTGGGCTAGGTAATATTATCATGCAGTTATAAGGACAGGTTTGGACCTCAGAAGGGAAAAGCTGAGACCTAAGATAAAGATTTTAGAGTTATCAGCATAGAGATATGATATAAAGTCATGGAAATAAATTAAATTTCCTATAGACAGAAGTCAACTGAAAAAAGGTAAAAGGATGGAATTGTCAAAATTTTAACAGTAGGCAGAGCAAAGAAAGCAGTAAAATACTTTGGGGGGAGGGGAAATCAAAAGCCAACAGGGCGATAAGCAGAATAAAGAATAGTGTCAAAAAAAAAAAAAAACCCAAGGAGATGAGAGATGTATCAGAAAGGTTACCCTTGTCACTTCATATGGAGAAGTCAAATAAGGATTGAAAAAAAGACTATGCTCTAGAAAAGTTTGATAAAAAAGGGCAGTGGTCAATGGCAAGGCAAATATAAAGTGTGTGTGTAAGGAGAAGAATCTCTGAGCACATAGAAAATGAGCCCGAAGACATATGAGAAGAGGTATTGATATATTAAAATTGTTGAGAAAAGGAGGGAAATGTGAAGGAGGCTGATGGAGGAGACATTCGGATTGGTGATCTCTGTGGGATGTCTGTGTGCTGATGCTTGATAGGCCTTTAAACATGAACTCTGGAGAAAGGTCAGCACTTCCTTCACTCAAAGATGTGACCTTCACCATCTAATGAAGGATTAGGGGTGACCTCACTATACTTGAAGATGTCACCAGATCTTAATTTGCTCCCTCACCAAAGGAATGTAGCTGGAATTTCATTAACTATAATATCTTTATTTTAATTCTTCCCAGAAGCAGCACCGGAGGGAGAGCTAAGAAGCCAGTGGTGAGGAAGGACGCTGCACAAAAGGAAACAGTGGTTAGCCATCACCAAGCTGCTGCTCTCAGAACTTCACTGTGGTCTCAAATAAAGAAAACAGCTCTTTGAGGTCAATTAATATATATTTCCATGCAGAATGAATACCTTTTAACTTTGTAAAAGTATGTAAGAGAAGGTTAACAGTTGGGATGATGAAAATGATAGTTTAATATAAACTAAGAAAAACAAGCATAAAAAAGTGTGAATATACAGTTTTCTAAGGGCAGATGCCATGCCTTACCCTTCTCTGATCCCCAGCAACGCCTTCCATGGAGATGCAAACACAAAAGAGGCCCAAGATACATCTACTAAAGAAACAATTATGATTTGGAAGGTATTTGTGGGATTAATATAACAGAACTCTGAGTTAGTGAACTGTTACCTCCTCTTTGCACTGTGGGATCATTCAGTCATTCCTAGATCTATAATCCACATTTTAGTTTCATCAAAGCATGCATGTATGAAGCTTCAAAAAGACATGTTTATAGTATGCCCAAGAAATCTTGCAAATGAACTATGAATATAAAATTTTAGAACTCAGGCTAATCCAAACCAAGGTATCAAAGACCTATAAATTTAGTGAAAATGTCAGAAAACCTTATGGTGGTCAGTTAAGAACTGTGGTGGAAAATCTCCCTAAAAAGAAAGCCAAAGTCCAATGGTGAATCAACATACCGCCAGGGTGTTAGTGAAGATACAAAGTGAGGACCAGTCCATGTTTCTGCTATCTCTAAAGCAGTGGTTCTCAAGGTGTTATTCAAAGTTATAAACAATCCATACCAATAAAAGAGAAATATGCAAATCGATTGTACCTTTGCGACGCCCACCAGCCAATCAGGAGTAAGTATTAACCCAACAAAGATGGTGGGTTAATCTGCATATGCAGGCACTGAGCAGCCGGGGGCGGGGTGGGACGCTTGTGTCACCATGGTGACAATGCAGGCGTTCTGCACTGCCCCAGCTGCTCAGCGCCTCTGGGCAGCGTGGGTAGACGGAAAGGTGGCTCTGGGCCAGAACGAAGGAAGAATGGTGGCTCCGGCCAGAGCAAAGGCGGTGCTGGCAGCAAGGGGAAGGAAGGCCCATTCTTGCACGAATCTTTGTGCATCGGGCCTGTAGTATTTTATAATTATACTAGGATGTTATTGTCTTTTCATGCTCATTGTCTCATGAATGTACAGTGAAATTTTCCAGGAAGTATGATGATATGTGACATCATAATAGATTTCATTCAGCACAATGTCTTTGAAAGTCATCTAAGTTATTGCATCTACAATAGCTTGTGCCTTCTTATTTTTGCGTTCCATTCCATTGTTTTGATTTACCAGTTTATCCATTCATCCACTAAAGGACATTTAATTTGAGTGGCTTCCTTGTTTTGGCTACTGCAAATATCAGTTACTATGACACTTCATGAAACTAAACGGAGCTCCTAAACTTTAGTAAGAGGGTAAGTCTTCTGGCTCTTACCACTTGACAAAACCATGTTTAAAAAGGAGTCCTGTTTCTGTATTTTCAATAGAAGTTTTGTGACGAACTTTAAAAATACCACCCAAAGTTGCAGAGATCAGACTGTGTTGTTTACATTAAGGGGATGCTTACTGCCTGTTTACTGAAGGAAAGTCTACTTACCTTCAAATAAACTCCTTGAAAGTTTATCAGGAGTTCTAATTCCAATTCATCCTTCCCTTCTGCTCATTCAAGAGACTCCATTAACCCCTCCCAATCAGCAAGCATCACAAAAATAACCCATTTTCTGGCATTTAAAGACTCAAGTGTTTCGAGCTCTGACTACTGAGTAAAACTAGCAAGAGGCCACATTAACAGGCTTCCCTGTCTCCTTGGCCCCAACAGAGCAGAGGACCTCCCTCTAAGGCTTTGATTACTATATAGGGCACAACTAAGTTGCTACCCTGCGACTCAGAATCAATAAACCTTCTTTAAAAATACTGGGTGCACCAGCATGCTACAACACCTTTTATGTTTTCACACACTCATATGACCATAAGTATATACACAGCGTTCTCCACTACAGGGCCTCAGAACTGGCTCACAGTCGTTCATAGCAGGCGGCTTTAGGTATATGAATAGCAATTTTGAAATCCATTTTTTTGGCCAATAGGTCCTATTCATAGAACCATCATCCACTGAAGTAAATGAGGATGTAATAGAAAGCTGAGTAAAAAAAAAAAAGCATTAAGAGGGTTTCAAAGAAAACACTTTAAAAGGACCCATAATTAGAGCAGCCTGGTTCCAGGTGTGAGCTATAAAACTGTGGATTTCCTATAGTTTGGGCCATGCCCGGGGACCCATTTGACCTAGAATCCTTCAACAGGATGAAAAGCCCTAGAGCATAAGGCTAAAATGAAAGCCTTACTTACCCCACTGTGACAAGTTTGAAGGAAATCAATCATGCTACTTAATGTTAATAGTTATATATAATTTAGACAAAGACAGTCCTTTGCGTGTTTTTCTCATATAATGTTTGTTGCTATTGGCATTGCTGTATAGTTACCAAATGAGCCATAGTTTTCAAATTCTGCAATTTAAAATCGGTCTCGTTGAGTTGTGCTGCTTTGCAAAAAGGCTTCTGTGCAGTAAGTGTGTTTTATCAAAGACTTCCCTGCGAGGTGCACTGGGTTGCTTGTTGGAGAAAGGTGAGAGGCAGAAGCAGGGAGTTGCTAAGTGTGAGTATATAATAACTACCTGGCTATGAAAAGCAAACCATGACAGCATATTATATCTCTTAGCTCATTAATTTACAGATACAAGCTCCTTTTTCTTCTTTTTTTTTTTACATCACTCAAAGGCTCTGCAGACAGAATGAAGCAGTCAGAAACCATGGTTCAAAAGACTGGCTTCAGATGGCACCGCTCAGCCACCTTTGGCACATATGTGCTCCAGAGCAAGGACAATTATGATACTACAGTAAAAATATGCAAAACTTATTTGCTAAAGGTAACGACAAAGTATCATAATAAAGTGCTTACTGAACACCAGTTACATCATAGCAGGATATGTAAGACATAAATGAACTCACACAACAAGCACAATCTGAGCATAGAAAGAATCTTGTCTAGTTGGTCCCAAGGAGATATCACCTTGGAGCTTTCTGAAAATGCAGGTCCCTAGGCCCCATTCACAGAAATTGTGATACAATAGGCTGAGGTTAATGTACTTGGTTTCTTCCACTATTTCTCCTATAACATGGATTTCAGTTTCCATAGCTCCGTGAAGGGACTAAGTAATACCTATCTATAAGATTCCTCCTAAACACTATTTCAGCTGCATCCCACAGGTTTTTATATGTTGTATTTTCATTTTCATTCAGTTCTGTATTTTCAATTTCAACCTTAGTCTGCTTGCTCTACAAATTACTTACATATTTCACCAGATATGCATTTTGCTATTTTCCTTGCGGCCCGACAAGCATGGGTATTCTCACTCTTTAATTTCTGCCAATATGAAGGAGAAGTGAGAGTTGACTGCTTTTTCCTTAACGAGTAATAAGCCAATCATGTAAGAACTTAGGGACAGACCCTTCCAGACAGAGGAAACTGACAATACCAGTACAGAGGGGTTGGGCTGAAAATAAGCTGAGTGTTTTCAAGGATCTGAAAGGCCACTGTGGCTGGAATATTATGAGCAGGGCGACAGTAGATATGACAAGGCTGGAGAGAATGCCACGTCACAGCATGGAGGGCATGGTAAATTGATAGCGTTTAGATTTGTATGTCAAACATGACTGGAAGCCATTAGAGAGCTTGAAGCAGAGGATGGACATGGATTCTGACATACCTTTTAAAATGACCACTCTGACTACTGTGTCAAGGATGGGTTGCTGGTGCTATAGGCAGGAATAGGAACACCAGTTGGCAGGCCACACAATAATATGAATGGACATGGTGGTTTGGATACAGTGGAGCAATGGAGAGGGAGGGAAGATGACAAAGCAAATATTTTTGAAAGTAGAGTCCATAGGACTTACTAATGAACTGGATATGGGGCATGAAAGAAGGAGGGGTATAAAACAAGATGGTTTATGCAGTTTTTTACTTGAACAACAGGGCACAAATCTATTTGAAATGGGTAAGATGAAAGGTATAAGTCTGGGTTTTGCAAACATCTTTTCTTTGTCAGCTTAGAGGTATTCTGTAGGAGAGCAGGGTAACCATATGTTCTATCTGCTTTCTCAGATCATAAATCATCTTAGAATTAAGAATCATGTCCAGAATTAATGTCTAGTTCATTGGCATATAATATGCAGAATCCATTTCCTTCGTATTTTAAAAGAAATTTATCCACATTTAGCCTTCTGGCACCTCCACAGTTGTCTACAAATCCTCAAGGCTAACAGTAAAGGTTTTTCGGCCTTATCCATAGGAACTGTTTGGACATAGAGATGTATAAAAACAAGCTGAAAGAACCGAATTTGCATATCTATATCTATGTATACGAATGTGTGTCCATACACATTTTAAATAAACTCTTCACCTATCTTTTGCTTCTGTTTTATTGTAAAAATGGTTGTTCTACTCTTTCTAGACCAAAGATCCTTCTTCTTGAGAAGAAAATAACTGAGGAGTGTTTCATTCTCCTTGCCCATGCGCTAGTGCATCTTAGGTCCTAAATAATAAGCCTATCCTTGATTTGCCCTTAGCCTTTAAACAAAATCAGATAAGCTATTTCAGTCATCCATAGCATGTTTTAAAACCTCAGCCTATTTTGGACTTTAGTATATTTGATAGTATTCTTGCTGTTCTTTGAAATTCTCTCATATATACCCTTTGATGTATCTTCTTATTTCTGCAGTCACAATTGAAAGAATCCTCCCTTAATTTGTCAACTGATTTGTTTGCATGGTCAGAAATTATATGTTTGATAGTTTCCAGGCTCTTTTGACTCTTATCTTTTTGAGTCTTAGATCAGAAATACATGCTTCTCTTTTCTCAAGTTTTGGTTACACATCTAATTATGACTAATTTTTCATTTGTCAGAACGAGGCTGAACATGACACCTCCACTGGCTGTCTTCATCTCCTTTCAGGGAATTTAATGCTAGCAGCAGGCACTCAAGGATTCTTAAGAGCAGAATAAGACTTCCAGCTTTCCTTTGTCTCTGATTTTACCAAAATGCTCTCCAGTAAAACAACAGCAAGTGAGAATGCGTCTCCCTTAAGTCTGACAACCATCCAATGAAGTTTTCTTAAGAAAGGCTAGGGAAACAGGCTTAGCGAGGGTATATTATTTATCCAAGTTCATACAACTAATGTGAGTGGCAGAGCTGAGATTCAATCCCGGTCTCATTGCAGTGCTTGGGCTATGAAATCACTGCACTGCATTGTCTTGTAATGATTCATTCCCAGGAGTATGGAATTCCATGCTTGTGCATATTTTCCTGACATACATCATTACTTCGTGTCCTAGGAAATCTACTTTTCAAAAAGGCAGTACAAATTCAATGTTTCTAAAGTCAGTTGGACGTGCAGTGCCACAAGATGTCTTTTCTGTGTTTTCCTTGTCATATCTCTCTCTGCCCCCCCCCTTCTCTTTCTTTCTCCAGCAAAGTGTAGTGAGATGGGAAGTGGAAGGCAGTGGTTATAAATCCCAACTACAGCCATGTGGCCAGTTGCAGAGATGAGAACTGCAATAATTATGAATATTTCTTCCTTACTCTGTTATGGGTATGTTTGTATATGTATATTAATTAATTATTTTTCTTTTCTCTCTTATCCCTTTATCACCTAACTTAAGATGCACAAGTAATAATTACCTTTATACCACAGCACTGACATCATAGGACCTCAATGAGAAGAGTGACCATCACCCAGGACTTCACATTCTCTTGTGGAAATGGGTTAGCATGTTTCAGGTGTATGTGGGAGAAGTTGTACTATGTTAGTATGCCTTTTATTTTGTTTATTTGGAGGTTAAATATGGTTTAAGGAGAGGTACCTGGTGCTAAGTTGACAAGGGGTGGGCTATGATGGTCTTTTTGATATGCCAACTTGGCTAGGCTACAGTCCCCAGCTAACTAAGCACGAAACTAGGTGAAGGTTATTTTGCAGATGTGATTACAATCCCCCAAATCTTAGGCAATCTGGATGGGCCTCATTCAATTTCTGGAAAAGTCTTTAAAGCAGAGCTGAGGCTTCCCTGAAAATGCAGCTTCAGCCTGTCCCTGAGCTTTCTGCCCGTTCTTCCTGCAGCCAGCCATGAACTTCAGGTTGGCCTGGCCTAAGCCGATTCCTTGCAATATGTCTCATAATATATATCTCCTATTGGTTCTGTTTCTCTGGTTGACCCTGACTAATACAATCCTTCACCATGCCACATCATAGAACAAAGAAAAATTCTTTTCCCATCAAATAGCCCAGGGCTCAGATTCAAGGTTAAAGGATTAAGGCTTGCATACACTGTTTACCAAAGAAGAAAATGCCAAATAGCAAAAGCAGCACAAAAATCAATCCTCTGCACCACAGGAGCAATATGAAAAGCAAATGAGTTGAGTTCAATATAAAATTTTCTCTGTGGGATTATAAAAAATTAGCACTGTTTCATATGTAATATTCAGTTCTTCTGAGACAGGCATCCACCTACAACAAACCACCATGGGCCAATCAGGATCACAACCACATCCTCAGACACTTTATGATCAAAAAATATGCTCAGAAATACAGTCATTATTTCTTTTCATCTTATCTTCAAACAAACCTCCAGTTACCCTATCTACCCAGGAATCCCTCCATATAGACTACTACAAATAAAAGAATGCACTTGTTTTCCAAACTTCTGTGTTTTTATGTTTGTCCTGTGTGTATTCAATTGTCCCGAATCCAAAAATAAATTTTTAAAGTATACTCAGGTAGTTCGAAAGCTATTGCTAATTAAAAATAAAAACCTTTTACAGCATCTAAACATTTTATGTCCTTTCAAAGAGAACTCTTGGGATGTCTGAAAACAAGAATAAATAAATCAAATTAATAATTACTAGTCTTAACCTTGCTCTCTCCACTCTTTTACATATAAAAGCCTTATACATCAATGTGATGTTTTGGTAAAATGCTTTTGGCTTCCATCCATTTTGTCTTAGCTCTCACTCCCTCTTCCCACTGAGAAGCAATACTTAGATGTATAAATGAAACACAGCCGTATGTTTATAGATTCCTTTTATAGAAATATCTTATGTAGTTGTAGAATGAAAAAAAGAATCAAGACCTGGATATATTTTATCAATTAGGTCATAATATCCAAAAACAGTCCATTGAATTCTACCAAAGATTTGACATGACAACTAAATCTGCAGTTGTAGGCTTCAGGCTAATCTCTATTTATTGCAAGAAAAAAAATGCTAAAAAATAAGTGATACTTTTAACCAGCTGATACCTCCAAGACTACTGTCTTTCTCTATCTCCTGGGAAACAATGTTCACTATCCAAGATGCCACCTCTGCTCCATATTGTGACAAGAACCCATATGTTGCAGATTGGAACAGGCTAGGCAGTCACTGTCTAAAAAGAAATCAAACTGCTCTTATTCCAAATAAACCTGGAAATGAGGTTATCGAAGCAAACTGACTCAAGTGGCAATGAAACGTCCAACTCCCCAATCCCACTAACATTACTGAAGAAAAGTACTTTCCCAAAGATTTGTGTAAGTACATAGAGCGAAGGGTGAAAACTACCACTATTCAGTCTTTTTGCTGTTTGTGTACAGCAGATAAAGTGTAAGTGTATCTACAATTTATTGTCCAACTCCTTGTATTTAACCAGTTGTAGCACCAATATTCTTCAGGAATTTCTCTAATTTCTATAGATGATGCTCTCTACCTCTGAGCCTTATCTACATGGAAAAATGCTATGCAGCTAAAGAATTTAACATCCTGAAAATCCATGAATTGCTATTTTAGAAAATATTTATCTCACAAATTCAATATATACTGAGACAAAAAATGTGATTAAAAATTATCCAGAGCCAAAAATTATCCAGAGCTAAATTATTAGCTTCTTCATGTGGAAGCTAATTCGAAGGACACCACATACAAGGGGGCAGTGGGTTTGTCTTTTCCTATTTGAATGCTATCAACCTGCACAGTTCAGCACATGCAGATAATAGTATGGAAGAGCCCTGAGCAGTCTTGTGCTTCAGTGTTTTAGCCATCATTTAAAAACCAGTGGTTGTGACAAGGGTAGAGGATGGAGGTGCCTCAGTATAGAATGTAAGAATACAGTACAGAATGTAAGATAATTGGTGTGCCAATGATCAATGATAATTAAAAATAACTGTAAAATGATATTCCAAAATTGACCACCAAAGTAGCTCTAGCAACTTGCATGCCTACAAGCAGTGTATCAAAGTACCTGTTTCTCCACACCCTTGTTAACACGTGATATTACTACACTTTTCAATGTTATGTTTTTGTTGTTTTTAATTTTCATCTTTCCAGGATTACTTATAAGATGATTTTATATATGTACTGGTTATTTGGATTTACTCTTCCAAGAGTTGCCTATTTGAGGTAGTTTATCTTATCAATTCTAAGGAATTTCTATATTATGAATGCAATACTTTTTATTGATCAACTTTTGGTAACTTATTATACCTTCCCTTGAGGCTATTCCAAGTATCTCCATCCTCCTCCTAGATGTTACTCTGTCACCTTTCTTAGTTGATGCTATAATGAGGAAATTAAGATTTTAAAAAATCCATTCCACAAATATTTCATGAGTACCTACTATCTACTGAAGATACCATCTTTATAACATAGATGGTATAACATATCATATGTAACAAGACAATTATAATCCTTGCACTCACGAAGTTTACAATTGGGTGGTAGTATATGGGACCTAAGAGTACTGACACAGGGAACAATGGGGTGATCAGAGAAGTATCCACTCAGGAGATGATGTTTAAGCTTTCATCTAAAGAAGTTAACAGGAGGAAGGACAGGATTAAAGTGTTAAGGGCAGCTATAGGTATGGTGCAGCATGTACTAGAAACTGAAATGACAACCAAGACCAAATGAAGTTGGAACACAGGATACAAGGAAAAAAGTGCAGAGTCAAGATAGGAGAACATAAAGGCCGTGGTAAGAAATTAGAATTTTAAGTAAAATGGGAGTAGGGGTCACTAAATGTTTAGAAGGGGAGTGGTATGAGATGAGGTAAGCCAGAGTTCATGCAGAACACCATGCCAGTCAAGGAGTTCAGCCTTTATTCTACATGCCCCACATATGCTGTGTGATTTCCTTCCTTTACGTCTACTCTTTCATGTTTTCTCCCACCTGAAACACACACATACACACACCTATTGATACACCTACCTATCAAAATTCTAGGACTTAATCTCAAATATTACCTCTTCTACAAACCTCTTCTTAGTTTATTTGTATTCTTTTATAGCCCTTGTAGTCTATAGATGATCAATATTTATATATGTGCCTTACTCCACTATTAGAGTACTTGAACTAGGGGCTTTTTTACATCTCCTGTAGTACTTAGCGAGCCAGGTTTTGTTTTGTTTTGTTTTTAAATAAAGGTCATCTTTGCATAGCCAACAAACAAATCTCAAGCAAACTAAGTAAAAAACAAACTAGAGAACCTATAAGCAATAAGAGTTACTCGTGAATTTTTAAGTCATTACCATCTCTCATGTGATAATTATCTTCCAATGGTTGGCTCAGCTGTGCCCCACTATTTGCTCCTACTTGTCATTAAGGCCTCACATATTATTCATTCTCATTCTATAGCATTTATGCAGGAAGGCAGCAATGTAAGCTCCCTTGCCTGTGATTCTTCCCACAGATAATAGAAAATAAATTGCAATTAGATTTTGGTAATTGTATATAATTAACTCAAAATGAGCTGTTAATTATAAAAAATATGTTTTTTACTTCCTCGTTATCTCATTTATTTTAGTTCCAAATTCTTAATGCCTCACTCGAGTCAGTTTAATATTTTAAATACATAATATTTTTAATACTAAGATAATTTAAATTTCCAAATAAACAAAACTTAGCTTAAAATTAAATTTTATCTGGGGAGTTCTACTGGCAAATGATTCTCAAACACTTAGATGCAGTTAACATTTAAAATTTTTTTAAATATATGTATTTTTATTGACTTTGGAGAGGAAGGGAGAGGGGGAGAGAGAGAGAGAGAGAAACATCAATGATGAGGGGAAATCATTGAGCGGCTATCTCCTGCACACTCCCTACTGGGGATGGAGCCCGCAATCTGGGCACGTGCCCTTGACTGGAATCGAACCCAGGACCCTTCAGTCCACAGGCTAACACTCTATCCACTGAGCCAAACCAGCTAGGGCTGCAGTTAACATTTTAAAATGCCTTTATCAAATACACATTAGGAAATACTTGTTTGAAAGTAGTGCATGGTTCTATCTTATTTTTGTCATAATTATCTGAATGTAGGACATGGATGCCCAAGTGTACCTGAATTTTTAAAGCACATCCATCTCTTAGACTAAAGCACTAGCTTCCAAAGCATTCACTACACTTACTGAACAGCAGTAATGAAAACTTTCATAAACTGCAAGTGGGAGTATGAATTGCTGCAACTTTTTGCAAAAGAAAATTGGTATTGAATCTTGTAATTTATAATTATAAATTACATAGAAATATTTGTATGTAGAAGTAACAATTCTGAGGAATTTATCCTAATAAACAGATGTAGCAGAATACAAGAATAAGTACAGTCATGATTGTTATAGCATTGTGTAGTGGTAAAAACTTGAAATAATTTGAATGTCCAACAATGGAAGTGCTGGATATGTTAACAGTGTTCACAGAAACCATGGACTGTTATGCATTTATAAGAAACGAGTTAGCATTTGAATTAGTTTTCTATTGCTGCTATAACAAATTATCACAAGTTTAGTGGCTTAAGCAACACGAATTTATTATTCTATACTTCTGTAGATCAGAAGTCTGACACAGGTCTCATGGGCTAATACTGGGTATTGGCTAGGTTTATGTTCCTTTCTGAAGGCTATTCCCTTGCTCATTCGGGTTGTTGGCAGAACAACTGAGCACCCCATATCCTTGCTGGCTGCCAGCTGACGACTGCTCTGAGCTTCTAAAGGCTGCCTGCACTCCTTGGCTTGTGACCTCCTTCTCCATCTTCAGTGCCGGCAATGGCAAGTGAAGTCATTCTCATGCTTGGAATCTTCCTCTCTCCATCTCATCTCTCTGACCCAGCAAGAAAAGACTCCTCAGTTTCCAGGACTCATGTGATTAGACTGAGACTCCCCAGATAATCCAGGATAATATCCCATCTCAAGGTCTAATCCCTTCATTATATCTAAATAGTCCCTTTACCATGTAAGGTAACATATTGAGAGGTTCCCGGGATTAGGACACAGACACCTTTGGGGGCAATTATTCTGCTTACCATAGTTCTATATCTAAAAATCTGATAGATGACCATGAAGTACTGTTGAGTGGGGGGTGGGGGTGGGGATTAACAAGTAATGTGTTCAGTTTGATCTCAAATATTTATAGATATTGTACATATATAGAGGCATAAAGAAAGGTATAGAAGGATACTAACATGAATTCAACAAAGACAATCAGAATAGGGAATAGAATGAGGAATGAAATATGACAGGTCATTTCTTGATGTGTTTTTGGATGTTCTACTTTTTATAATAAAATATTTTTCTTTTGAAATTTAGCAAAGTTTGATTAAAAATAAAATGGAATATGGAAAAGCACTTGAGACCTAGCTTCCCAGCACTGTTATTAGTTTGGCTTAAATAAACTCATTTTAAAAAAAGGAGAAATATGAAACAAAATGTATAATATAAAAACCGAGCTCATGCTCGGCCGGCGTGACTCAGTGGTTGAGCATAGACCTGTGAACCAGGAGGTCACTGGTTCAATTCCTGGTCAGGGCACATGCCTGGACTGCGGGCTGGATCCCCAGTGGGGGGTGGGGGGGTAAAGGAGGCAGCCAATCAATGATTCTCTCTCATCATTGATGTTTCTATCTTTCCCTCTCCCTCCCTCTCTGAAATCCATAAAGAAATATATTTTTTTTTAAAAAGGAATCTTAAAAGATTCATATATACTCTGAGCTAGCAGTTCACTTATAGGAATCTATACCAAGGAAATAGGTTGAGATAAATTAAATTATCAGAGAGGGTCTTCAAAGCATAATTTATAATAGCAAAATCCTGTATTATACAACAACAGGCTTATAGATACTGAATAGTAGATGTCACACATAAATATTTGTTGAGTGAATAAATTACTGTGTTTTCATAAAAATATAATGGCATCAGAAAATATGATGTAGTGAAAAAAACAAACAAAATTCTATATAAGCATACTCCTTATTACTAAATATAGGATATGTAATTATAAAAGAAAGATTAAAACAGAAAAAGAGCTGAAAAGATTGTTTCTGAATGGCAGGAATATGAATTTTTATTTTCTTTTTTATACTTTATTATATATATTCAAAATTTTATAATGAGAATGTATTTATTCATATGATCAGAAGGCTGGATTCACCAATATGAAGATTTAACTATAAACCAAACATATCCTTCATATCTCTGTCCTACATATTCTTGCCTTGACCAACTGCCCGAGTTTACCTTGGTCCAGAGTCACTCCCATTCATATCCAGGTTGAGTTCTCGGGGCTTAGTAAGCTTGTTATCAGCAATCAGTTCTTTTGAGTTAAACACAGCTTGAGTTCTTAACCTGTAAAAATAAATTCAGAGAAAGTTTTCTCCTGTGGAACCTAAGAAACTGAATGCTAATCCTTGAAAGACCATTTTCTTATAGCTATATTATCCAGCAATTATTTTCAAATTAAAAACTATAAAAAATACTAACTACACATTAATAAAGACAAAGCAGTTTCATAATAATTTAAATTTTTTTTACTTATAGAGGAGTGGGGGAAGGCTGAGTTGGTTAGAATGTAATTTAAAAACTCAACATTATAGATGTTTTAAGAGCACTTTAAATCTCTTCTCTACAAACTTAAAGCTTTTCCATATCCATTTTTAAGCAAGTGTATTTTGGTCACCAGAGTCTAAAGTGGGAATTCTAATAACACTAATTAAAATGACCCTGACCATCATATCTATAGCTGCCATTTCAATTCAACATAACACTGAAAATACTAGCCAAAGCAATTAGACAAGAATAATAAAAGGTATCCCTGTTGGAAAGGAAAAAGTAAAATTGTCTATTTGCAGATGACACAATCTTATATTTAGAAACCTTGACTTTACCAAAAACTGTTAGAATTGTTAAGGGAAGAACAGTTTATTTACTTGTTTATTTTTTAAACTAGAGGCCTGGTGCACGGATTTGTGCACAGGGGTAGGGTCCCTCAGCCTGGCCTGCACCCTCTTGCAATCTGGGACCCCCTTAGGGGATGTCCAACTGCCGGTTTAGGCCTGATCTAAACCAGCAGTCAGACATCCCCCGAGGGATGTAGAAGTGCGCCAAGCAGCAGGCAGCCAGGGAGAAGCCTGAGCCGGAGCCGGGCGCTGCACAGCTCATGCTCATCTATGCCCACTGCGCATGCCACCACTGCTTGGTAACACTGCTGCAGAGTCAGGAGGGGCTCCCGCCGCCGCAGCTGCGCTTGCCAGTCATGAGCCTGGCTTCTGGCTGCGCAGCATGCCCCTTGTGGGAGAGCACTGACCACCAGGGGGCAGCTCCTGCATTGAGTGTTGGCCTCCTGGTGGTCAGTGCATGTCATAGCGATTGGTCGGCCGGTAGTTCCAGTCGTTTAGTCGTGAACAGTCACTTAGGCTTTTATATATATACATACGTTTTTATTGATTTCAGTGAGAGGAAAGAAGAGGGAGAGAGGGATAGAAACATTAATGATGAGAGAGAATCATCAATCAGCTGCCTCCTGCATGCAGCACACTGGGGAATGAGCCCGCCACCTGGGCATGTACCCTGACCAGGAATCGAACCACGACCCCCCTGGTTCATGAGTCAATGCTCAACTACTGAGACACACTGGCCAGATGGGAAGAACAATTTAAATGTTGGTAAGTTTAAAAGAATTGGTTACTGAACAGGAAAAGATTGAATTTAGAAGGTCCCATTATCTATATATATAAAAGCCAAGCAACTGGAACAACAGAACAACAGAAACAACCGGTTGCTATGACACGCACTGCAGCAGCCAACTGGCCATATCGGAGCCCCGATCAGCGCCCCCCCCAACCTCCTGCGGCCCCTTCCCACGGCCGGTCCCACCCCCAATCAGCCCTCCACCCCAATCAAGGGCGGGGCTGGCCAGCTAACCTCCCGCAGCACCCCCCTGGCCGGCCTGGCCCCTGATCAGTCCCCCCACCCCGATTGGGGGCGGGGCCGGCTGGCCAACCACCCATGGCCCCTCCCCCTGGCCAGCCCGGTCCCCCCATCCTGAGTGGGAGCAGGGCCAGCAGCCAACCTCCTGCATCCCCTCTCCCCTGTGGGCCCAGCCCTGATCAACCTCCATTGGGGCAGGCGGCTGGACCACACCTGTGCACAAATTTGTGCACCAGACCTCTAGTTTGTTATATTTTACTAGAGGCCCGGTGCATGAAATTCATGTGCGGGAATGGTCCCTAGGCCTGGCTGGCAATCAGGGCTGATCAGGCTCCCCGTCTCCCCGCCTCTTCCTTCCCTCACTGCCCGTACACCACTACCACGTGGTTTCTTACCTCCTGGCCTCCTGGCTTCCCCGCCTCTTCCTTCCTTTGCTCTCTCAGCGCCCCACCACTGCCACTGGTCTCCCACCATGTTCCGTGCCACCCCCTGGTGGTCAGTGCACGCTATAGCGAGCAATCGAACTCCCGGTCTCCCGTTCGAACTCCAAGGGGACTATTTGCATATTAGCCTTTTATTATATAGGATGTTATAGTGGAGAAACATAAATATGGAATGATGACAGCTAATCATACTTCTTTACAATTGGATTCCACACCCTGAAATCTCAAGCTTTTACTTAATGCCTAATGTTCTTTACAATGACATCAAACAATGAAGGATTTTGTATAATGGTGGTATCATTAAAAAATATTATCGTTGGAATCTGGCAAAAATTACACTGGACTCCTTAGTAGTAAATATTCTAAGCCAGGGGTCCTCAAACTTTTTAAACAGGGGGCCAGTTCACTGTCCCTCAGACCGTTGGAGGGCCGGACTATAGTTTAAAAAAAAACTATGAACAAATTCCTATGCACACTGCACATATCTTATTTTGAAGTAAAAAACAAAATGGGAACAAATACAATATTTGTATTTGCATGTGGCCCGCGGGCTTCACTGTCCCTCAGACCGTTGGAGGGCCGGACTATAGTTTAAAAAAAAACTATGAACAAATTCCTATGCACACTGCACATATCTTATTTTGAAGTAAAAAACAAAATGGGAACAAACAATATTTGTATTTCCAAGGAACCTGTTCCTACACATTTGTTGCAGCAATGCAGAGTCATTTTATCCTGTGCTCTCCAAGCTACAGGCGCTGCTGAAAGAACAGGTAGGACTCACCAATTGTAGTCCAGGCGAGACTGATGAAGCTGCTGCTGTTTTAGGAGAAGCTTTGTCTCCTGCTTGGCCAGCAGATGCTGAAGGCGCTCCTTTTCAATTTCCAGCTCCATTTTTTGAAACATAAGTTGCTGCCTTCTATCTTCTGATAGCTGCTTTTTGAAATCAATTTCACTGGGCTGCAGTACCTCTTGGCCATGCATCAGAGATGCCCAGGAACGCCCACAATAATGGCATGATTCTGGGTGTGTCTTGGAATATTGAGGGGCCATGTCTGTAGGATGGCTAACGGGAACATGATCTGCATTTTCAGGAAGTCTATCAGCACAACACAGTCTAGACGGAATGGGCTGAAGGTGCTGGCATTCCTTCATCTTCAATGCCTCTGAAGGAACTTTCTCTGTAGGGACTACATCTGCTAGTTTTTTCCCTGGGGATCCATAATCACGTGTTCTGGTTTCTGATGGCATCAAGTCAGGATCCTCTTTGGGATAATGAAGGGCTGATGGTTTCAAAGAATTATTTCTGAACTCCACAAGGGGTTCCGAAGCTGAGTCCAGGTTTTTAGGCCTTTGCTTGGTTTGATAGTAGGTTTGTGGTTTGGCTACACTCAAGTAGGAACCATCCAGTTCCACAGATGAAGACGGGAGAGTGCTCTTCCTATTGAGTACCTAAAAGGAACCACAAGACCAGTTGTCAAATAGGAGCACAATGAAACAAGTTATTTCTTTTGGCTTTTCAGAAATTAATTATATATTTTCACCAAAATAAAGCTGTTTTATCTTCTTAAATAACAAATGCTAGTTTTTACACAGCTACTAGTAAAGTAACACATGCCACAAAGCTAAATCCACTTTCAAACAATCGAGATTTCAGTAAATCCGTAAGGATGAGAAAAAGAAATGTTGCTACTTGCTGCTTAAGCAAGATTTCAGGAGTTGCAAATAATGAGGGCTACATAAAATCAACTTTGAGAAGAGGCAAAAAAAATATAGCATTAAATATTAATATCTTAAAAGGTTTAGTTTTGAATACTAAGCCAGGAAATCCATTGAGCCACCTTAAATACTCTTTGAAATACTTTTTGATTGGCCATTACACAGCATGAGATTTGATGTAAAACCTTTCACCTTATACTAATAGAATGTAAGTTACCACTAGAAATTGGATGAGTTTTTATAAGTATTTTTACAGAACACAGATAAAACCAACACTTTCAACAAAATATGATTCTAATCAAAAGTGGTTATTTAAATACAAAACATTTAATTCCAGCTATAAACATAAGTGATTTTTCAATTAAGCTGTTCAAGTGATTATAGTCTGATAAAACCCAGGCAGAAAGGAAGCAGCTGCAAATTACCTTTGACAGTCGAGCACAGTGAGCTTTCCCAGCATTTTTAGCCTCAAGCTCGTTCTATCAGGGAGAACATAACTTGGTGTAGATCGTGATTCTCAAACTTTAACAAATATCAGAATCACCTGGAGGGCTTGTTAAATGTCAATCCTGGCTTTCATGCCCAGAGTTTCCCTTTCGGGAGGTTTAGGACAGAACTGAAGAATCTGCATTTGTAAGAAGTCACAGGTGCTGCTGTTGCCGCTGCGGCTCTGGGACCCACTTTGAGAACTACTGTTCTGTATCATGGAATATCTGATTTCTGTATCCCTCTTCTAAGGACTGTTCTGATTAAATTGGGTTCACTCAGGTAATCCTGAACAATTTTCTCATCTCAAGATCTTTAAAGGAATCACATCTGTAAAGTCTCTTTTCATACAACGTACTTTACACCATATAAAATGACACTGACAGGTTCCAGGAATTAGGACATGGACATATTTCGGGTGGGGCATTATTCAGTTTACCAAAACTTCTTTGTAAATAATTCATAAACAGTTGAGATGTTCATCTATTCTAGAGACACAGAAGGAACAAATAATTGAAATCCCTAGTAGAAGGGGAATAAAATCCCACCAGTTTACTTAGGAATAGTTGAAAATCATGACTGATTGGTAAAAAATGCCAAACAACAGAGATATACAGCAATACTATGTTTCCTATTCTAGGATAAAAGATTGCTATTACAATGATTCTTAAGATTTTGAGTTTCAAAAGGAATTCTATTAAAATGAGAATGAACGGCATCTGGGGAGGGGATCTGGTTCTCTTCAGGAAGACAGGCCATCCTGTACACCCCCAGATTACATCCTGTACACCCCCACTGAGCAGATTACAGCTGCAGAAAAGGAGCGAGGCATTTGGTGAAACTGATGACAAACTACCTCATAAAAAAAATTAACCTTACTTTACACCGAAAAGGAAGCTGTAGTCCACATTAAGCTTTCCTATTGTGGACTTCGGTAGCACTTACTGTCAACACAAATATTTAACATTTATCGCCTGCTATTTTCTATGGAAAACTATCTTTTTATAGCAGTATTATATTTTTTAAATGACAGATACATTTTTTACTGTTCCAGAAAGTTAAATCAACTATTTTACATTATCACATATTTTCTAATACATGTATGATTAACATAACAATAGATAGCATGTATGTATTCTTTTATATTCTGACTTTTATTCCTGAACATTATTTACATATGTGCATTTTTAAAAATGGTTTTTCATGATTATTAGCTTTACTTTATTTATTTTTTGTTTTATAAAATCTTTATTGTTGAGAGTATTATATATGTCCACTATTTTCCCCATTGACCCTTTTTTAGGCCCCCTCCCAACCTCCCCACTGGCTTTCAGATCTCATTCATATGTGTAATCTAATGAACAAAGTAAACTGATGCACAAAATAGATCCAGAGACATAAAAGCATGGAACAGACTGTCAAATCTCAGAAAGAAGGTGGGGATGGGAGGGAAGAGATCAACCAAAGAACTTGTATGCATGTATGCATAATCCAGGGACACAGAAAAAAAATGTTTTTACTGATTTTAGAGAGAAAGCGGAAGAGGGATAGAAACATCGATGAAAGAGAAACATCAATCGACTGCCTCCTGCACACCCCCTACTTTCTAAAATATGGCATATTTTTAAATAGACTACATAGGAAGTAAAGATGTTGATAAACATGTATGATATGACCCTGTATACATATATGCATGTACACGCAGGGGTGTAAGCATATACACAAACACACAAAATCACATACTATTCCTATGGTAATCCAGGGTTTTCCCATGCTCTCGCATTCTATAAATAACGACTGCAGTGCTGCTTTGTGAAATACCATCAACAAGTAAGCAGTGATGTTTTATAAGTTTCTGAAAATCATTTTTACAGGCCAATCTCTCCAAAAGGAGAGATGTGAACTAAACTGCAGTTATTATTTTTTGTGACAGGTTATTTCCTTTGCACAATGAGGAAGTGATTACTTACAATGTACTTATGAGTTGTTAATCACAGGATTAGTCAATAGTACCAATAGTTCTTATTGGTAATTCCTTTGACAACAAATAATAATTTACTATCATGGCAAGCACCTTGCTAACAATCCTCATACTCCCACTGATAGCATTATAAGAATGAATATCTCAATTCTGTAACTTCAAAAATTTCCCCTGTGCTCTTCATTTTATTGAGAGGTCAGAAATTCAAGACCTAAATAAATATCAGGTGTCCCCCCCCAAAATGTATACACACGTTGAATAACTATAAAGGCAGTGTTTATTAAAATACATTTCATTTCCAAAATGTAATAAAATCTACAGACAGTGTGTATATACTTTTCTGGGACACCCTATATTTCTAAACCTGAATTACTGTGTGTGGGGCAGGCCATTGCATTGGCTGCCGAACATTTGGAATTAATGGGAAATAAGGCCTGAACGACGTGCTGCATTTTTTAAAGTCAGGCTTACATGAACCAGTTATCAAGCTGACAGAGCTACGTAATGCAACAGCTGCACTGTATGTTTTGCCAAAGTCTCATCCTGAATAAATGTTCATTCTCCCCAGTGCAATTAACTCTCCGATACTGGCAGAATTTGCTAGAAGATCATCAAGGTAGATTACCTTCCAGTGTTATGAACTAAATACTTACAGGTGTTATATCATCAGTTATAACTTACAAACTTTTGCATTTACCAACACAACCAGGCAAATGAATCATCTAATTTATGAATTATTTATAAGAAATTCACAGCATGCTCCTGGCGTCATCCATGGCCTTTTCTAGGTCACATGACACCAATTAGAGCTGAATTTTAAATTATTCAATAACCTGAACTCTCTTGTCATTTAACATATAGATATCAATGCAGTAAACAAGTTAAATCTAATGGGCCCTAGAGGTTTAAGCTTCTCTACCGCTCAGCTGAAGCTGTGGGCCATCAGTGAAAGAGAAAAATAACAGAATGCAGCAAACACATTTGCAAGGCTCTAATAACTTATTCTAGCTCCCATAGGGATTGTAGCACAACTTAGGAATATTAAATCTAAAAGACATTAAAGTCAGTAATTATGAGTTTTAAAAGAATATAGGCACACAGTAATGTATAAATGACAGAATACTAGCAACAGACACCAAATGCAATACCAACTTTAGGGTATGTACATCACAGGCCTGCCAAAAATTTTAACAGTAACTACCAGTCTCAGAAAAGGCTAAAACTCATATTCCTCCATCAATTACTACATTTCCTGAAAGTTGGAATTTGTTGAGTTGCTATAAAAATGAAAAGAAAGCATAGAATCACTGACCATAAACTTGAATTCAGGTCAAAAGACCTTTTTTAAAAAAAAAGAAATTATTTTTATTGATTTCAGTCCACAGGCCGACACTCTATCCACTGGGCCAAATTGGCCAGGGCCAGGTCAAAAGACCTTGATTAGAATTCCAGTGCTGCTGCTACTTAGGAGTCCTATTATTTTTGGCGAGTCATGTTAGGTCTCTTGGGCAGTTTCCCCATAAATCCTTTTTCAGTTAATAGTGTCATTCAATGTGTAAAATGATACTCCAAAACAAATACAGTCCTAGAATTATTTTAAAAATGCTTAAAATAAACTTGTTTCCCTCTGTTCCATACTTCAAGGAGCTGCTCTGGTGCTAAATGTGAGAAGAAAAGGTTAGGACAACAGACATTTTGGGAGAAATAATTACTTTTTCTAAAGTCATTATATGGAAAAATATAGAAATGGACACATCTTCTATAGCTAAAAGGCAAGTCTTGTATATCTGTCTAACAATAGAAGGGAAAAGTATATATAAACAAAATACTATGAATAAACACATTCAGTATATCTTTCCACTCTATAATTTTACCTAGAAGTATAGGTTGCCACCTTGGGGAGGGCAGGCAGGATGAAGATCTGGAAGTATCTGCCAGATACTGTGCCAGCTGCCAGGGATACATTTTATGTGATAAGGTCTACAAAAAGTTGAGAAGTATTAGTGAGATTAGTTTTGCCTTTAGCAGGGTGGGGGAAAAGCTGGGAAGTTTTCATAGGAGAGGAGAACTTTAAACGAAATTCTGGAAGGCAGATTTGAGTTTATTAATGATAAAGTTATGTGTGAGGATGTGCTGCATGTGCTGGGTAAGACATTTCAGGTAGAAGGGGAAATATGGGTAGAGAATAGAGATCGTGAAAATGAGTATGTATGGTGACCTCTAAGTAGTCCAAAGCATTGTGAACAGTGTGATGGGAAATGGATAAAGCCACAATGCTAGGTAGGTACCATAGAACAAATGGTGTAAATGCTATGTTAAAGAAGTTTCACTTCAGCCCTGGCCGGTGTGGCTCAGTTGGTTGGAGTGTCGTCCCATACACCAGAAGGTGGCAGGTTTCATCCCAGTCGGGGCATGTGTGGGAGACAACCGTACATGATATTTCTCTTTCTCTACCGCGCCCCACGTCCCCCCCACCCCCCACTTCCTCTCTCTCTCTAAAATCAATGAGAGAGAAAAAAGACGTTTGACTTTCAATTTTTTATGCCTACCTAATACAGGAGATGGCCAATGAGCCAAAGGGTGGGCAGTTGGAAGAAAATAAAATAATCAAAGGCAAGAGAATCTGTACTCAGTATCTGAAGGAATCCAGACATGAAATTTATATGGGGAAATTATAAAGACAAAGAAGAAAGAAGTACAACAGGCCAAAATACTAACAAACTAAAATGACAATTAAAATTGAAGTGTTCAGATCTACACATTATGTTGAATGATCTTTGGAAAGCAAGGGGACTAGGTAGAGGGTAGATGCCTGGCCAAAGCATAAAAGGAACTACAGAAGAAGGCAGACACCAACAACCTTTCTAGAATTCATTGATTACTAGTAAGTACTCCAGAATTTCTTCAAGGGCCAGTGCCTCCATTCTCAAAAAGGCTGGTCAGAATCCATTGTGGATTAGTGTTTCTGTCAACCTCCCTTTATGAATAATTATGAGGACAAAATATTTTTAAAAATCTGTTTGAAAGCACTGAAGTGTTACTAAGGTAGCGAGAACATGAAGGGGCCAAGATCCCAGATAGAAGGAAGACAAGAAAAGACAGCTTGACATTAGTTGTCATGTTTCTGTTCAAGACATTCTAAATTAGGAAGTGCTGGCTGAGAACTTTAAGTTATCTCATAGCGCTGGAAACAAAATTCGAATTTCAGAGCCTGCCAAGAAAGAGAGGTCCTGTCAAAAACCTCAGGCTCTCAATTAAGACCCCTGAAAAGTAAGCAGTAAAAAATGAAATAAAAATAGAAAAGCCCAGTACATATTAAAGCTGAACTTCAACTCCACTCAGTCCTGGACTGGATTAAGGGCATATGAATCAATGCTAACAGCCTGCACAGGGAAAAAGCAAATTTTCTCTGGAGAAAGTTAACATCAGACAGAGATCCATATTATATCCAGTTTTTTTTTTCATAGACAATGCCTAACATTCAATGAAAAATATGTAAGCAAACAAAAAAGTAAGAATAGAGTTAAGAGGGAAAAGAGATAATAGAAATAGAGCCATGAGATTTAGATACTGTCATTCTTTCAAACATGGACTTTAAAGTAATTATTATTTATATGATTAAGAAATTAAATGATATTATAAAGAATACTGTAGAGAAAAAACTAGAAAAAATCAAATGGAAATGTTAAGAATGAAGATACAACAAATAAAATAAAAAACTTAGTAGGTAACATAAATCTGAGGAGACAATTGGTGAATGAAATAAATGTCAGCAGAGAATATCAAGACTAACATGAAAAGATGGATGTAAAAGGATGGAAATATATAAAAGATATAGGGACATGATGACAAAAGCCTAAAATACATGTAATTACAGTACCAGGGAAGGGAAAAAGAGAGAATGAGGAAGAAGTAATAAAGAGATAATGCAGAAAATTTTTCAAAACTATATCAAGCCACAAATTTAATAGGTTGTGTGAATACAAAGAAGGATAAATATAAATAGAGCTACACCTAGAGCAAATCATAGTAAAATTGCCAAAAACCAAGGACAAATAAAAATTTCTCAAATGCCAACATTATTACCTTCAAGGAGATAATAATAAGACTTACAAATAACTTTTCAATAAAAAATAATTCTATTACCTAGTGAAACTATTCATTAAAAAAGAAAGTGAAAGATTTTTGCTTCCAGTCCTGAGGGAGTAAGTTGGTCAAAACCAAATGGCTAACTACTGTATGACTCCATACATAGGAAAGGCCCAGAAAAGGCAAGTCTATAGAGACAGAAAGCATATTAGTGGTTGCCTACGGCTGAGGGTAGTAATAGGAATGAATGTAATTTGGCATGAGGAATCCTTCAGCAGACACAGTCTTAAATGGATCAACACTGTTCAAAAATGTTACAAAACTGACTTAATAATGATTGCAGAACTCTGTAGATCTACCAAAAATCACTGAGCTGTACACTTAAAATGGGTGAATTTTATAACAAAAAAGACAACATTCATTCACTAACACTTATTGAATGCACACCATGTGTAAAGTACTATTCTAGGTACTATGGAATCATCAGTGAATATAAAGAGCCTGCTTTAATGAAAACTCATATTCTAGTGGAAAGAGACAAACAAATAAACAAATTAGTTATGAGGTCATTTGTAAGTGGTATAAGACAATAAAAGTACAGCTGTTTAATGAATAATTGGGTTGGATGATAGAGGCTAAATGAACCCTTTCCACCTCTTTTATTTGCCTCAGGATTTCCGCCATCTTTACAAGACCCCTTCTGTTCTGATAGGCAAGTGTCATTCATATGGAAGATCCACACTTCAACTTTATCTTGTTTCACTGGGCCTTTAGAGCCTACTGGCTGAAAATTAATTTGATATAAGGAGAGATTTATTGCAGAGAGCCCTATATACTTATCTATACTAATAATAGACAAATACATAAATTGACCATCCCTCCACTACACCCACAGCCAATCAGGAGTGAGTATGCAAATTAACCCATCAAAGATAGCGGGCCTGTGGGCAGCGCACACACGTGCAGGTGCTGAGTGGCCGGGCACAGGGCGGGATGTAGGCGTTCCATCCCTCCCCGGCCTCTCCGGGCCTCTTGGCAGTGTGGGAAGGCGGAAGGCGGCTCTGGCCAGAGTGAAGGTGGTGCCAACAGCCAGGGGAAGGAAGGCCTATTCTTGCAACAGCCAGGGGAAGGAAGGCCTATTCTTGCACGAATCTTCGTGCATCGGGCCTCTAGTCTACACTAATAAAAGTAAAGGATGCAAATTGACTGTACCTTCATGATGCCCACCAGCCAGTCAGGAGTGAGTATGCAAATTAACCCAATAAAGATGGCAGGTTAATTTGCATACACAGGCGCCAAGTGGCCGGGGGTGGGGCGGGATGCGTCTTCACCATAGCGATGACGCAGGCATTCCACACCGCCCCAGCCGCTCTGGGCCTCTGGGCAGTGTGGGAAGGCGGAAAGGTGGCTCCGGGGTGGAGCGAAGGCGGTGCCGGCAGCCAGGGGAAGGAAGGCCCATTCTTGCACAAATCTTCATGCATCGGGCCTCTAGTGACAATATAAAAATAGTGAATAATACAGTTTGCAGAAAGCAGGTGTAAAGAGATAAAGTTAACTATAATGACAACAGAAATTAACAGCTTTTCAAATAGTGGCCAGATGTTGCTTGCTTCGCTGCTATTAAGTGAGTGATGATGAAAATTCAAAAGAAAAATTACTGCAACAATATTTATAATACACGATTCCTTTAGTGTGTGGAAATCACTGAGGCATTGTATACTGTATAATTTTGGGGCATATTTTGGCTGTAGTCATGAGTTAGAGCATTATTTAAGCTGTTTTATTACTTGCAACAGCCTAAAAGCACAAAATAATAAATTAGTTCTTTAATCTAGACCAGTGATGGCGAACCTTTTGAGCTCGGCGTGTCAGCATTTTGAAAAACCCTAACTTAACTCTGGTGCCGTGTCACATATAGAAATTTTTTGATATTTGCAACCATAGTAAAACAAAGACTTATATTTTTGATATTTATTTTATATATTTAAATGCCATTTAACAAAGAAAAATCAACCAAAAAAATGAGTTCGAGTGTCACCCTGACACGTGTGTCATAGGTTCGCCATCACTGATCTAGATTAAGTCTAGGAATTAAGAGAAGCCCTGTTCACGGAAGACCATCCTAGAACACTGCAGTGGAGGGGAAACAACACAAATGGCACTTTTCATGTGGGAAGGAAGAGAGCGGACTCAGGCGTTTAAAGCAGGAGGCCAGCCCAGGCAATGACTCCAAACAGAAGAGCAGGTGCCTGTGAGCACAGTCTTCATGTTTCTGCATGTCTCAACAAGAACTAATCAGCTCTAATTGTATGGGATATCTGTGCATGCCAAAATGCCAACATCTGTTCAGCACAGTTGATGTGTCCAAACGAATTGTATGTAAAGGGCTTCCACAAATCAGTGTCACCTACAAAGACTGACACAACTTCAATAGTCAAAGACAGCATCCCAGGTCTATCAGGCTTATTAGCGAAGTCCTACTCATCTAGTGATTTAAATGGCACCACAATCAGTGTGCTTTTGATTAATCTGCGGACAAAACCTTTCTCTTATAGGAAGAAGGACAGGGCAAGCTGTTTCCTCCTGAGAAGAGCTTGGACCTAGGCAGCGGTTCTCAACCTGTGGGTCGCGACCCCTTTGGCGGTCGAACGACCCTTTCACAGGGGTCGCCTAAGACCATCCTGCATATCAGATATTTACATTACGATTCATAGCAGTAGCAACATTACAGTTATGAAGTAGCAACGAAAATAATTTTATGGTTGGGTCACAACATGAGGAACTGTATTTAAAGGGCTAGAAGGTTGAGAACCACTGAGGTTCTGCCTCACATATAAATTACTTCCATAATCAGTATTAGAGTTCCACCCAGTTAATACTTGTCAGGCTGGTGTAATGGGTGTCCGGTGTACAGTACGGCTGCTAATACATAAGAGATTTGACATACTTCTTGAAACTATAAATAAACAATTGTAAATGCTGACTGACTTGGCTATGAAAGACCGCTAAATCAGCATACTTCAGGGCGCAGGAAGGAACTGTCTTTAATTGTTACAAACAATGTTATCTTTCAACACTCCCCAGAAACTACTCTGAACAAAGTTTCTAGGCAGCACCAAGCACACCGGAAATCAAATACTCACAAAATTGGTGAAACTTTTTTTTTTTTGTGGCATTACTGGGCAAACAGAAGCAGCCATTAAAATAAGACCTTCCTGATATTTGTAAACCCAAACCTGACTCTAAACACAGAATCTCTCTTCTCAGGCACACTGTGAGGAAAAGGCAGGGGAAAAGCTAAGTGTCACAGAGAAGTTGAGAGGGAAGCAGTGAGGAGGAGGGGAGAGAGAATAAAGAGCAACTCTTAAGCCAGGAAAAGCTATATTAAAAAAATCACTTTAGTACATTTCAAACTCGTTTCTTTAAAAAGGATTTTACGCTTAAAGGACTCATTTTTGTGTTAAAATAGCTTATTTGATGATCTGGCTCTAAACCGATATTAGTTTAAATCCTTTTATCAACACACAAAATCACAAGAAGCACATAATATAAGAATGGGTAAAAGTGATGACAAAGGGAGAGACCTGGACAAGATGAATTCGGCTCATTTTCTACCTCATAGATGCTCCTGGTTTCCTAGCACTGGTGTGCTTAAGCGCATTGATCATTTCTTTAGATAGAAACTATTGCTAACAGATCTGTACCGAGAAGATAATTTGGGGAAATTTACTTATAAAACTGCAGGTGATAGGACTCGCCAGCAGTCTGATCAACAGATGACTCTTATTTCCATTACACTAGCATAAGGTTCTCACTTCAGTGTTCATGAGAATCACCCGGAGGGCTTATTAAAATGCTCGAGTTTCTAACTCAGCAGGTGGGTTGGGCCTGAGGATATGCATTTGCTTAAGCAGTGCCCAGTGATGCTGACGCTCCTGCTCTGGGGGCACATTTAGAGAACCGCTGCACTGGCACGTGCCTCCTGACTTCATGGATGGACTCCATCGGGCTGTGGGATGTCAATGTCCAGTTCGGATGTTTTTGTTTCCTTACTTCATACAATAGGCTGCACACAATTTCCACTCCTGCTCTGGCCTCCCTTAGGTATGACTGGCCTAAACATCTATCACTCTTCCTCCTTCTGTGGAACAAATAATTCTTTCCCATTAAAATAAGTACCTCTGTCCATAAGTTATCTTTTTCTTAAAGGTCTCTGACTGTGGTCTATATGTAACTAATACAAGAAAAATACATTTGGAGTTCTTTTCACTTTTCCCCCCTCTCCCCTTTGTTCATATTTTATATCCATTACTTTTCATCATATCTTTTAATCCTGCACAGTACCAGGTGTACCTCATTCAGCTCTTTTGTTCAAAAGGGTTGATTAAATTTTCTACTTCTCAGTTTATCTGAAATTGCTTTTATTTCAAGTCTAAATGTATTTATGACAAAAGCTCACATAAACTTTTGAGATGCAGAGAATTATTAATCTATCACTAAATACATTTCATTTCTCTGTCCTTTCAGGGTATTAATAGACTTTTCACAAAGCAATGAATCATAAAGAAGGCACATAAGTTGTATCTGATAAGAGCATCTTTTATTGTGTGAAGTCAATGTTTATTTTTATTAAGAGTTAAATCTAATTCATATAAGGAAATAAAGGAGCACACAAATACAGATGCCACAGACACTATTGAGTTAATAAAGTAATAATATGAACAACTTCCTGTTACTATATATGACAACTTAAGTGAAATGGACAAATTCCTTGAAAGACAGAAATTATCAAAACTGACTGAAGACAAACAGAGTAAATCTTAATACCTCCATGTCAACGAAAGAAATCGAAGTAGTAATAATAACATTACCACAAAGAACACTCCATCTATGATGGCTTCAGTGGTAAATTCTATCAATCATATAATAGTAATAATAAAAATAATAATAAACAGAAAAAGGAAGAAAGAATTTCCAATTCATTTAATGAAGCCAGAAATACCAGTATTACCTTATATCAAAACCAGACATTGGATTATATTAAAATGTTGGGGAAAAGAAGAAAAATAAAGACATTTCAAAAATAACCAAATGGGCATTGCTCCTTGCCACCCACTGCCAAAGTCTCCATACGCAATCATTATTAGCTGCAGACCAACTACACTCAATAGTTCACAGGTGTTCATAGACATAATACAAAAGTGAATCTTCCTTTAGAAATGTAATATATAAAAGCTTTGAGGTGGAACTAAGAAAGATAAAAACTATACTTAGGTTTACTGCTATCTTACTAGTATGCTTTACTCCAATGCAGATTCCAATTTTAGGAAGTCTACCATGGATATGAAAAATATGACAATCATTTGCACTTAAGTTTCTGGAGGAGGAACGTGTGACTTTAGAGTGGCACTCTGTGAATGCAGAGCTCACTCGCTTGCTATTAGAATTGTTCGGCAATATGCTGAAATTATTTGCCTGATGGGCTAGGAAACTTTATCCTAAGTCAACAGAATATGTATGATGGCTTAGATTTTCATAAATATTTTTTCATTTTAACATAACTCTCATCTCCCAAAACAACAATTTCTCAACAATTTAATGAGAACAAAGCCATAGTACGATAACATCTCTATTTGTTATATTCAGTTAAACATATAAAATGGCAGAAGCGATTGAGCGAACTTGGGACTTTGACAAGTCTCCAGATTTCTTAAACTGCCATGTGACCATGTATCAAGCAAAAGTACCCATAACGTACTTTTAAAGAGTTTTCTATTGGACAATGTATGCAAGTTAGCATCTAAAAGTATTTTATTTCCACATTGTATTATTGAATAGCAACCTTTTTCAATAAGCACTTTGCTATCTAAATTGCAACTGAGCTGTAGCCGGTTTGGCTCAGTGGATAGAGAGTTGGCCTGTGGACTGAAGGGTTCTGGGTTTGATTCCAGTCAAGGGCATATACCTGTTGCAGGCTCAATCCTCACTCCAGGTTGGGGCGCTTGCGGGAGGCAACTAATCAATGTGTCTCTCTCACACAGATGTTTGTCTCTCTCTGTCTCTCCCTCTCCCTTCCACTCTCTCTAAAAATCAATGGAAAAATATTCTCAGGTGAGGATTAACAACAAAAACAAACAAACAAACAAACAAACTGCAACTGAAACAGCCTTCCAGGCTGTTCAGTGTAGGCCTCTAAGCCTGTAATGTCATCCTGAGACTTCAGCCACCTTTAATGTTAAGACCGTTATTCTAAAAAATCTCAATTGGAAATATAGTGGGTGGCTGAGGGTCTAAATCAGGATTCTAATACCAGGAAGTTCTGATTATTACATGAGTTTCAAAATATGTAATCTGAATATTACTCATTTTTCATTCATTACTCATTTTCATCCATAAATTTCTTAATACTCTTGATAAATTTCTTCTGCTCTTGAGTGTCACCAGCTCTCCCTTTCTTAAAAATCCTCTCTGATCTCGATTTCATGGAAGCACGTTTGGGGCCCTGTCAGGGCAAGTGGTGTCTAAATTCTTCAATCATGTTCTAACTTCTGTGAGGAGCTTTCAAGGAACTACCTTAATACTGAAACAGAAAAAAAGAATCTTACCAAATAGTCTTTTGTTGTGTTGTTGTTAATCCTCACCTGAGGATATTTTTCCATTGATTTTTAGAGTGGAAGGGAGGGGGAGAGACAGAGAGAAACATCGATGTGAGAGAGACACATTGGCTGCCTCTCGCATGTGCCTGACCAGCTGGAGATCGAGCCTGCAATCAAGGTATGTGCCATTGACCTGAATCAAATCCAGGACCCTACAGTCAGCAGGCCAAACCAGCTAGGGCACAAGCAGCCTTTAGAAGTTGTGAATTGCCATGTCTAGAGTCAGAACTTGTTAATTGTGCTAAGGACATTTTTCCTTCTTAAAAAGAAAAGTTTCTTATACAATAGGTTTCATTACAGGAATGTATTGATTGAAACTAGTTTCATTGCCACTAATGTTCCGCTTAATTTTAAAGATAACATAATATTGAACAGAATAATGTGTTCTATTAATAACATTATATTGAAATAGTAAACTGATTTATTGCATTTGTTTGTCCAAATAAGCAACCTGATCATTTGCCATAAATCTTCTTGAGTCTAAGCAGAAGGCTGAGATGCAACTTGATAAAAATAAAAAGTTATCATAAGACATAATGAAAAATCCAATTTGAAAATTAAACACTGCACTGCCCAACTTCATGCTTTATTTAGGGTCTGAAGCTTACAATGAAGATAAAAGAGCTGCTCTAGTTTACTTAAAATGGCTACTGCAAGTCTTCATTTGGGGAAAACTATCAAAATAATTAAAATCTGTTGGAGGAAGTCTGGCCATTTAGCTTCTGAGACAATTCACTCTAATCTCATTGCTTGCATACTTTAAAATAGCTTATTTTTTGTTTAAAAATACTTCATAAGTTGAACTTGATTTTGTAGGGGTGACAGTGGGCAGAATTTAACACAAGAGTTATGTTCACAAACTAAAGAATTGTCCTTAAAGCTTTATAGTTTTCAGCCAGGCTATTCAAACCCATCCCTGTGTGTGTATGAGCATGAACACAGACTATTGCTAGCAGGTTCTATCTGAGAGGATGTCATCAGCCATTCCTCCAGGAAAAGTGATCCATACACTATCTGAACGCCAACATTTCGACTTCACAGACAAGAGAGAAGGTTATGTACACCCCCCGCCCCCCCGAGATATTTGCCATTGATTCTATATCAACTTGGTAATTGATCTGTAGCTGATTTCCCTCACATAGAAAGCTGTCAAAGATCTATTATATTATCTCACATACAAATGAGATCATGTGATACTTGCCTTTCTCAGACTGGCTTATTGAGAATTTCTTATTCTCTAAATTTATGTATGGCATTCTGGATATTAGAAAGTCTAATCTGTGTTGTCGTCTTTCAAATTAATTTTAAAAAAGATAAGTTATTTAACTATTTTCAAGAATAGCAGTGTTTTATAGCACTAATTTGAAAGCAGTATTACAGAAACTGCAATATAAATACTGGCTTTAGTATAGGCAAGATTTAAGTTAAAGTTAAATTACCAGAATTTACTAACCAACACTCAAGCTTGTATCTTATGGAATACCTACCGCTTGGGTCAACCCTTCATCTACTGTATAACATACCGTAATTTATTAAAGTCCCTTATTGATGGGGATTTAGACACTGTGCTTACTGTTGAGAAATGGCTCACTCCACCCTCCATTTAACTGTAAAATCTGAGAAGCTACAAATCACTAGACTCCCCTGCAGGCAGGGATCTGGGTGTCATTAGGTTCTGCTTATTTCACGTGAGTTTGTCTCTGCTGGCAAGGACAAAAGTGAAAACATAACAATTCTCTCTGGCGATAACACCTTAGGGCACTTCTGTCACAACTACTTCTAACACTTCTGGGTTAGAAGTAGTTGTGACAGCAGCAGAAGCACCAATGGCTTGTTGATCTGGCTCCCTAACCCTAAGTTCTCACTGATGGGGTCTATTGTACAGTTTCCTGAGGGTCCAAATAGTGCAGCAGCAACAGATGCATTGCTCCAGTGATGGTCTACAGCATTACCTCCCAAGGATATTGGATCTATATTGTTCGGAAGTCACTATGGTATTCCAACATAAAACTTGTTTCTTCACCCTTTCAAACCGTTTATTCCTAGTATTAAATTCATCCTGCTAAAATACCTTGAGTGGTTTCTGTTCCCTATACTGAAACAGTCTTTTGCTATTACTAACAATATACTCACTTTCCCCCTAAATTACACACAATAAGATTCATCCTTCATATTTTATTGAATTTATTGGAGTTACATTAGTTAATAAATTTATGTAGGTTTCAGGTGTACAATTCTTTTTAAAAAATCTATTTTTATTTATTTCAGAGAGGAAGGGAGAGGGAGAGATAGAAACATCAATGATGAGAGAGAATCATTAATTGGCTGCCTGCTGCATGCCCCACACTGGGGACTGAGCTGGCAATGTGGGCATGTGCCTGACTGGGAATCGAACTGGGACCTCCTGGTTCATAGGTCAATGCTCAACCAACAACTGAGCCATGGCGGCCAGGCCAGGTGTACAATTCTATAGCACTTCATCTGTATACTAGAGGTCTGGAGCACAGATTCGTGTACCATCGGGTCCCTCAGCCTGGCCTGCACCCTCTTGCAATCCAGGATTCCTCAGGGAATGTCGGACTGCTGGTTTCGGCCTGATGGGATTGACATCCCCCGAGGGATGTAGCAGTGAGCAAAGCAGCAGGCGGTTGGGGAGGAGTCTGAGCCAGGGCTGGGCGCTGCTCTCACTCATCCCGGCCCCACTGCGCCTGCCGTTGCTGCTTTGAGGCAGGAGAGGCTTGCACCATTGCAGCTGCGCTTGCCAGTCGTGAGCCCGGCTTCTGGCTAAGTGGCGCTCCTGCTGTGGGAGTGCACTGACCACCAGGGGGCAGCTCCTGCGTTGAGCGTCTGCCCCCTGGTGGTCAGTGCACATCATAGTGACCGACTGGTCATTCAGTCGCTTAGGCTTTTATATAGATTGTATTGTGTGTTCACCACGCCAAGTCAAGTCTACTTCTATCACAATTTGTCCCCCATTTACCCTCATCTACCTCCCCCCACCCTTTTCTCCTATGGTAATCACCATAGTGTTGTCTGTGTCTATGAATTTTCTTCTTCTTTTTTTTTTTTGCTTAATCCCTTCACCATTTTTCATCCAACCCTCCAACCCCCGCTCACCTCTGACAACTGTCAGTCTGTTTCTATTTTGTTTATTTTGTTCATTAGATTCCACATATGAGTAAGATCAAGTGATACTTGTCTTTCTGTGACTGGCTTATTTCTTAGCATAATGCTCTCCAGATCTATCCATGCTGTCACAAAGGGTAAGATTTCCTTTTTTTTTTCTTTTTAATGGCTGAGTAGTATTTCATTGTGTCAATGTATCACAGCTTTTTATCCATTCATCGACTGATGGGTACTTGGGCTGCTTCCAAATCTTGGCTATTGTAAACAACTCTGCAATGAACATAGGGATGCATATATTCTTTTGAATTAATGTTTCGAGTTTTTTCGGGTATATTCCCACAAGAGGAATAGATGGGTTATTAGGCAGTTCCATTTTTAATTCTTAAAAAAATATTTTTATTGATTTCAAAGAAGAAGGGAAGGAGAGATAGAAACATCAATGATGAGAATCATTTATCAGCTGCCTCCTGCACACCCCTTACTGGGGATCGAGACTGCAACCCAGACATGTGCCCAGAACAGGAATCGAACCATGACCTCCTGGTTCATATGTCAACACTCAACCACTGAGCCACACCAGCTGGGTGAGAAATTTTGACTATAGTCAGGTAATCACCATAATATCGAGGTAGTTTCATCATACCGAAAAATTTCCCATACGTTGTGTTCAACCTCTCCTCCAACCTCTGCCCTTGATTTATTTCTGTCTTTGTAGTTTTTCTCTTCAGGAATGTCATATGAATAGACTCATATAGCATGTAAGTTTTTGAGTCTGATTCTTCCATTTAGCAGAATGCATTTGAGATTCATGTATGTAGTGTGCATATCAATAGTTTGTTCTTTTTTTTTTTTGCAAAGTAAGGCCATTTGGATTATTTACAGTTCTTAGTGAATATGAATGAAGCCACTGTGAATATTCTCAACTATAGATTTTCATGTGAATACAGATTTACATTTCACTTGGGTAGAAATGTAGGCAGTAATCCAAGTGAAAAGTGCACCTGGACTAAGGTGGGAGCAGTGAGGACTAAGGTAAGAAATGGGAGGAGCTGGGATATACTTAGAAGGAGGAATGGGCTAGATTCAATGGTGATTTGAATCTGGGGTGAGAGAAAGAGAAAAAGACATGTCAATTATGACTTTAAATATTGTTTCCTAAGAAATATGAAGAATGGGAGTGCCATATATTGAGCTGAATAGATGCGGGGGGTGGGGGCGGTTAGTTACAGGTTCAGAAGGGGATCAAAAGTTTAATTTTAGTCAAGCTAAATTTGAGATGTTAGTGGACAGATCAAGTGTGTTTGCTGTTAGCTTCAATATAATGAAACCCTTCAGGGTTTTTTATAGGGTAAAATCTATATCTTTTATTAATATATGATTTCCTTCAATAGTAAAAGAATGGGTTAGAAGATTTGGGAGTGCTTTTCACCCCTAAAATTCTGCACTGATAATCAGGCTGTCACAGGCGCAAATTTACAAGTGCACTAAGACTCTTATATTCCATAAATGCCTACTTGTGGGGTCTCTTTATTATTTAGGTGAATATGACATTGCTCTGTGACAGCTAGAACCAGCATGTATATGTATATGTACCACTTTCTGGAGAGGATAAGGCAATTTCATGGTTAGGGAATTTTTTATGTTGATTTTTTCATTTTTTATTCCTATCAATTATTGCTATACCACTACCCTGTTAGATCAGAACAAACAGCTTTAGTTCCTTAGATCATAGTGTGACATAATCTCAGATGACAGCATCATTTTAATTGAGTTCCAAGAGTGGAGACATCATTTTAGCTTTGATGTCCCCATAATCAGAAAAGGAGCCCAAAGAGCTCAAACAACATTGTTATTCTTTCAGTGTACACACTGCTTACCTCAGCACTTCCCTTTAGTGGACCTGCAATCCCAGGTAATAGAGACTAAGGCAGTTAGGTCCCTATGTGATCGAAGAAAGTTGCAGATCTAGTGGAAGATGAAGTGACCAAATTCTGGCACCAGAATGAAATACATTACAGCAGACACAGAAAAGTACCTCATTAAAGAAACCACAGAATGGTACAACTCCTTTAAAGATATCCTTAGTCTTTCAACACTGGCAAATGTATGACAGTAGCCAAGCAATTCTCATGTTCTGTCAGATTTTATACTCCTCTACACATCAAGTACTCTTTCTTCCAAATGCCACTTTGTGCAGATATATATCACTGTGAGCTTTTCCTTATTCTTTTCAATGCCTCAGACCTCTTATGACTATTTTATATTTTAGCTAACCTAATTTTAATGACTATTTCTAAATAAATATCAATTATAAAATGTGTAAGGGGAGAGAAATCCATTAGCTTAAACAGATTAGGTGTTTTCTTTTTCTTGCAATGAGGCATCTGGAAGCAGAGTCTAGGGCTGTTACAGTGCCACACTGCCATAGGGGACTTCAGTTCCTTCTATCTTTCCGTTCAGACATGGACTTGCTGTTCAAGCTCCCAGATCAGGTCAGCACTCCAGAGAGCAAGGCTTCTCCAGGTGGCCTCCTGACACTTGGACAAGATGATTCTTTGTTGTGTGGACTGCCCTGTACACTGTAGGATATTTAGCAACATCCATGGCCTCTACCTGCTAGATGATAGTAGTAACACCCCAAATTTTGTTTTGTTTTGTTTTGTTAATCCTCACCCAAGGATATTTTTTCATTGATTTTTAGAGAGTGGAAGGGAGAGGGAGAGACACAGAAAGAAACTTCGATGTGAGAAAGACACATCAATTGGTTGCCTCCCACACAAGCTCCGACCAGGGCCAGGGAATGGGCCTGCAACCGAGGTACTCACCCTTGACCAGAATTGAACCTGAGACCCTTCAGTCCATGGGCCGATTCTCTATCCACTGAGCTAAACTGGCTAGGGTGCAACACCCAATTTTAACAATGAAAAATATCTGCAGACTTTGCAGAATTTCCCCTAGGGATAAACACTGACCCTGGTTGGGAATTACAGCCATAGAGGAAATACAGAATGGACAAAGGAAAGCACAAAAGATGAATAAACACAAGGGCCTTCCCAAACAGATGATATTTTTGGTTTTCACCCGAATCCATTTTACAATCTCTAAAAATCAATTATAACAATAACAATGATAACAATCTGGAGGCTGTTATATTAGTACTCACTGCACGTGAGGTACAGTTCTATTTCTTTAATATTTATTAACTTGTTCAATTCTACCAGATGCCCTATGAGTTATGCCAATTACATTTGCCCCATTTTGCTGATGAGGAAATTGAGGCTGATGTTACATAACTTGTTCAAGGTCACAGAAAGTGGTAGTGCTTACTGTGTAGGAACCCAAGCTCCAAAGTTCAAGCTCTTAGCATGGCATTCAGGAGGAATCCTTGAGTAATCAGCAGAAAAATATCGTGTCCACCAAACAGCAGACTCTAGAGCAAGACTATAGTTATAAATCAATACCCTCAAATATGGCTTATGAAGTAGAATGGTGTAGCTTGTCAAATGATCACTTAAAAAAACTTTTACACACAAACAATATTTAAAAACCATGAATTGTATTCTGGGATATAGCCAAATGCCTAACATTTCTAACTCATTGTAATGGTTGTCTATTTAGTGGTCAGGAAGGTAGTAATTTATTGTGGAGTAAACCAATGAAGTGTGCATAATATCTAACTATATCCTGTTAACAAGCATGGTAAAAAATAATTGAAACATGGAAATTTCCAGTTTTATAGCTGCTTCTTCAATCTATATTCACTTATATAAAAATGTCATAGTTAAAAGAATTTAAAAGTCAAATTACCTGGAGAAAAGATTCATATAAAGTTTATTTTCAGAAACTGATATTCAGCCTATTGCCATCAGAGTTGATTGCTCTTATATGTAAACTTCAGTCAGGTTTCTGCAGGTTTGAAAATACAGACTGACATTTAAGGCCTGTGTAATGAGTCATTAAAGAAAAATTAAAATGGGAACATTTCCACTTTGTCAGGAATATATAATTTGTTAGGATAATGGCAATACTAACTGCTTACAAGTTTCTTTTGTGCGTATTAAATAGATCATGCTAAATATATTACAGGGAAAAAGAGCAGAATTAGGGCTGGGGAATATGCTCAGATTACAATAAGGCCAGGCAACAGAACTTTAAAGGAAAATCATGCATTTTTCAAACAGCTATTGAGGTATAACTCACATGCAATAAACTGCACATATTTAAATTGTACAAGTTGATGAGTTTTGACATATGTGTGAAGGCCCACGGATCATCACCACGATCAAAATAATGAACAAAACCATTATCCCCAAAGTCTCCTGTGTCCCTTTGTCATTGCTCCCACTTACTCCCCTTACGCCTGCATTTGCCCAACCAAGAATCTACTTTCTGTATTCAGAGATTACTCTGCTTTCTCTAGAGTTTTTATAAATGGAATTATATAATATGTTTGTCTTTTTAAGTCTGGATTCTTAAACTCGGTTTAATTATTTTGACATTTATTTATGTTGTTGCACATTATAAGCAGTCCTTTTTCATTGCTGAGTAGTGTTCCATTATATATATATATATATATATATATATATATATATATATATATATATATATATATATATAATCAATATCACATTTATCAGTTCACCAGCTAATAACCTTTGGGCTGTTTCCAGTTTGAAGCTAATAAAGCTGCTGTGAACATTAGTTTGTGGGTATGGGTATATTTCTCTTGAATAAATACCTAGGTAAAATGGATGAATCACATAGTAGGTATATGGCACTTTCTTAAAAAGTTAAAACTGTTTTTGCAAAGTGGTTGTACAATTTTACATTCCTATCAGCAGTGAGTGCATGACAGTTCTAGTTCCTCCATATCTTTGTTGGACAGGACAAGCCTTTTTAATGCTGGCCAATAGCTAAATTTCTAATACATATGTAGTGGGGCATTATTGCGGTTTTATGTTAATTTCCCTAATTATTAATGATATTGAGCATCTCTTCACATGCCTATTTGCCATCTATATATCTTTTTTGTGTGTGAAGTATCTGTCCAATCTTTACCCCTTGTTTTAATTCAGTAGTTTTTTCCTTATTATTGAATTTTGTGAGTTATTTATATATTCTGGATGAATCCTTTATCAACCATTCACATTCCAAATCTTTCAATCTGTGCCATGTCTTTTTATTCTTTTAACAGGGTCTTTTAAAAAACAGAAGTTTTCATTTTAATGAAATTCAACTTCTAAATTAATTCTTTTATGGATGGTGCTTCTGGTGTTGTAGCTGATAAATCTATGACTAACCCAAGGTTGCTTGGATTTTCTCATGTTTTCTTCTGGGAGCTTTACACTTTTAGGTTTTACATTTAGGTCTATGATTCATTTTGAGGTGATTTTTATATATGGGGTAAGTTACAGACCCAAGTTCACTTCTTTTGCATTGAATATGCAATTGTGAGACATCCATTTGTTGAAAAGACTATTCCTTCTCCACTAAATGTCTTTTGCACTTTTATCAACTAATCATTTAGGCATATTTTTTTGGTTCTGCTTCTGGATTCTCTATTTCACTGATGTGTCTATCTTTGTATCAACACTGCACTCTAGGTTTATAATAAGACTGAGAATTAGGCAGTGTTAGCCCTCTGAGTTTGTTCTTCTTTTTCAACATTGTCTTGGTTATTCTAGGGCCTCTACCTTTCCATATCAATTTTATAATCAACTTGCCTTTTCTTTTCCAAGAAATTAGAAAAAACCTTGCTGGGATCTTGATTGGGATTGCACTGAATCTTTAAATCACTTTGGAGAGAACTGACATCTTTGGTATTGGCATCCGGGTGATGTTGGCCACATAGAATGAACTTGGAAGTATTCCCTCTTCTTTAATTTTCTAGAAGACTTTATGTAGAATTGGGATTATTTCTTTAACTGTTGGTAGAATTTACTAATGATGCTACTGGGCCCTCTGGTTGATATTCCCACCTGTTATTTTACTAATATGAATTCTGAAATGAAATGGTGACTTCCTCTGAAAAGTTCCTATCACTTGCTCCTCACCAATTAGGTTTTCCTTGTTAGTTAAAATTAACTCCAAAGTAATAGTACTTCTCACTACCTCCTTTACCTTCACTTGGGCCAAACATTATTACATATTCTGAATTTACAACAATGAGTCTTCTAGCATATGCTCAATATTATAAATTTGATGTCCCTATTACTGTAATATCTTATTTCTATGCTAACCTTCACTCAGTTTTTAGGGCAGCATCATCTACTCCTATTTTGTTTACTACCACAATTTCATCACTTCCATATCTCTTTCCTATCATCTTTACCCAAATGCTTTTAACTGGGATACTACCAGCAGAATAAAGCATTTTCTTTATTCTTAAATCTTAAATCACTTGGAAGTATGCAATGACAGTCATTTAGAGCTGATTTAAAGGCCCAATTTATTTCTCAGTCTGCTCACATAATACCTACAATTTATATCTATAATAGACATAAGAACTTCCCTAGGGTGCTATAGGTTCAACTCTAAGGTTTCTAAAAATTAAGCATATTGGTAGGTATTCATGCAATCTTCTTTCAGACAATATTAACCTGCAGCTTTGAGGGAGAAAGGAATCTGTGGTTAAAGGCTCAGATGCAACTATGAAACCATATTCTTGAAGAACGAAACAAGGCAAATTAAAAACAAAAACAGTGGCAAGGATGAAGAGGAAAGATTTGGTGGTATAACCTAAAGACATAGAAATGGCCCCATTAGGCAAAAGAGTAGGTGCATAGTACATATATTTCTATTAATCTCTAAGTGATACTAATGATAACAAAAAAGACTGTAGAGAGATTAGACGTAAGGAAAGTTATAAGTAGGTTAAAGTTCCAAGTCTGTATGGGATTGGAGGCAATATCCAGACGAAAGAAAAAGAATTTAACATAGCATGTCAGGGGCCTATCTTTAGAAAAGGCTGCTTGGAAAGGCTGGCCCCTTGGGTTGGCATTTATGGGAACCCTGGATTTTGGGAAGTATTCCCCACCATTCCCTAAATGATAAGGGGTATTTTACTGTCCTAAGTGGTTTCTGTAAAACAATATGGTTTATGCTCGACATGTGCTTTCCTTCTGGAAGTCTGGAAATTAATATATTCTAGATAGAAGGTAAAACATGACTAGCTTCCAATAAGAACCCTGGGCACTGAGTCCCTAATGAGCTTCCTTGGTAGAGAATACTTCACATATGTTGTCATCATTAGATGTTGGAGGAATTAAATGCATCTCATGTGATTCCACTTGGACAAGATTTTTATAAGACTGTATCTGGTTTCTTCCAGACTTCACCCCAAGTATCTTCTGCCCTTTGTTGATCGTTTTGTATATTTTCACTATAATAAATCTTAGCTGGGAGCATTACTATTTGTCATAACGTAGTAAACCAACAAACTTGGGGGTGGTCTTGGGAATCCTGATACACCCAGTTTGTGGGTTTAATTGATTAATATAGTCCCTTACTTTAAAAAAGTGAGGTGAAGGTGGCACACAGTTCCAGTTGGGAGTCCTTCTCTTTGAGACAGTATTCTGAGTGTTCAGGCAAAAGCTCTGAGAGAAGAGGCACTGAGCAAAACTCATTTATGTAACAGCATAAGGATAGAGAGAAAATGGTAGTCACTCAACCTGTCAAGCAGGCAGGCTTTCAGCAAACTCTTATTTCATGCCCAAAGCAGAGCAAAATGCTTAAGGCTATACACCTTTTGAAAGCTCTGATCACTGCAAAGGTATAAGCTAAACAGAGCAATAGACTTATGAATCAACAGAGCATTAAGCTGAAAACGTTAGTGTGTCTTGACTCAGTCTGGAAAAAGACTGAAGCTACCAACGTGGTTGGCTAACCAACCAGAATAGTATTACCTGCCAATGCCACTGAGAGGCCTAATGATGCAGTGAAAGATGAAGGAGCAGGGGACTGAGGCTTCAAGTTGCTCCTTTGTCCATCAGTGCTAAACAGTAATGTATTCAGGGAGACACACAGTACCTTTTATGTTTACACTTCCGTTAGCCTACACTCTTAACATGTTGCCTCTACAAGGAGTATATTTATAGCTGACTGAATATAAAGCATGATTATCAGTCTTAAAAAAGCTATTAAAGCAACCAGGATGATACCACATTCTTGGAATATTTACCAGAGTTTTCTTTTAATCGATGCTCCATTTAAAATGAAATAAATTTACTTAGCAAAACAGAAATCATTCACATGGCCTGGGAGATTAAGATCATATAACAACACAAGTCACACGCTGAGCTCGAAATCTTAAATTAATCTGACTGCTGCACTCTCAGAGATTTCCTCCTGCTCAGCATTCCTAAAATTTAGTACCATAAAAGTTAGAGCTGGAAAGAAACTTAGATAACATCTAGTCTATTCAAATGTGTGTCAAAAAAGACTTAATGTACTTCTCCTGTAGCATTTAGAGTATCTTGCATTTTTTTCTTAAATCATCCAACTACCGCATCCTTGTGTCCTCCTACCCTCCTCCTCCTTCTACACATCCATTGTGTCTCTTAAATCAGAAAAAGTCACTAACAGGAAAAACCCCCATCTACTTCAGTGAAACACCTTCAATAATATTTCATTTTGACATTGAAATTTTCATTTGATTTCATTCCTTAGTATTCAACAATAAAATTTTCTACCAATGGATAGGTGAAAACATGTGTAATATACCAGATTCTTTCTGAAAAGGACAGATCTCACCTAAACTAACAAGCCCAGCCATAACTAGTTCATCTCTTAAAACTGTCAGCTTGTTATGGGAACATATAAACTTCTCATAGCCAGGCTTCATCACCACCCAGAACTGCACTGTCCAATATGGAAGCCGCCAGCCATGGGAAACTACTAAAATTTAATTTGTTAAGATTAACTTAAAAACTCAGCCTCATTAGCCACATTTCAAGTGCTCAACAGCCACACTGCTGACATGCTACTATATGGCAGTGCATATGTAGAGCAGCTCCATCATCATAGTTCTACTGGACAGCTGAGCTCTCAGAGCTATTCCACTTATAGGTAGCTGGATTCACAAGAGATCTATGTCTTTCTCTGTTTTGCTTATTTTCTATGACATCCTAATCCAGCAGCTTTCTATCATGGCAAAGAGTAAGCATATATCCAAGACACATATAAAAATACAGTAATTACAGTAGCCACGTGGTAGGACTATAAAATTATTGGCCATTAATTCTAACTGAGGGGGACAAAAGCTTTAATTGGTTATTTTTAATTTGGAAAAGTTATTTAGAAACAAACAAGAAAAAGTACATTGACACTCATATACTCTTTAGACCCAGATTCACCTATTGTCTACATTATTTCCTCTCATTTCCACATTCAGCACTTGCACATATTCATACATATATTTTCTGAAGTATTTGAGAGTAACTTTACACACCTCATGACCTTTATCCCTAAATATTTCAGTGAGCATTTCTTATGAATAGGAATGTTCTCTTACATAATCAAAGTAATTAATTTCAAAAATTTTACCTAATCCATCATCCATATTCTGACTTTATCAACTGACCTAATAATATTCTTTATAGTATACTATGGCCTGGTGCATGAAATTCGTGCGGGGAGGGGGGGGGGAGCGGGGGGGGGCGGGGAGTCCCTCAGCCCAGCCTGCACCCTCTCTAATCTGGGACCGTGAGAGGGATGTCCGACTGCCCACCGGGATCGGGCCTAAACGGGCAGTCGGACATCCCTTTCACAATCCAGCACTGCAGCTCCCAACCGCTCACCTGCCTGCCTGCCTGATTGCCCCTAACCGCTTCTGCCTGCCAGCCTGATCACCCCCTAACCACTCCCCTACCCGCCCGATTGCCCCGAACTGCCCTCCCCTGCCAGCCTGGGTCCCTCCCAAACTGCCCTCCCTTTCAGGCCTGGTCCCTCCCAACTGCCCTCCCCTGTTGGCCATCTTGTGGTGGCCATCTTGTGTCCACACGGGGGTGGCCATCTTGTGTGTTGGAGTGATGGTCAATTTGCATATTACCTCTTTATTATATAGGATTCCTCCAAACGTTACATGATAGACAGTCTAGGATCAGACACTGCATTTAGGTGTCATATCTCTTTTTTTAAAAAATATATATATTTTATTGATTTTTACAGAGAGGAAGGGAGAGGAATAGAGAGTCAGAAACATCGATGAGAGAGAACATCGATCAGCTGCCTCCTGCACACCCCCCACTGGGGATGTGCCCACAACCAAGGTACATGCCCTTGACTGGAATCGAACCTGGGACCCTTCAGTCCACAGGCCAATGCTCTGTCCACTGAGCCAAACCAGGTAGGGCTAGGTGTCATATCTCTTAATTCCCTGTTAATCTAGAATATTTCCAGAGCCGTTGTCTTTTCTGATATTTCCATTTTTGAAGTAGGCAGCCCTCTCCCTCCTTTATTTACTAGGAGGTTTGTCATTCTGTGCTTGTCTGATGTTTCCTTACGATTTAGATTTAGGTTATGCATTCTCAGTTGGAATACTGAATAGGTGATGTGTTATCAAAAGTTTAACATCTGGAGACATACCTGTCTCTCATTGGAGATGTTAATTTTGATCTCCTGGAAACCTCCCCCCAACCCCACACACTGTATAATTACTGTTTCCTTTTACTCCCTCGCAATTACTAAGTAGTCTAAGGGGAGATGCTTAAAGGCCACACTGATATCCTGCTCATGTAACGTTGGGCCCCTTTCTTTCATAAGTCGGATGTCCATATGGGAATACTTCCACACCATCCAGCCTTCTGTGTCCAAGGCAACTATGTAACGTTGCCTTCCATCCTCACCTCCACCATCTAATTCAATCAGTGTTCAAAGCTTGATCCCATCTTTCCCATGGTTTCAAAAGAATGATTTTCCAACTTTAGCACTCCTCCCACGTTTTCCAGCTGGCCTTTCAGCATTCCACTATAAATAAATACGCCTTCCTCCCCCATCGATCCATCCATGTATGTATGTATGCATCTATTACTAATATTCATGAATTTCTATTACCTCCCCAATAGTGTATAACTCATTAAGTCACTACTGTTCTTAATTATTTAGTTTATTTAAGTATGTTCTTATTAAATAAGATTGTTCCTATATTGGTGACATTACTTAAATAGGAAACGATGACTGGGTTAACACAACCCCATATTGACTGGAAATATCAGGCTGATGCCTGATGATGAGAAAGTGAGGTAGGAGGACGGAGGAGGAGGGGACACAGAAGGCTGGATGGTGTGGAAGTATTCCCATATGGACATCAGACTTATGAAAGAAAGGGGCCCAGAATAAAATCGGCCACAGGCTTTCCAGCTATGTCTGTTAGCCACAAATGGAAATGTCCTATTTTCTGTTTAGAAAATTGGCTTCTATTTAAGGAAAAACATATGGTTAATTTTCTTCTGTGCAAGAAAATTCCTGAGAAATCATGATGCACAGCAAAATGGGGCTAAAATAAATGGAAAAGAAAGACAAAAGTGGCAGCATAAGTTAAACATGAATAGAATCAGGACTACAGTTCAATACAAAATATGGTTATAGCTGCTCTTGTAACTCAGCAGCTTCACAATGACTCGCTGTTGTCCTCATCAGAACTAGAAACTATGTAACGTTGCCTTGCATCCTCACCTCCACCATCTAATTCAATCAGTGTTCAAAGGTCCTAAGGAAATGTGATTTTTTAAAAATAGTTAATTTAGAGCTGCAGAAAAGGGCAGACTTGTCATTAAATAACTACCCATGAAAAGGAGAAATCGCATGAAGTCTAAAAGAATAAGAAGACAATTGCTTTTGTCTGTGAAAATTTAGAATTAAGTTTTCTGGCTGAGCATGTTCAAGATGACGATCACAAAAATTAATTTCAGTTTGAGTACGGTGTTCAGAGACAGAGAAAGTAGAATCTGAGTGACATCCTGCTGGTGGGAAAACAGAAAATGGCTCCCGCCAACAAGGAAAGCTCACTGAAACCCTGAGAGGGTTTCTGCGGTATATGCGCCACTCAGTAGAGACAGCTTTCACATAATCTTCGTTGTAAGGAGAGTTAGCTGGTGAGAAAAAGTAAAAAAGGAAAAAGGGGTGGGTGGGAGAAGGTTGAGCAAGGGGCAAACAAAGTGAAGAAAAATTGAATAAGAAAATAAAGGAACGTTAGAATAGAAAGGACCTTATACTTTCTTCTTCTCTTTCCCTCTGTGGTCTCATTTTCTGTATCTCAAAAAATGAATAATTAAATGACTTATCCAAGTGCACACTACTGAATTATCAGAAGAGTAAAATTAGAATCCCAATCTTGTTTCCAACCAAGCAGCTGAAGTGCAACTGAAAGACCACTGACCTGGAGATCCCAAGGTTTAGGTTTGAATCTTTACTGCCACTGGGCATGAGCAAAAGTTGTGAGATTTCATGAACACTTTGAAAGAAACTCTGGCAGTCTAAGAAAAGTGAGTTAACAGATTTCTGTGAGTAGACACTAGGGTAGCATTAACCGCTGTAAGTTTATGTTAAAAAGTCCCAAAGTAGAACTCTAAGATGTAAATGGTAAACCTACAAAAACCAGAGAGCATATAATTACCTCAAGTATTGCTTTTAGGTTTTGTTAGGTAGAACCAAAGCACCTTTTAGTCTAGGATTGAGTTTGCCCTTTTGATGCAATACCCTTCTAAGTACTGTACCTGATGCCAGACTGCTTGGTACAAACAGGATCTATTCCCAGCCTATGTAAGTTCCAAGAATTGTTCCCTCTTCTGGTAGTTCTTTCCCCCAGACTCATTATTCTCATACTTATGCTTGATCATTAACTAGTTTAAAATTAGTTTGAAGTACCCTCTTACTGCAGCTCTCCCCTCACTGGTTTTCTGCTCTGCAATCTCACCCCACCTTGGTCTCCTCAAGCTCCCAGCTCCATCTTCTCAGCTCATGTAGACCACCTGTCTCTACTTGGGCTCCTCTATCTGGGTAGCATCCTCAGGCAATTGCATGGCTCATGTAGTTTGTTGTCTGGAGGCAGAAGTCCTGGAAGATCTTTAAACCAGGAATGAAAACCAATTTTGTGCCAACTTGGATGGACTAACAGTGGCTATTGGGACTGTAATAAAGATTCTCAGGTCATCTCTGTGTGACAGGAAAATAGCAGCATGCACACCAGCTCTTAACTTACAACTCCAAATTGCACTAGACTACATCTTTAATTCTATGATTACTAAGCAGATATGGCAAATGACTCTCAACTAAAGAGAACTCAAAAATATTTTTTAAAACTGCAGGGATTGTAGCTCCAAGATTCTATGGCATAGAGCAGGGGTGGGCAAACTTTTTGACTCGAGGGCCACAATGGGTTCTTAAACTGGACCGGAGGGCCGGAACAAAAGCATGGATGGAGTCTTTGTGTGAACTAATATAAATTCAAAGTAAACATCATTACATAAAAGGGTACGGTCTTTTTTTTTTTAGTTTTATTCATTTCAAACGGGCCGGATCCGGCCCGCGGGCTGTAGTTTGCCCACGGCTGGCATAGAGTAGTGGCAGTGGAAGTGATGAGACAGATATTTAAGTAATTTTGGCACAATCACAGGTGAAGACCTTTATTTAAGGATTCTTCCAAATGCAGGTGAAAGGAAATAATGCAAGCTTCCCTAAATGAGTAGGAGGACAGACAGAATGATGGAAACAAAAGCCAGAGAGGAATTAGAAATTGAAAAGCATCTAGAGACTTGGTGGAAAATAAAGAGAAGCCAAAGAATGGAAGGGGGAAAGAGAAACAAGAGGAAATAATGAGCAGCAACAGAAAAGGAACCAGAGAGAAACAATACTAATAAAATGGAATATAATGGCCAGATGAGAACAGCAGAGATTCATTAATATCCACTGCTGCTGGCTAAAAAGTGATAATGGTTTTATCCATTTTATAGAAAATGGAGAAATCTCAAGAACATTCCAAATTTACCTTTGTACATTTACCAAAAAAAGAGAGAAGAGATAAGAAAAATAATAAGTTAGGCCTGAATACTAACATTTTAAAAATACAGCTACTCAGATGCTGCCTGTTTTATCATAATACTGGAGGCCCAGTGCGTGAAATCGCAAGAGACCAACCCACTGCGCCGGCGGGACCCAGACCCCTGCCACGCCACAAGACCCAACAATGCACCTCCTGGTGACCGGTCGTTTGGTTGTTATGCCATTACGGCATTACGGTCACTCTATTTTTATAATATAGATAAGGAGAAATGAGGAGAAACTAACATTTCTAAAACGGTGCAGCCTATCAAATACGACTGAAATAGAAATTATAAGATCACAGTTTGAGGTGACACTGTTTAAGCTCAGGTTCACAAAAAAGAAATACCATTCAATTATGATAAGAAAAGTCATATTCTAAAATGTACATTGGTCAAAACCATGGTTACTAGATTCTCCCATATCCAAGACTAAGGCTACACTGAACACTGTTTCTTAAGATAAGGAAATGGAGTAACAGACACACACCAGTGAAATATCTCAATCTACACAGAACAAGTGAAAAACCTTTGTAGAATGCACCATGAAAAACTTGTAATGATTTCCAAAATGAATTTAAAATGCATTTATCTTTGAGGCAAAGCAAGAAAGAGAATGGAGAAAAGCAAAGAACAATTCACCTTGTAAATGGACCAATTTCTTTTCAAGGAAATGGCAGAATTTGAAAAAGAAAATCATAAGACAGGGCATTCTTCTGTAGAACTATGGATTTAATAATACTATAAGCAAAACCTATAATATGCAATTTGAGCCAGATGGCAACCGATGCAAAGAAGAAACAGAACAAGTCCCTCAAAGTCAAATGAATGTCTCATGAAGAATGAACTGCTGCCATCTCCATCACAACATCTGGAGATGAGGTTTAAAAAACACACACAAAAACACACACACAACTTATTTTGAGAGCAAATTAAAATGTATGTTTACCTGACATTGTGGCTACTCACAGGAAAAACAAATAGTTTCCCACCATCTCTACTATATTGTGCTCTGGTACTCAAAAACCGTATGTCAGATAAAGAGCCAATGAGGGTTAGCCATAGAAACAAGGACATTTAAAGCAAACATTTTTTTTAGCTATCTTAAGTTTTTCTTTTTTTCAAAAAACAATGAGGCCAGACTTGCTAGCTGTATGACCTGGGCAAGCCACTCATTCTTTCTATCTGGGGTTCCTCTTCTATACAACAGGGATAATACCTCACAGGGTTACTGTGGGAACTAAATGATTTAATATGTGTTAAAAGCTTAGAATAGTACCTGGTGCACAGTATGCACCATATAAATATTTGTTACAAAAAAATTAAGATATATATATATATATTTATCTACTGATGGACATTTGGGCTGCTCCCAAATCATGGCTATTGTAAATAACACTGCAATAAACATAGGAGTGCATATATTCTTCCCGAATTAGTGTTCTGGTGGTGGTGTGTGTGTGTGTGTGTGTGTGTGTGTGTGTGTGAAGGGATTGAGCAAAAAAGAAAAGAGAAAAAAATCATGGACATGGACAATAGTGCAGTGATCGCTGGGGAAAGGGGGGGTGGGATGGGGGGAAGGGGGTTGAAGAGGGTATAGTCAGGATAAATGGTGGTGGGTGGAAACTAAAATAATAATAAATAAGTTAGTTATATAATTTTTATTAAAAAATATTTGAGTCGCCCTGACTGGTTTGGCTCAGTGGATAGAGCGTCGGCCTGCGGACTGAAGGGTCCCAGGTTTGATTCCAGTCGGGGGCATGTGCCTTGGTTGCGGGCACATCCCCAGTGTGCGATGTGTGGGAGGCACCCAATCGAGGTTTCTCTCTCATCGATGTTTCTGACTCTCTATTCCTCTCCCTTCCTCTCTGTAGGGGATCAATAAAAATATATTTGAAAAAAAAATATTTGAGTCAAACCCTATGTTAGGCTCTGAGTGTACAAAGACCAATACATCAGGATGAGAAGACAGGTGGATAAACAATCATCACAAAAGAACAAGAACGGTGCAGTGACAGAGATGAGCACAGTCCACTTGCGAGCGCACAGAGGACATTGAACTTAACTGCGTCCTCATTGAGGCTGAGTCTTCACAATGACGCCCTTCCTAACCGAATCAGACTTGGCCATATCTACCCAATTCCCACAGGAGAAGGTGCCTACCTTTGTCAGCGAAGAGAAGCTGGTCACAAAGAACAAGTCAGGTAGCATAGGAAACAGGTGACAATCTCCTCTTAGTATTCAAAACGAAACGTGGTTTCCCTCTCTAGGTTCAAATGGCAGAGCCTACAAGTAGCCTTTCACTCTCAATTTCATTTTCATTGCAAACAAGACATAACCTAAAATTTGGCCACCAGGTACTTCTTGAAAATATGGTTTTAAAATTTCCTCAGCATTAAGTCAAAATGAAAATTCAAGTATCTTTTTTTGAAGGCATACTATTGTCTCCATATACTTGACCAACATTTTCATTCTAGTATTTGTGATTTTTTAAAAAAATTATTTTTAGTTTTGCCCCTCAAAGTTAAGGTTAAGAAGGGCAGTGTTAACTCTGGTTGGTCTCTAGTGAAACCTCCAAGATTCACTATGTTAGATTCACTAATCCCTGAGAAAGTTTTCTTTTCCCCAGTTTCAGAAATAGAAAAAGGCCTCTTTATCTAGATTCTAGATGCCTTGAGAGCCTCTAGTGCTGATTTCTTGACTGTCTATCCTTAAGGTCATAAGACTCTATGCTGGCCACTGAAAGGTCCCTTCACCTCCCCTCACATACCCTTGGCAATGGGCTGCCCTTTATTTCTGTGTCCTGTAACACACCTATGTCATGTAAAGGAAGGAAGGGAAAACGCCAAAACAAAAGTAAAACATCTGATCTTCATGCTACAATTTTCTCTGTCCCACCGGGAGCAATAGGCAAGGACCACCTTAAAAACCGCCTGCTGTTTTCAAAGTGGCAGGAAAAATCCAGATAAACAAAATCAAGACTGACTGTTCCTCTTCATTTTACAGCCTAGGTTTTCAGAAAACAGAACAAAAGAAAGTATTTCAAATTAGAATACAAATAAACCATTCATACTTTGGCCATTTTTTTATAGATGTTGTGACTTCAAAAGAAAAGCAGATTTTTCTAACCAATGGACACAGACACGGGTGGGGGGGGAGGTGAGGGCATGAGGGGGGGCAATGGGGCGATAAGGACACATATGTAATACCTTAATCAATAAAGAAAAAAAAATTTTAAAAATCTAAGTTTTACCACATTCCAGCAAAATTCTTTCTTTTCTTTTCTTTTTTTAAGTTTTCCATATGTCCAAACTTTAGGTTAAAAACTGGAGTTTTCTTGGCCAAAACTCTTAACCCACATGAGGCAGCTCAGCTGCCTCTACATTGAACAGCAATGGTGTTCTTCAGAAGGGCTGCACAAAGCCATTCGGACAGGATTCTAATTCAGAGGGGAGGATAATTCCTGAGCACAATTTCCGTGCTTTAACACAGTAGGAATGACTTTGACTGTACTACACATTTTTTTATATATATATTTTTTATTGATTTCAGAGAGAGTAAGGGAGAGGGAGAGATAGAAACATCAGTGATCGGCTGCATCCTGCACGCCCCCCACTGGGGATCGAGCCTGCAACCTGGGCATGCGCCTAGACCGGGAATTGAACCAGTGACCTCTTGGTTCATAGGCCAATGCTCAACCACTGAGCCACGCCAGCCGGGCTGTACTATACATTTTTTTTCTAAAATGTTTTAATATACAAGACTTATCTTCATCCATTTGAAAATTTAAATTCATATGGATAAGAAAATGAAATAAATTCCTGGAGAGCGAGAAGTCAGTCTGTAAAGCTTGTTTCACATCACAACTGGCAAAGTTCTGAAACTTCATTTAATATACCATTTGACGAAATGTATGTAAATGTTTATCTACAAACACTCTCATATATTTATGTGACTAATACATATACACACAAACATAAAATCATGCAAAATATTTTAATTTTATCCAGTTAAAGCTTTTGTAAGTTACCAAGTCACTTTTATGATTCTATAAATTTAAGCATGAGTTAGGAAAGACTTATTAGTGTTTTCCTTATGGACAATGAGTAACAAACAGGCACAAACAGGCCACCTGATCTTCATTAAGCAACAGAACAGTAGCCTGCTTTACCACTCCTGCTGTGCTTTCACACAACCAGGAGCGTCCCACTGACCCACAGCTGCTTCCCGACACTTGGGCCCCAGGAACAGGAGAGGAAAGGGAAAGAGGGAAGTAGAAGACACCAGCTCACCCGACCAGTGTGGCTCAGTGGTTGAGCATCGACCTATAAACCATGAGGTCACGGTTTGAGTCCTAGTCAGGGCACATGCCTGAGTTGTGGACTCCATCCCTAGTGAGGGCCGTGCAGGAGGCAGCCTATCGATGATTCTCTCACTTGATGTTCCTATCTCTCTTTCCCTTTCCCTTCCTATCTGAAATTAATAAAAATATATTAAAGATTAAAAAAAAGACACTGGCTCAATCACATACTGCACTTCCATGTTTTAGGACAACATTCCAGGGTGGGGCAAAAGTAGGTTTACAGTTGTGAGTACCTGAAACAAAGTTTGTATATTATTATTTATTAACTGTTGTATTTTTCATACAAACAACTGTAAACCTACTTTTGGCTCACCCTATATATACTGTGAGACAAAGTAAAGGGCAAATGACTCTTCTGATGTCATGCTGATCCAATAAAGACAAGAAAGGTAAGAATAAAGACGCTTACCTGTTGTTCCTGCTTTCTGGCAGCATCAAGCACTGAGAGAGACACGGTGAGCTTCTCTTGCTGTTCTGATAGATATTTTTGATAGAGGCTTAGAAGATCTTGGCATTCTCTATACTGCAGCTGAAGAGGTGAGATTGCAAATTAAGGGGAAAAAGACCTAGTAAATGGATTCAAAGTGCATCCATGAGTGCTGCTCTGCAGATCCCAATAAGCAGAATAGAGACAGAAATGCACCCATATTAGGTGAGAGTGCAGGTAAGTGCAGTCTTCAGATGAACACAGTAAAAGTATTCCACCCCCACCAATGAAATAATATTCACGAAGAGTAGCAATGAGTATCTCATTTAAGAGACATTTCTCTCTAAACATTTAAATTTGAATAAATAAAAACAAATGCAAACACATGCAAAAGAATGAGGTTGGACTTCAACCTCACATCATATACAAACTAACTGAAAAGGGATCAGTGACCTCAATGCAAGAGCTAAAACTATAAAACTCATAAAAGTAAATCTTTGTTTCTTGGATTAGGTAAGGACCACTTAAAAAACAGCAACTAAAGAATAATTCAGCAAATTGGACTTCAAAATTTAAAAGTTTGTGCTTCAAAGGAAGAAATTAAAAAGACAATCTCAATGAGGGAAATTATTTGCAAATCATATATATAAGGGACTGATATCCAGAACATAAGAGGACCTTACATGACTCAACAATAAACACTATTAACCTAAATAAGAATGGGCGAAGGACTTGAATAGACATTGCCCCAGAGAAAATATACAAATGGCCAAACAGCATAAGAAAGGATACTTAGCATCACTAGCCATTAGGGAAATGCAAATCAAAACCACAACAAGATACCACTTTGTATCTACCAGGATGACTATAACAAAAAAGACTGACAATAATAAACACTGACAAGAATATGGAAATATGAGAACCCTTCTCCATAGCTGATGGGAACATAAAATGGTGCTGCTGCTTTGGAAAATAATTTAGCAGTGTCTCAAAAAGTTGATAGAGTTACCATGTGAGCCAAGAGAATTGAAAATATGTGCCCATGTAAAACTTTGTACATACATATTCAAAGCAGCATTATTCATAACTAGAAACCCGATGCACAAAATTTGTGCAAGGGGCTCGGCCCTCGCACCCCCGGCTGCCGCCTTGGTCCTTGCAGCCCCGCCCACTGGTCATTCCGGAAGGTTGTTCTGCCATCCAGTTTCATTAGCATATTAGCTCTTTATTATATAGGATAGTAAAAAAGTGAAAACACCTAAATGTCCACCAAGTGATAAATGAATAAATAAAATGCGGTATATCTACTAGTATGCAATGGAATATTATTCAGCCATAAAAAGAAACAAAGTATTGCTACATGCTACTAAATAAATGAACCTTGAATACATTACACTAAAGAAGCCAGACACAAAATACTATATATTATATGATTTCATTTATATGAAACTGTTGCTCTTCTTTTTGTTTGTTTTGAATACCTCTTCCAATAAGCTAGGACAGTGGTCAGTAAACTGCGGCTCGTGAGCCACATGCGGCTCTTTGGCCCCTTGAGTGTGGCTCTTCCACAAAATACCACGTGCGGGCGCGCATGTACAGTGCGATTGAAACTTCGTGGCCCATGCGCAGAAGTCGGTATTTTGTGGAAGAGCCACACTCAAGGGGCCAAAGAGACACATGTGGCTCGCGAGCCGCAGTTTGCTGACCACAGAGCTAGGGGAAAGAACAGTACTCAGTTCTAAGGATACCAGGTCACAATAACAGTTACATACATCCATGGCCACTTTCTGTTCCCTTCTCCAACTTTGTTAAGTACCTAGTATATGAGAAAAACTGCAGGGAAGAAAAAGAAATGTCCAGGACAGGCAAATCCATACAGACAGAAAGTGCATTAGTGACTGTGAAGGTCTGGGAGGGGTGTGGGGGGTCAGGAAGCAACTGCTAACGGTTACAAGTTTTATGGGGGAGGTAATAAACATACTCTGGGAGTAGATGCTGTCTTTAGGAATACATCAAAACCATTGAGTCATATACATTATAAGGGTGAATTTTATTATACATGAATTATATCTCAATAAAGCTGTTAGCAAAAACAAACCCACAGAAAACAAATACAGGGTAGAAGTGATCGTATTAGTCTGGTAAAAATAACTACTGCCTAACTTACATGCACCGGGACACTAGTATTAAACATAAAGAAATATAATTAGATTTTTGTCTTGTTTGCTTGGTTTTTTTTTTAAATATAATTTATTGATTTTTTACAGAGAGGAAGGGAGAGGGATAGAGAGTTAGAAACATCGATGAGAGAGAAACATCGATCAGCTGCCTCCTGCACATCTCCCACTGGGGATGTGCCCGCAACCAAGGTACATGCCCTTGACCGGAATCGAACCTGGGACCTTTCAGTCCTCAGGCTGACGCTCTATCCACTGAGCCAAACCGGTTTTGGCGGTTTGCTTGGTTTTTGAATACTGTTAATTAAGTCAGTGTTTCAATAATAAAACCATCATGAGGACATTTTCTGTCCATATACCTTCTTACATTTTTTACAGTCTAGTACTGTGGTCGGCAAACTGCGGCTCACGAGCCACATGCAGCTCTTTGGCCCCTTGAGTGTGGCTCTTCCTAAGCCTTAGGAGTACCCTAATTAAGTTAATAACAATGTACCTACCTATATAGTTTAAGTTTAAAAAAATTTAGCTCTCAAAAGAAATTTCAATCATTGTACTGTTGATATTTGGCTCTGTTGACTAATGAGTTTGCCGACCACTGGTCTAGTATGAAGAACATAGCAACCTAACCTGGGGTACCTTTTCCAACAGCTCCTCAAACTTGTGAAGTGCTCAGGATGAAGATGATAAACATAAAAGGTCACCTAACTGTGTAGATCAGGTGTCTGGGAGACAGACAGTTCTATCCAAGAGTCTGTTCCTTACTTCTCATTGTGGAAATTTCCTCCCAAGGCCCATATTTCTTTCAGATCATTTCTGAATCTCACCCTTACACTTAATTATGTATGCTGTTGGTATAAAAATTACTGTCCAATGAGATTATTCTGTATAAATACTTTTACAACAGGTCATCATGATTAAAGTGGGAATAGTATTTCTTAAATGTCACAAATGGTGATTGGTTTCAGTATTCCGTAACATTTTCATAACCTAATCACCACTTCTGGGCAGATTCCTGTTCTAATAACCTTGTCAATCATGACTGCATAAATAACCACTTGCTTCGTTATTCTCATTATTAATCTTTAGCAAAAAAGGAACCAGAGATGGCTTGTAGAAGAGGAACTGGTTCATAATGAAAGGAGAGGTTACTAAGCTCAAAGAATACAGTAATTAGAAGTGCTTGTTGAATACGCTGCATCTTAAAAACAACAGTAACAACAACAGACTGAACGGTGATCTAAATAAGCTTAATATTTTTTCAAAGTCAACCTATATCCAGCTATGAGGGCAGGTAATGAAACACATACTTAAAATAACATCTGATGAGAGTAGTGGCAAGAACATTATGTAGTGCTATGCTAGCACTTCCTAAGAGGACTTAAATGACCAAGGAACCACAGAAAACCTCTTGTAGAAAAAACTTCAAATTAAGAGAAGAGGACCAATGTAACAACATAAAGGGCAGGCAGAGAAAAAGGAATCAATGAAAAGATGTGGTCATCTGTGTCGAATGCTACAGAGGCCACACCAGTTAAAGACTGAAAGTAGAGGAAGCTACTTGAGGAAGCTACAAGTGTGACATTTCTTAGGTGTTCACCATTTCCCCCAATGTTTTGATAGACAAAAGTTATGTTATTTTCATATCAAAGAAAGAAGCTCCTGGACAGAAAATGATGTTTTATTTAGGGTCACCTTGAGATACAAACAGCTGACTATGAGGCTGCAACTTGAAGCTGTCGATTAGTCACCGACTCCCAGGGAAACATAGAAGTTCAAGATTTTCACTGGGGCAGGTACTCCTTTCACTCTGAACACCCACATACCATATAATATAATATATAAAGACAGCATCTAATATGTATGCTGCTTATATTTGCCTGCCCTCAATGTGACAAAATTCCTACTTATCCTTTCAAACTTGTTTTTATTTCATCTCCTTCTCCAAGCTTTCACTGACCTCCCAGGTAGAGTTAAGCACCTTTCTTTTAGTGAATGGTGGAGAGCTAAAATTATTCAGTTATATTATCATTACCTGAAGTGGCTTGTATGTTTTCGGAAATCACAGTATATTAATCTTGGTATCTTTCTAGAACACAGAAGACATGCCACAAATGTTAGAGGAATGAATAAAGGAATCAAGGCAAAGGAGTGCCTATTGAATTTCATGTTAGCTTTGAGTTTAGAATTGAAACAAACCAGAGACAGACCATGTGGTCTTTAAACTAGCCAAGAGGAAGGCTAAAAATACTGACTCATTAAAAATTTTAAATTGTTCCAATCTCACAAGATTTTCCCATCTGAAGCAAGTATGCTTTCCGACCATGCCACATTTTCCTCACAGGCATGTCCTTTTCTCTCCTTTCAAAAACCCTGCATGTTCTTTGACATGAACACTAAGGTCCAAATAATATACGTAGTCTGGTACTCAATGAAAATATATGCAACTGAAAATTGTTTGTTGGTAAAATAAAAACTGATGCCAGATGAACTGATTAGCGGAGATAGACAAAAGTGTATGTACACTCTTTTATTAAGTTGTGATCTCTGCTGGAGTACAAACCACTGATACAAGTCTGAAATTCCCCGTTAATTAAAAGAGAAATTTATGGCAAATTCCTTGCAAAGCCACTGAGTTTTTCAATTTCCTGATGATAGTTATCACTGGGAAGGAGAAGAAATCTCTAAAACAAACAGGGGAAAACTCAATGCTCTGGATACTTACAAAGGGAAAGAAAGAGTCAAGTGCCTCACACCCAGTTTCTTCTGGACTCTACTCAGTCTGCTTAAACAGCAATAAACATGTGAGCCATAAAGAGATGTCTAGTTAGAGTAATTAACTTGCTTTTTTAGTTTTCTAAGCATTATATTCGCCATCTTGTTTCCTGGAGAGTTACAGACAAGGTAGAATAGAAACATACTTGGAACTGAGACAATTTATTTATTTTTATTTTTTAAAATATATTTTTATTGATTTTAGAGAGGATGGAAAAGGGAGACACAGAAACATCAATGATGAAGGAGAATCATTAATCGGCTGCCTCCTGCAAGCCCCCTACTGGGGATCGAGCCTGTAACCTGGGCATGTGCCCTTGACTAGAACCAAACCTGGAACCCTTCAGTCCGCAGGCCGACACTCCATCTACTGAGCCAAACAGGCTAGGGTGGAACTGAGACCATTTAGACTGTCTTTTGCTCAGATCATTAGACCCTGAGGTTTTTCAGGAAAACAACTACACAATAAAGACCCAAGGTTAATTTTTCCAACTTTAAAGGAAAGGACCCTAATTTAAAAGTTCATATGCAGATAGCCTAAAAAGCAGGCTATCTATGTGCCACACTGATCAGACTTTTTATTTTTTTACAGTTTTCTTTTCACATAATACTCTGCATATACATTTTAAAGCATTCCTGGTAGACATTAAAGACAAGGTTACAAAAACATTTCTATTGAAAACCATGCATTTTCTCTTGCTTCTAACCTGCTTAAAAATTTATCTTTTGTTTAAAGGTTCCATATTTCAGCTAGATCTGAAGAAGTGTTTTCTCCATTTGGAAGCTGCTTTAAATCAATTCAGCCTTTTTTAAAAGTTGAAGGCACTAGCCTAGAATTGTAGGGGGGGCTGGGGGGGAAAGGCTGTTATCACACTCCTACCCCAACCAGAAGTTACTTTATAAGGTGAACTGCAGTAACAAAGATTAAACTCTTGAAAATTTCCAATTTCAGAACAGGTAAATGCCTGACAATACAGACCACCGAAAGCAGTCTGCACACTAAGATTTCTAGACTCTGACGGGAAACTGTGTGTACAATGCTTTGTAAAGCAGAGCTAAACACGCCAGGCTGGGCCTACTAGCTCCAGCCATGGGGAACAGGCTGAAGCGTCTTAAGAAGAAGCCATCTCATTCTGCTCCCTATCTTCAAGCGGAAGAGCTTTGTTCTTTTCATTAAATTAAAACCCTCCACAAACTGTCAATATCAATATATATGATACCTCCCTCTCTTCAGACTCCTACATTTGTCTATTTGAACTATTTATGCTGCTATGTAAGACCATTCATTTCTGAGTGGAAATGTAAACTGAATTTAAGAGGTCCCTTAATCTTCTCTTTGCCAAACGAAGTAATCCAGTGGCATTATGCTTTCCTCATATAGTTCATCTTACAGCTCTTAGAACTTTTGTCCTTGTCACTCCTCTCTTCTTCAGATTCCTCATTAGAGTTCTCTTATGAGAGTCAGATACCACCATCACCTATTGCACAATTAATGCTGATCACCAGGAATAGGTACTTGAATTAAAGTATCTGAGGATGACTCAGTATAACCTCTACGTAGGGGTGGGCACTTCTAAGTGCTTTAATGATATTTTCATATTTGATCTCATCAAAATAATAAAAAACACAAAGTACTATTATTAGCTCTTTTACAAGTGAATCTGCAGCACAGAATGGTTAACCAGTTAATGGTTAACCTTGGGATGCTTTGCCAGTGAGCTGAGATTTGGAATAAAGTCCTAGAGTCACTAGAGAACAATGCTTCCCAAACAGTAATGTACACGGGAATCAGCTGTGAATCTTGTCAAAGGATACTGGTACCGTAGATCCAAGGTGGGGCCTAAAATTCCACATTTCCAACAAGCTTCTGAGTGATGTTGACTGCTGGTCCGGGACCACATCATCACCCAGTACACAGCATCTCTAAGTGCCCTCCCTCCTGCGTGTCAGCAGGAGGAGGCCGTCCTCCCCCTTTATGGTCAGTGCAATACATTACTGGACTCCTTTCTTTCCTCCCTTTAATCTATCCTTAGAATACAGTGTTGTTTTTTCTCTTTGGCCTCCCTTTTTTGTTCTGGAAAGAAGCATATAGAAAATAAAATATGAGATGCAAAATAACCCATTTTCTCCTTTGGAAGGAAGCAGTAGTCTAGATTTCCAGAGCAGTATAACATTTCTATTGTGGCTGACTACTGCACTAATAACAATTAGCAAATATTACCTGTAGGGCTTGAGAATTTAAATTGGGGGAAGAGTCCACAGAAAAAAATAAACAACCACATTTTTCTCTTCTACTTTCAAATAGATATCCATCCTCTACATTGCCCAAGCCCACTTTTAAGCCCAAGTTTACAATATAGCTTCTGAATCCAGTTTAACATTGCTGACCATTAGCTATGGCCTTAGGGAATAGCATTCTCACCACACTTGCATGTACTTTTTAATGTGATTTGAAAATCTGACCCAATATAATAATTCTCAGTAAAAATTAACAATTGCTATAACATAATATTTGTAACTAGAGTGAAAAAGGAGAGTTCTTATAGAACGGAATCACATCTAACATTTTAAGGTTAAATTAGAAAAAGTAGTAGGAATATCTCATTTCTTGCCTCTTTAAAAATGACTGAGGCTACTGCTCACAAATGTAAATTACTGCTCAGAGAAAAATTAAGTAACTCCTATGTGCAGGTTTATTATCTAAACTCAGCAAATGCTACGAAGACCGAAGGTAATAAAGCATTTTATGAAGAACTTCACTTCACTGGTTCCTAATATAATTGAGCTTATGTGGACTGTTTAGCGGAGTGATATTTTAAGAACTGGTAAAGAACCAGATTATTTGCTTGACCCTCCACTCAAGAAATATTATAGAGAAATACCCAAAACACTCAAGGAGAAAAGTTTGACAGTGTCATTAAAGTCAAGAGTTAGGTTTTTGCCTTACTATTTTAACATTATTGACTGCCAAATAAGTTAATCCACATTGTATAAACCATATAGTGGTTTATACAATGTGGTTTATACAATCCACATTGACTGCCATATTCACTGATTTGTGTACCAGTGGGGTCCCTCGGCCTGGCCTGTGGGGATCCGGCTGAAATTGGCTCTCCAACATCCCCTGAGGGGTCCTGGATTGCGAGAGGGCACAGGCCAGGCTGAGGGACCCCACCGGTGCACAATCGGGGCCGCGGAGGGACAGGCCAGGCCGAGGGGCCCCACCGGTGCACAATCGGGGCCGAGGAGGGACCGCAGGAGGGCTCCAGGGTGTGTCTGGCCCATCTTGCCCAGTCCTGATCAGCCGCACCTCAGCAGCAAGCTAACCTACTGGTTGGGAGCGTCTGCCCTCTGATGGTCAGTGCACGTCATAGTGACTGGTTGAATGGTCAAACGAATGGTCAGACATTTAGCATATTAGGCTTTTATTATATAGGATGCTTAACAAAGGAGAATTGGATCTACTGTACAAATCAAAAGTAATGACCAGAATAAAGCCAATGATTTTTACTTTACTTTTCTGTTTTAAGCAATTCCACTATGAGATAGAAAATTTCTCTATTTAGTGTCTGTCTAGTGGTGGTTATTCTTGAAAAATCAGTCTAAGCTAAATCAGTTCACCCTTTTCTGCATTAGGAGTAAGAAAAATATCCTCTTTTGGACTAAGATAATATATAAATATAATTGAATGTGTTCAGAAAATTGAGTCAATGTTAGCAGCCAGAAAAGAATTAAAAAAATGTTTTTATTGATTTTTTTTTTAAGAGAAGAAAGGAGAGGGAGAGATAGAAACATTGATGAGAGAAACACTGATTGGCTGCCTCCTGCATGCCCTGTACTGGGGAACAAGCCTGAAACCCGGGCATGTGCCCTGATCTGGAATTGAACCACACTGGCCAGGCCAGAAAAAAAATTTTAAGAAAAAAATTAAGTAAGTACAGTAGGATTTCTGGTTCCAGACAAATGGAGCCCTGGACATCATATATAAAACAAACATAAGACGACTCAGAAAGAAGGAGAGAAGGTGATAGAGTGGCCAAAGGCTTCGGAACCTGGGGAACAACACAATGGTGAGTTGCCTAGTTTTGTTTTGCCTCATACACCCTGGACTGGGTGTTCGAGAAGTCAACAGCCCAGAAATGCCAATGGACATGGAAAGAAAAACCCAGGAGCAGCCTGCTCTCACTAGCCAAAAGAAAAGGAAAGCAAAGGGCACCTCGCCTAGCAAAACAGAAGATGTTTAAACAGGAACTGTCTTACTCTAGCCAAACCCGTACAGTACACTGCAACTCCATCCCCGCCCCCCTCCATCCGCAAGGACTAAGACTTCTTGGTGTTCCTCTACCCCAGTCCCCTTTCTGCTGAGGTGGAATCAGAGTAGACTGAGTGAGGAGCCAGTGCTTTGATCCCTATCTGATGATAGGGAGTAGTCACTCCCTTTACCACATCCTTCATGATTATCAGTAGAGGCCTCCCAGGGAGGCTGACCCTCCATCCCATCCAGCTCTAATTAGGTGTCGCCCCACTGGGGTAGTGCCAGAGGAGGCTAAGTGGAAAGCCAAGAATTTCACAACCTACCAGCAGGAATAGCAGAGGCCATCTGGGACGCCCCTGTGCTTCTCAGCCAGGGTGGTATCAGGAGAGGTCTAGTAGGGAGTGGAATTCCTCCCCCCACCCAGCAGTAATGAGGTACCCCCTCCACGGGTGTCAAAGGAGGCTGAGTGGGGATCATGAAATTCCTTCCTCACCTAAAGTAATGAAGTGGACTCCCCTTCCCCGCCACTGCTATGTCAGAAAAGGTCTGTTAAAAGAGATGATTTAAATAAGACTATAACTTACCACCCAAAACACTGAGGATACAACTAAAAATAACTTGCCACACCAAGAGACAGAATAATCTATTTCCATTTGAATAAGAAAAGACAATCGACAGATGCCAATACTGAAATGACACAGATGCTGGACTTATCTGGCAAGGATTTTTAAAGTAGCCATCATGAAATGCTTCAATGAGCAATAATAAAAAAGCTTAAAACAAATGAAAAGTCTCATAAAGAAATACAAAATATAAAGCTCAAATGAAAATTTTAGAATTGAAAAGTACAATAACCAGAATAAAAAAAAAACAAACTTACTGAATGGGGCTCAAAAAAAGAATGGAGAGGACATAGGAAAGAATTAGTGAATTTGAAGATAGAACAATACACATTATCCAATTTGACAATGAAGAGAAAATAGACTGAAAAAGAACAGGAACAGAGCCTCAGGGACCTGTGTGAATATAACCAAAGATCCAGCATTGGACCATTGGAGTCCCAGAAAAAGAGCAGAAAGAGGGTAGCTTTTGGCTTCTCCCATAAGCCTTCAACGAAGCACATCCTAAGAAAAGCCCTCACCTATACTTTCTTCTTAAGTTGCCAACATCTCTCTCTCCTCCCCACTGTTACCAAAACTCTAAAAGATTCATCTACACTCATTGTCTCTACTTCCTAATTTCCAATTTAAGTTTTGGCCCAGTACAATATGTTTCCGTTTTCTTGACAAATATCACCTAATCTATTAATTGCTAAATATAACCACCTGATTTGGGGTTTTTATCCTCCTTGCCACTTTCTCCCTCTTCAAATGATCTCTCCTCCTGAGTTACTGGCCCATTCTACTTTTACCTTACAGATTACTCCTTTTAAAATCTCTTTCACTGACTTTCCCTTTCTTTACCCACCATTAATGCAGATATTCCCTAAGATAATGCCCTAGGACCTAGTCCATTTTCACTACCTCTTTCCACAACATTCTATTCTACGATAGCTTCAAATTTAATGTATGCTGATGACTCCCAAATATCTATTCCTTATCTATACAAGAAAAGCAGTGTGACTCGAGGTTCTCTAGCAGTCCTGCATTCCAAACATGACTATTATCCGTAGAGTACATGCACATATTTGGCACTATATGGTTTATACAATGTAGGTGAGACGATTGGTAAGCCTCCAATTTCTCAAATAATTTTCAGTATTTTCAAGTCATGGATTTTTACATTAAAATAACAAAAGTTAATGCTCCAAAAAAGTTTTAACACCCTACTACTCTTTAGAGCATCATCAAAATGTTATTTAATGGTGTCACTTTATTGCAAAGAAAGTGCTAATACATACCATTTTCCTTTGAAGGAAACATGAAATTTATTTTACTGGAAAATAATATTGCACGTTTAATTCCTGACTAGATTACCCTTTGAAGTGAATTCAAAATGACATATGGTATAATACAAATGAATTAAGTTAGGGTTACCTACATACAATAAAAAAGAAATCACATTGAATAAAGTTAAGGGCTATGTTATTCATCAAAATAAAATTTCTTCTTTTTCTCTAACTGGCATCAATAAGATTACAGCAATATTCAGTTTTCTGACACCTAAATGAACTGTTTTCTAGTTCTATCTATACTATTTGTGCAATAACTGTTTAAAAATGACTTAAAAGCAATGAAAAAAATACCACATAGTTCACCACATTGGTAAAATCATTTATATGACCTATTTATACTAACAGAATAAAGATTACAAGTACTACATTACTTTACTATACTTGACATTTTCAATGATCAACCAGGTTATGTATATCTTCCCACCAGTTTGGGTAATGGCTCTGAAATATATAGACCATGTAGAAATGACAGACTGTGTTTTGAGATATGCAGATCACCATATGGCATCAACAGGTATTAATGCTGAGCACGAGTCAAGAAAATATCTAAGAAAAGTTTAATAATGAAAGTAGTTTTGTGCTTAAATAAATATGGCAAACAAAACTTTTAGTCCCTTTACTCAAAGGAAATCTTTTCTAATAGATACGTATTTAAAGTTGGATCATGGTCACCTTCATACAAGTGGTAGGTACCAATTATCTGACACTCCCTTTGAACATAGAAGTATCAAACAAACAAGGCAGGCACTCTTCACATCTTTTCCTGGAACACTGTTAGCTCCTTCAATTTAAAAAAAAGTTGTATATAAAGATGCCAATAGGCCATGATAATGAAGTACCCAGCGAGCAATCTGTACAAATCCTGATAGGGCTCAGGGAAATAAATTTGCTTTGGCATTATTTCTAAGGATGCCCCATGGAATAAAATTTGGGATGTTCTGTCTCTAGAAAATGGTAGAGGATTTTTAACTTTATGTAAGTGTCAATCCAATTGCCAGTGAAATCTCCCTTTTAATAAGAGCAGGGCCACAATAATGTAGCTGAAAACATGCACTCCCAGAATACAGACATAATCCCTCAGCTATCTGCTCTAATTCTTATCATACACAAGAGATTGATTAAAAATGAAATGCAAGCTCCACTGGGTGGCACAAGACTAAGCCACAGGAAGGGTTACTTTCTCCTATTACTAAAATGTATTCTGCCTTTTATTTTCTCATTTAAAAATATATTTAGATTACAAAATTAAAACAAATAAAAGTAACACTGCATAATTTAACTGTCATTTTCTACCAAATTGCTTATAACTGTAACCATAAAATGATAATAATCTACCATATGTGCAGCTGCAAAACTAAGAAAAGCACTGGTCAGTGCTGCTGCGAAATGTGAACCTACTACTCCCCCTGGTGCCTGTGCAACTGAATTGCAATAAAATAAAAAGTTCATTTCTTCAAGAAAGTGTGAAATTTCATACACAGTACTGTCAGTTCTGCTACAATACTTGCTTTGAAAACACAAATTTGTGTCAGTACATTTTGTGTAATAAATAATTTGAGCAAAACGTTGAGTATCACCCATGAGAAACCCTAGGTGCTGGCAGAAAACGGCACTCAGCTGACCCAAGCCCAGTAAGAACACACAAGACACATATCCACAGGCCTCATACCCCAAACATCTACCAGCTATGGTAGTTCACCTGTGTCTAATGTTAAAATAGTCCATCCAATCACAGTTACCTGTCTATCACTTTACAATAAGTCACAAACTGAGACCCTTTTAATATCTACTTCCACAAGCATACTTAAGGTATTTTCAAGATCAAGTGCCATATTTATTGTAGTATTTATACATTTCTTTTTTTTTATATCCTCACCCAAGGACATGCTCTTACTACTTTTAAAGAGAGAAAGGAAGGAAGAGAGAGATAGAGAGAGACAAACATCAATGTGAGAGTGACATATCGATCGGTTGCCTCCTGCACACGCCCTCACCAGGGATCTGCATGTGCCACAACCTGGGATCCAACCAGCAACCTGGGTATAGAAGCCCTGACTGGTAATCCCACCTGCAAACTTTCCGTGTCTGGGATGACACTCCAACCAACTGAGCCACACTGGCCAGGGCAATATTAATACATTTCTTAATATTTCTTAATTATTTAATGTGTAAAACTGTGCTGTCATTTTTACCAGGTTACTTTAAAAAAAATTTCACTATTGAAGTTTTTGAGTGTTGGCCCCTACACCCATTTTTCCAATAAGCCCTGTGGGTTTTTGTTTTTTGGCATCATCTTGCATGTGGTGATTTTTAGGAACGCACGATATTATAGCAGAACTAATTGTATAACAACTAGTAAAATTTAAATGCCTCTACTATATTAGTGTATAGGATAAGAGTAATTACAAATAATTATCTAAATTTTGTAACTTTAAAAAAGGTACTTTATCTATTTCCATGAAAGTACTGACTTTTTTATCTATCTCCTTTTAGGAAGGCTCTCTCTTCAGTTATAGATGTTTATAATATTTTAGGAGGGGAAAAAACAAACACATAGCCATTATTCCCATTCAAGCTATTCATCATACCAAATAGTTTGTGCTGCTCTAACTGACAATCAAGTCTTTCCAGAAATCTGAGGTGAGAAAAGGTCAGAATAACCAAAAAAACAGACAGGATGATTCCTGTTTTGAGTTAACATGTCATTCAAAACTTGAATTGGTCAAAAAGTTGCAAAAGAAAAATAAGCAATCCATTAAAGAGAGAGACTAGGTTCGAGGGAACACAGACAGCCCCAAGAGCTGCTCTCGCAGATGATAAATGCAGTTTCTCACAGGCCTCCGTTTTCTGAAAAATACCAACATTACATTCAGAAAAAAGGAAATTTGGAATAAAACCTTTAGGGATTCATAATCCTTCACTTAGTTAACACTCTTGATCACACTGAACACCTCACTGTCACATGCCTCCCTTACCAAAGTGCACTTCAATATTAGCAGTTTGTCTACACTGGGCTTACCCTTCCCACACTATCAACCTGCTTTAAACAGAGAAAAACTCACTAGAGTGTGGTCCATGGACAGCAGCCTTGGTATCACCTGGGAGCTTGTAGGAAATGCAAAATCCTGGGCCCTCTCTAGTATGGGTCAGAGCCTGCACTTTCTCGAGCTGCCCAGGTGACTGATGTACACATTCAAGCCTGAGGAGCCCTGCTCCAAACAATGACGAAGTTCCACGCTCCATTTCTGTTCGTCTTGCACTTTTATAGAGTTAAGAAGAGCAGCTTTCCTGCCACCATAGTCATGGCTCTTTACCAGTAAATTAACAGGAATGCTCATTTTTTTAAAATTTGCTATTTTGCTAGGCTTTTGAACCTTGTTAGAATACTATTTGTTTGGATCACAATAAATAAGAATGAATAAAATGGGATAAAATTGATTAAATATGACTAAATATTAATTCTTAAATAGGCAGAGTTTCATGTATAAGTATATATAAAATATAAAACACATGGGTTTTCATATGTACATGCAAATAGCAGACATTTGTGCAATAAAAACCCAAGCAACTCATGCTTATGTCATATGCCTAGGACACATTTCATTAATTAAATAAAATAATTTTTTAAACCTCACAGAATTCATGTTTTCTTCCCAAATTGGATATAAAAGCACCAGTTTGTCTTAATTACAACGAATTAAAATATACAGAAGAAAAGGTTTAATAATGGTACCCTTATTATATTTGGGGTGATAGGGTATTTATCAGAGTTCTACTGAAAACCAATACATAGCTCGTTAATGCTTGCATATTACCATATAATTTTAAATGCCTAGAATCCAGGAATTTTCTAGTAAAATGACCCCTGTTCTCTCAAACTCTAGCCTGTGAACTCCTAATACGTACACAAACAGTACATACTCGACACAAACTAGCCTGGCCTCTCTCTCTCTCTCGTGCTTTTAAAAAACATTGAAATATATTTGACCTAGTACAATGAGTAAACAATGAGTAAATTTAACCTGCACAGCATGCTAATTTGATACATTTATATAGTGTAGTATGATTGCCAATGTAGTGGTCACATAATTATCACTTTTTGTGTGTGTGTATGTGTGTGGTGGGAATATTTAAGATCTAGTCTCTTAGCAAGTTTGATGTTTATAATACTGTTGTCTATATTCTCCATACTGTGCATTAGATCTCTAGGCTTTATCTACTAGTTTACATTTCTCTCTCCTTGTTCTGTTTCTTACAAGTCTACAGTATGTATGCTGCAGAGTCTTTAGAAAGGATGAGGCCCCCAGCCCCATAAATATAGACAATATATAAAAACAACAACAAAAACAATGAAACAAAGACTAATATCAAACCAAACCAACCCCAAAATCCTCACTTGCCACTATGAGGAAGTCAGCAAACACTCCTGCCCTACCTGTATCCAGGCCCAGGAACAGTGGGGAAAAACTGTCAGTACTCCAGAATCCATATTGAGCACAGGTGGCAGAAGCCCACCACTAGAGGAATTTAAACTCTGTGCACTGAAGAAACTACAGTTACAGCAAAACCCGAGTCCCGTTCAACCATTGACTAGAATAACTCACACTGCACACTACCTGCATGCCTGGTAAAAGAAAGAGGTGCCCATTTCTGAGCGCAAGTACTATTTACTTAGGGCTCTACTGTTCTTTAACATACAATGTCAGGTATTAAATAAAAATAAAAAATTCTTTTCATGGACTTATCATCAAACTGGATACAGCACAGGAAACAATCAAATAACTTGAAAATAAGGCAGCAGAAATGATCCAAAATGAAACTCAAAGATGATAAAAAGAACAGAGCATCCCAGATCTTAGATACCATGTCAAACATGTGTTACTACAATCCAGAAAGAGACAGGAGAGAGAAGGGGCTGGGAGGAATATGTGAAGGATAATGAATGGCCAAAAACTTTGTAAAATTAATGAAACAAAGCAAACCACAGACCAAAGAAGCTAGAAGAGCTCCAAGCAGGATCTCTCTCTCTCTCTCTCTCTCTCTCTCACCCCTCCCTTCTACTCACTCTAAAAAATCAATGGAAAAAATGTATTTTCGGGTGAGGATTCACAAAATATTTAAAAATTATTTTTATTATTATTTTTATTTATTTATTTATTTTTTAAATATTTTATTGATTTTTTACAGAGAGGAAGGGAGAGAGATAGAGAGTCAGAAACATCGATGAGAGAGAAACATCGATCAGCTGCCTCCTGCACATCTCCTGATGTGCCCGCAACCCAGGTACATGCCCTTGACCGGAATCGAACCTGGGACCTTTCAGTCCGCAGGCCGACGCTCTATCCACTGAGCCAAACCGGTTTCGGCTAAAAATTATTTTTAAAAAGCTACAAAAACTGAGTGAGGGTTTCAGACAACAACAACTATAAGATGAAAAAATGTTCAGAGAACTACCTAAAAAAAATAGAAACAAAATCAAGGGGACAAAGAGTGAGAGGTGAGAGAGGAGAAGAAAAATAGATGAAATGAATGTTACTTGCAAAACCATTTCAAAGAAGTCATTTGTAAGAAATATATAAGAACCAATTTTTTTCAAGAAGGCTAAACTGTATCTAATCAGATAGAACACATCTAAGGAACAGTGATCTGTTCATACAGTGCAAAACAAGGCTCCAAACTTATTTAGTATCTTCTAGATCTGCCCAGGAAGAAGGTATTTAATCAGGGACCTGTAAAACACCTTTATTCTATCTCTTATCCTTACTCAGCCCAGCCCTCCACTGTTCATACAAATCCAATGTTCCCTCTATAGTCTTTAATATTCTACCAAGGTAAGTCTTTATGTCTACTGTCTTTACCTAAAATCTTCCCTCACATTCCCTTATCTTGCATGTAAAGTAAATATAAATTTTACCTAAGAGTAATCATAATTCTATAAACTTTAAATATAACCTTACTGTTTCTAAAACACATTTTCTTGTATTCCATCGTTTGATCTTTATGGCAACATCATGATGTATTATCCTCTTACAAATGGAGCAAGGGTAAGACATGACTGAAGGCCATCTCAGTTCTGGTACTCCCAACAGCCCTTTACAAATTCACCTCAAATAAAGAGCGGAATTCACTTGCTGGCTCGGGATATTGCAGTTCCTTAAGGTCCCCAATGACTTTCTGTTCAACAAATCCAATGTATACTTTATATTCTCTTATATGACTTCTCTGGGTCAGTAACTCTGTTGAATTGCTATCTTCCTTCAGCAATTTTTGGCACAACTCAACACTATTGCTTTTCAATAGCTATTCCTTCTCATTCTAAGCCCCTGTCTTTCTACACTTAATAAGTGTTAGGTCCTGTCCTTGGCTTTCATCTGTCTTCATGCTCTAAGTTCTTCCTGGGCAATCTCACCCAAACTCTAAACTTTGGAAGCCAATTACATTCTGATGACTCTCAGAAGCACATATTGGGTCCTGAATTTTATTCTCAATTCCACATTCTTATCTTAATCAAATTGAGCTTATCTTCAAAGTTAATATGGCCAAAATTAAGTCATAACCTTTTTCTCTTTTTAAAATCTTTTCCCCATATATGCCTATCCCATATTCCCAATTCAGAAATCAGGGTCATCAGATATGTTAGGTCCCACACAAATCCTCATACCTATTCTATTCTAAACCACTGTCAAGTCTGTTTTGTCTTTTCTATCTTCGTTACCACTGCTTTAGCTCAGTCTTTACCATCTCTCTCATCTGGACTACTGACTTATTATACAGTAAGCATCTGAACACTAATTTCACCCTTTGAATTCATTCTTCATACTGCTGAAAAAATTCTTTTAAAACACCCATCAGACTAAATTACTGGCCCCTATCTTCAATAATCAAAATCAATACCCTTCTCCTCCCCCAGTTGATACCCAACAGGGTAAGTCTAAACACCTTTGCCATTCAAAACACTCAATGATTTGGACTAAACGTACCCATCCAGGATCATTTCCTCCGTCTTTCCTTTGCAATTTCCATCTCACCACTGCAAGTTGTACTTTCATTACATCAAACTCCTGATGTTTCCTAAACACATTACAATAGTGCTATCCAACAGAAGTTTCTGTGATGAGATGTTCTATGTCCATTCTATACAGTACCAGTCACATGCGGGCAACCAGGGAACTGAAAATGTGGCAAGTACTGAATTTTTCATCTTATTCAACATGAGTCAATTTAAATTTAAACTGTCACATGTAGCTCATGGCTACCATATTAAACAGTGCAGGTCTATGATCTCTTACCTATGTTGGGATATGTCCTTCCATCCAGAATGTTCCTTTCTTTACCCCTTACTTGTTGACATGGTATTTTTCTATTCATCTCTCAAGTTTCAACTCACTGACTGTTTTATACAAAGTCTTCTTTGCTCCTAACAACTCCCACAACAGTTTATGCCAAAAGATAAAAATTAAAAAATAAGGTACCATTTATCATACTGTGGTTATTCTTTCAAGACATTTGCAGTATTTGTTGTGTGTTAAATGCTGTGCACGACAATGATATCACAAAGAATAAATCAAACTCTGTAATAAATTTTTGCTATTAGGACAAAGAACTGCTAAACTATGTGAAAGGTGCTATCCTGGAAGCACGTGCCAATATTGTTCTCTGGACAATGCCCTGTTCTTTCTAAATCCTGATGCTTTTTCACATACTTTTCTTTTTGTCTGGCACTCCCTCCTTTGCCTTCTCTTCTTGGTTAAATTCTTTATGCTTTAAGATTCAGTACCCGGAAAATATCTTTATCACACTGCATTACAATATCTTGTTTGTTTCCCCCATACAGTCCATAAGACAGTACCTAGTATATAGCTGGCATTCAAAAACTGTTTGCAAAATATATGTCTACATACTAAGCAAGAAAAATATTATCAATTAACATTATTCTTACTTTCACTTCTTCCAATAACATACACAACTCTGACTTTTCACTGAACCTTATAAGGCAAATTTACATCTTTGGTAAATGGACATATTCTGAAAGATCTACGAGTCAAGTCAAACTGAACACATCCAAAACTTATTTAACTTATCCAAAAAAAACTACCTGAGCCTTGCTTGAGTCCCTGCCTCTTCAGGGGACCAATACCTACAAGGAAAAAAACAGGTTTTATGCATTTTGCAACCAAGTACAATAAATGTTATACATGGTCCACTTTTACTCAAAACACTACAACTGCCTATCAACTATTTTATCTTTCACTACCTTCTCTCTTAAATCAAACCAAATGACCTAAGAATTATGCAATGGCCATTTTATAATTTTGGTTGTAAGTGCTCAGAAGAGTAAAAAGTAATATCTTTCAAAGAGCAAAACCAAAATTACTCACTTTTTATTCTTTCTTCTCCTATTATGCAGAATTCCTATGAAATTAAATAAATGACAACAACAGAAAAAACCTTAGGGATAATAAAAGTGTACCACCAAGTATTTGTTGCACTGAATTAGTAAAAGTTCTATTTGTACATGAAAGTAAAGAATCATAAATCAGTTTTACATGATTATTTGGAGCTCTGCTTTCAACTTCCAGCCTATTTCTGATCTTAAGTGGAAAAGAATATAGTCTTCCCCTTTAAGAATAAGTGCAAGTTTTTCACAAATGTCCTAAAACAACTGAGAAATTCCATTCTATTTCAAGTTGTCAGAGAGATTTATAATGAACTAGAGGCCCGATGCACAAATTCGTGCACGGTGGGGTCCCTTGGCCTGACCAGCGATCGGGGCCAATCAGGCCGGCCGGTCAGGGGAAGGGACCGTGGCAGGTTGGCCGGCTGTGGGAGGTTGGCTGTAGGAGCACACTGACCACCAGGGGGCAGCTCCTGTGTTGAGCGTCTGCCCCCTGGTGGTCGGGGGTGCCATCATAAGCCGACCGGTCAACTGGTTGTAAAGGTCCTTAGGCATATATATATATATATATATATATATATATATATGTTGCATTCTGTCATATTTTTTCATCCATTGAGATAATCATACAGTTTTTTTTTGCTTTTGGTTAAAATGGTGAATTACACTGACTATTTTAAATTTTGGTCATGATTATATATTATAGATTTTTTATGCAGCTGGATTTGACTTGCAAATATTCTGTGAGAAATACCCTCTCCTCTTCAATTTTTAGGAATAGTTTGTGTAGAACCACGTGCAGGGAAGAGGCCCGTTTGTGACTGGCCCTTGAATGACTCTTGGGAATTGACCTCGTAGAATGTTCTGATAAAAACTGTTTTGCCCATTTAGAACCTTGAACTGTACCAATTTGTCTAATAGTTTGTGAAAATGATGTGAACATCTGCTTTTGGTAACTACACTCAGTCACGCAGGCACTGTGTGACTGATGCCCAGTAAAGACCATGAAGTCGGCAAAAGAGCCACTGGAAAGCAGGAGGCTGGATAATCGCCAGAGCTCACACAGGGATAAAACGACGTAGCATTCCCATCAGCCAGAACAGAGAAACTATATATCACACGAGTATTTGATAGGGTCCTCAGAGAAGTCACACCTTAAAGATGGCCCCAGAATAAAGATTGCTATGGACATACTGAAATGATGCTTAAAAACAAGATTCAAAAGACACAAACCGATTCCAAATAACTTTGTTTCAGTGTCTGAATAATGATCCAACTTTTTATAATCTACAAAAAGTAAAACAAATTAAGGTTCACAGGGTAGAGGATAAAGGTTAAATGTTACTTTGCAAGGTTCCTCTAACAAGTACAATATTAATTCTATTTGAATAAAGTGCATACTGTAATCCCTAAAGCAACCACTAAACAACACTGCAAAGTGGCACAACTAAAATTCCAACAGAGGAATCAGTATAATGCACTAAACATTCAGCTAATACAAAACAGGCAGAAAAGGAGGCTCAGACAAATATGACAAATAGTAAACAATAGCACAATGGAAGCCCTAAATCCAATATCTATCATTAAATAAGTGTAATAAACTAAGTATTCATTTTAAAATACAGACTGTCAGACTGGATATAAAAAACAACACCCAGCTATATACTGCATACATAAATGCACTGGGGGGAAAAAGCAATAAATAGATTTCAAGTATAAAGGATGGAAGAAGATAGGTCATGCAAACAGTAAGCATAAGAAAGTTGTTGTGACCATATTAATATCAAAATAGACTTCAAGGGTGTAGGTATTACCACAGACATAGAGGCAAATTTCATAATGAAAGGGTAAATACATTATGCACATATAACAATAACAAAGGTATATATACTTAGTAATATAGCTTCAAAGACACTATCAAGTGCCTTGATTCAATTAACATTTAAATTTAGAAAACACTACTACTAACAACTACAAAATACATATGTACTAGTATATATTCTTTTCAAGCGCACATAGAATCATCAAGATATACCACATACTGGGCAGTAATACAAGTCTCATTAAATTTTAAAGGGTAAAATTATATAGAGTATTCGTAGCATAAAGTAATTAAGTTAGAAATCAATAACAATGTACTCTAAATAATTCATGTAAAAATTTTTTTAAAAATATTTCAAACTGAATGATAATGTAAATACATTATTCCACAAATTATGTAATGCAACGAAATCAGAGCTTAAATGGATATTTATAGTTTTTAATGCTTATGTAAAAATGAAGAAAGTCTTAACAATGATCTGTTTCCATCTTAAGATGCTAGAAAATAATTGGAAAGAATCCATATAAGAACAGGAAAAACAAAACAAAAAAACAGACATGATGGAAAATTAAAAATGCCCAAAGTGGGCTTCTTGAACATTAATAAAATTGATAAGACCATTGCAAGACTAATAGGAAAGAAGAAAAATACTAATTGCCAATATGAGGGGAAAAAGAGGCGGTATCACTACAGATTTTATACAAATCAAAAGGAAAATAAGTGAAATCCCACTTCCTGCGGGGAAAAAGAGGCGGTATCACTACAGATTTTATATAAATCAAAAGGAAAATAAGTGAAATCCCACTTCCTGCAATGATGAAATAGTGTTTGTTTTTGTTTGTTTGTTTTTGAATAGTTTGTTTTGAACCAACTCTTCCACAGGTAACAATTTAAAGTTCTAGACATAAAACTCTAGATGTAAAAAAACAAAAACAAAAACCATCTACCTCAAGGCACTGAAGGTTAACCCGAAACAGGAAAAGGGTTGCCAATTAGAAGAAGGAAACACTGGGTTAGTTTCCTGTTCTAAGGCTTTTCCCCAGAAGGCAAGTACCATATCAAAGAACTCGTTCCCTAGCCGAAGTCACTGCTGTACCTTCGTGTGGGTCCAGTTCTGGAGTGTCTATTCTGCTGCATTTATCTATGGATCTGTCCTTTTGACAGTACTGCACTGGGTTACTTGAATTAAGCTGGGTCAAGGAAATCCTCCAACTTTTTCCTTTTTGTAAAAAATTGTTTTAGATATCCTAGCTCTTTTAACTTTCCACTTAAATTTAGAATTTCCTTGTCTATATCTACAAAAAATGTTGCCTGGAGTTTCGTAGAAATTAACAATTCCAGAATAATTAACATCTTTACTATGCTAAATCTTCCACTCTGTACACATGGTTGGTCTATCTATTTAGGTTTTCTCTTATTTCTTTCATCAGCATTTTGTAGCTTTTAGCATACAGACCCTGCATATACTTAATGCCTAATTGTTTTATTAGTGGGGAAGACATTGTAAATGGTGCTTTTAAAAAAATTTTAGTTTCCTGTTGTTCCTTGTGACAGATATTTGCATGTTGACCTTGTATCCTGTAATATTTTCAACTCATTTAATAGTTCTAGGATTATTTTTAAAAAGATTCCTTGGAATTTTTATGAAGATAACCAAGGTATCAGAGCGTAAAGCTTATATCCACCACCATATTCAGGACTTTTTGCTGTCTCATTGAAAGACTTTCCTCTGAGTGCTTTTATATGCTTTAGCTCACAAAGAAAGAGACTGAGCAGCCCCTGCTTCTTACGTTCTTCACTATATTTATATTACATTCATACCATCATAGGGAAATAAAAGCTCAAGTGACTACACAAATCACCCTAAGACTTTGTCACCATGAGCCTCCCTTTCTGTATATTTTCAACTAAAATTTATACTACCCAGGTGGTAGAAGATGATAATCCAGATTACAGAGATTACCACATGACAGTACCCACAAGAGACCTTGAGGGGAAAAATCAATGTTTCGATAAAACTATATATTTCAATAAAGCTATATATTTTAAATTAAAAAAAAAGAGACTTGGGAAAAAAACCCAATTCAACTTTGAAAAAAACCTACCTTTATCATAAACCTCAAAGACTCCCCAGAGATAAAATTATAAAGCAGTAAGTAATTCACAGCAAAAACTGCAGTAACTACATGGCAACGAAAAACCATAAGAAAGAATCAACAAAAAACAGAGACTTACATGGGCTTCCTATCTGTCCCTTAAAGTAACTATATTTAACATGCATAATGAAAGAAAATAAAAGATGAACCGTGAACAGAGGACAGAAAACAATAAAGAATGCCCAAGTAGATTTGAGACCCAAATAAAACATTTTAGCTATAAAGATATGATGGAAGTTTAAAATTTTAATGATGTACTTAATGCAGTAGCTTAGATAGAAATAAAATGAGAAAGAGACCTTAAGAGAGATCTGAACAAGTTAGCTGCATAGAAAAGGAAGAGATGATATAAAGAGAGTTGAAAAGATAGGAAGGATAGAATGATCTAAAATATATCTAAAGTTTCATGAAGGCAAAGATGGAAAGAATGGGCAACAGCAACATAAGGAAATAATAATAAAAAATTTTCACTAGCAATGAAACACAAATCAACAGTGATTCAAGGTAACAAATGAATCCTGAGGGTAAACAGAAGGAAATTCATACCTAGAGTCATTATGAGGAAACCACAGAATAAAACAGATAATGAAAAGAGGACTGGGAATTCTCAAAAAAACTGAACAAAAATGGAAGCGAGAAGACAGTGAAATATCTTCAATGAGCTGACAAATGTAACTGTCAACTTAGAATTTTAAGAATGAAGATAAAATAAGAACATTTTAGACAGAAATGTAGATGAATACCAGGAAATCCTCACAAAAAGAAGTGCTAAAGAACGTACTTGAAACAGAAGGTAAGTGATGCCAGGTAGAAGGTCTAAGAGGCAAAAAATAATCTGTGTGTGTGTGTGTTTTTTTTAAGCTAAAACTCAAAAAAAGTTTAAAAAAATACACCCTATAATTCAAATGATAACAATGACAACATACAAACTGGAGAGCAGTTAATAGGATTAATGTGTTGTATGGGTGAAGAATAAAGATGTTAACTTTAGACTTTTGATAAGTTAAATACATATGTAAAACTGTATTGAGGAACCAGTAAAAAAATGAATATGCATTTAAAAACAAAGTGCAGATCTTTTCTCAGGCAAAAATATCTAAAAGTGCACAAAATGTTCTATAAATATTTATAAGTAATTAATAAACAATTTTAAAATAAGGGCAAGAACATCTCCCAATAGTGTGAGTAGGGAAGATTAATTTCCTTACTAGCAGTGGAGAGACTTAGCTTGATAGAGGATAAAATCTGCTGTAGCATGAAAAACAGACAACATGAATAAATAAAGAGAAAGGAAATTGTTGAACTAAAGAGACTTGTTTTAGGATAAGATGGCTATATAACATGGAGTCAACTAATGCAAAGACAAATTGCCAGGCTGACCATAAATAAAAATAAGCCAATAAAGTATTTGAAACTGTGCAAAACTGACTTTTATTCTCTTAAAAGTACTATTTGTATATAATTGAAAGATAATAATCCACAGCTGTCAAACAGCAGACTGCCACTTAAACATTAATCTTTGTAGTAACATTGGAAATTAGAGGAAACTATACTTAAACATTATTTTTTGAGGTATGAAAAATAAAGTCTATATACATATATTAATAATTAGACCACCCTATTTCAATACAATACATAAAATATGCAGTCTTTTTAAATTTTCATCTGAAAACCTGCTTCTTTAGTATAAAAGTGTCCTTGCCTAACTGGAAAGAGGTAGAGAAGTAGTTCTCAACCTTGGCTGCACATTAGAATCACCTGGGAATCTTTTTAAAATCCTGATTTCTGGGCCTCATCCTCCGGAAATTGTTTCTTTGTTAATAATTAGACCACCCTATTTCAATACAATACATAAAATATGCAGTCTTTTTAAATTTTCATCTGAAAACCTGCTTCTAAAGATTCCCAGGTGATCCTAATGTGCAGCCAAGGTTGAGAACCACTGAGCTAGAGCTTCAGGGACAAGGGATGGATCCAAACCCAGCTGGAATACTTACTAACTGATTGACATTAGGTGAGTTGCATAACCTCTGTGAATTTCAGTTTTCTGAGCTGTTACCACGAATATAGTAAGGAGTCACTATCTTTTCAACCAGCCATTATTTATTCTTGTCACTACAGGTAATCTTGATATGTGGCTATTAAAAGAACCTTACTTCTTTTTATTTCTCAAAGTCACATCATAGGCATAATTAAGTGCATTAGATATTATCAGACTGGGAGGAAAAAAGACTAAGAGAAGTCACACACAGTGTTTATGATCATAACAATGACAAATAAATTGCTTCCCAACTCAGTGCCTATGAAACTAAGAAACTTCTTAAATTCTGTAGTACTCATGTATGTTTCAATAAAAAATCAATTAATTAATGAGGTACAACCTTATTGCACTCTTTATAAATTGTCACAACTCCACCCAAAATCATTGCAGTGAACACTCCCTACTAAAAATGACTTATTTCAAAATAAGATTAAGGGTTGAAAATGTATTTGATAGATGTTAAAAAGGTATTAAGTGCTAAAAATGTATTTTATTATTGGTTAAACAACAACAACAAAAAACTCAATTGTCACTAATAAGTAAGCTTGGATGGAAAATACAGCCTACTCCAATTTGGCTGTGGAAATAGGGATTCCTTTGTGGACCTTCACTAACAATAAAGTTTATTTCAAAATGTATTATAAAATGGGGGAGCTACTCAATTTACATGTAACATATTATTATAAAAAACTGGCAATACTTCCATTTAATCAATAATTAATATACAGACTTGATTTCCATAGCTACAAATTATATCGTGAAATCCCCTGTATATATATTTACACCTGACATAGTCTCCCAAGTTAGTTTGCAAAAATATAATCAGAATTAGCTATAAAAAAAACTTTATGGGTTCCAGACAGTCAAACTGTCTGTAAGTTGATTAAATAAATGAAAACAAGTTACTTTAGTGCCTTAATAACAATTGTCTCTCTCAAGTAACTATTAGGCCTAAGCTCAAGAAAGGACAAACTGAGCAGTTCCTCCATAAAGAGGTAATAACTGTTTCATACTTCTTTTTAAGTTTATTCAAGAGGAAGAAAAAAAAACAGCTGCTTTTATTCCAAGTTAGTTAAAATTAATATAATTTAAGATACTAATTTCATTAATTCCCCAATTACTGCATTACTCCAACTTTATGTATATAAATTTGAAAACATAGAGGAGATGGACAAATTTCCCTAAAAGACACAAACTACCAAAGCTTATTCAAGAAGTAATAACTCAAATAGATAACCTGAATGACCCTATCTATTGGTGCTAGAGGCCATTATTGCCTTGTTCCAGATCTTAGTGGGAAAGCATTTAGTCTCTCACCATTAATTATAATTTTAACTATATGTGAAAAATGATGCTATACTATTGTAATGTAGCTATTGTATAATCCATCATTGGAAGGTTGACTGTTATTAGTTAAAGGTATATATAGACCTTACAGCATCCAGTAAATACCCAAAAGAACAAAGTGATAGCAAATAAGCCAACAAAAAAATAAAATACAAATTTTAAATATTCCATTAATCCAAAAGAAGGCAAAAAAAGGGAAAGAGGAAGGAACAAAGATCAAATGGAGTAAATTGCAAAATGATACACACAAATGTAACTGTATTAAGAATCACATAAAATATAAATGGTGGAAATACCTCAATTGAAAGGTATAGATATTAGATTGGATTAAAAATAAAAAGTACAACTCACCTATCTGCTGGCTATAAAATATGTACTTTAAATATAAAGACACAATCAGATTAAAGTTTAAAGGCAACGAAAAGTTATACCATGTTAACACTAATCAAAGACAGCCAGAGTAGCTTAATAAACAGGAGCCATTGTAGATTTTAGAGCAAAGAATATTACCAGGAATAAAGAGGCTACTTCATAACGATAAAGAGATCACTTCATCAGGGAGAGGTAACAATCTCAAACTTTTATGCACCTGAAAACAGATCTTCAAAATACATGGAGCAAAAATGGATAAAATGGCAAGGAGAAATGGGTAGATCCATAACATTCAGAAATATCAATTCCCCTTTCTCCGTAATTGATGGAACAAGTGGTTCATAAGGCAATATGCACACAGGAGCTTTGCACCACACATCTGACACCTACAGAATAATCCACCTAACAGCAGCAGAATACAAGTTAGTGGAATACACGCCTCTCACACACACTTTCCAACATGATCCAAAGGTATAAATTGGAAAGTGAGAATTTAGAAGAGAATGAAACTTATATTTCTCCACTGCTCATATCTCTTACACAAAACATTCCTATTGCAAGCAATTAGCACAAAGAGTGCTTTAATATACAGGGATATTGTTAAAATGCAGGTTCTGAAAAGTGAAGTTTAGCATGAGGCCTAACATTCTGCATTCCTAACAAGCTCCCAGGTGTTGGTGATCCTAACATCACATAGCCAAGGGGTGTACTTGCAGAGGAAGGGAATGACAGATAAGAGGAAAATGAATAAAGGAAGCCAGGGTCCCTTTATCTTTGCCTGCTTCTAGAACAGTGGTTCTCAACCTTCCTAATGCCGCGACCCTTTAATACAGTTCCTCATGTTGTGGTGACCCCCAATTTCACTGTTACAAATTGAACATAATTAAAGCATAGTGATTAATCACAAAAACGATTTGTAATTATATATGTGTTTTCCGATGGTCTTAGGCGACCCCTGTGAAAGGGTCGTTCGACCCCCAAAGGGGTCTCGACCCACAGGTTGAGAACCGCTGTTCTAGACCATCAATGACAGGCTAAATAAATAAATAAATAACCATTTTTTGAGTGAATCTAATATGGTTAGTCATGGCACAAAGCATTAAATATGCATTATTTCATTTAATCTTCACAACAACTCTTTGAAGTAAAGACTATCATTATCCTCACTTTTCAGAGAAGGAACCTGAAGTTTAGAGGTCAGTTATTTCCACACATCACAGAGCTATCTAGTTACCTGGCTTAGCAAGGCACAGGTGTTCTGAGCAGCACTAAATGAGCTCCATGGGCATTTTGTTTTCCCAACATTCTCCCTAAAATCACATTAATTTCAGGTTTCTCTTTCTTTTGAGTCCTTCCTCCCCCTCACTTGAAAGACCTATGCATGACCATCAAATTGAGCAGAGACCTTTTGGAAATACCATCACACAATTGAACTGCCAAGTATTACTATAAATACCCGCCAATAAACATCTTTTGGCTGACTTTTCTGTTGTATTCAAAAGAGATGCTTAATATTTTACCTCAAATAAAATATAAATTAATTGATACAAAATTAAAGGTAAGAGATCTGAAAAATTCTAACTTTCACTGTGATGTCAAACTAGACCTACTTGCATCCATTTACATGATTACATGATGAACTGGGAAAACATGAATATGCCATACACTGATGATTCCAAGAATGAAGCAATATTCTGCATTATTCAAAAATATCCCATAATGTATATATGTTTTTAAAATCAGGAAAAAGTAGGTTGAATTTTTAAAAATTAAATAAGGCATTAATTATTAAGTATTCCCTACTAGCACTAAGTATTCAAATACTAGCACTAATCATAGAGTTGAGGAAAGATTAACAGATATATTTGTAAATATTGCCACAGGCTAGAGAATTCTATCAGTAATTACTGTCCTGGAAAACAAGGGGGGGGGGGGGGGGGATGCAGTGAAAATTCAAATACCCTACATGAAAAGTTCCTTAAACAGGTACAGCACAGTGGCTGCCTGAGTGCCTGCAGCTTTGCAGAACAGGTGGCACTCTCACAATGCTTCAGGTTTATTTCGAAGCCCTTGCATCATCTCTAAAAGGGAGGTGGTCACTGTGTTTCCCCAGCCATAAAAGAGAAAATAAGTATAACCAAACAAGTAATGTCCAAACAAGTAATATCCTCCCAATGGCTGGCACCTTATGGATAATACCTGACTTTCTCTAGAATTTTTAAATGGACAAGAAACCTACAAGGAAACTGTCCTACAATAGCTGTCTTTTATCCTCTGAAGTCAGGGCTTGGAAACCAGTCACTTAGCACTTAAAACACACTGCCTTTGCTGCCTTGAAGGTAGTCAAGTTCTAGAGCAGCAGAGACACGCAGGGGCAAGCTGTCAGATTAAATATCATGGCGCGTTAAAACTAAATAGGCAGCCGAACCGGTTTGGCTCAGTGGATAGAGCGTCGGCCTGCGGACTCAAGGGTCCCAGGTTCGATTCCAGTCAAGGGCATATACCTTGGTTGTGGGCACATCCCCAGTGGGAGGTGTGCAGGAGGCAGCTGATCGATGTTTCTCTCTCATCGATGTTTCTAACTCTCTATCCCTCTCCCTTCTTCTCTGTAAAAAATCAATAAAATATATTAAAAAAAAAACAAAAACAAAACTAAATAGGCAGATGGGTTTTCATTTCGACATTAAACCTATTTCCAGAAAAGGAAGAAATGTGTATAGGGAGGAAAAAGATAAACGGTGGTTTTTTTGGTGGCAAACTGCACCCCACCAAAAAAAAAAAAAAATGTTGTCAATGAAGAATGTAATCACAAATAGTTTCATAGATAGCTGAAAATATTGCCTTGCTTGTAAAGTAGGCTAGATTTTCAGAACATTAAAAAAAATTTTATATACGATGGGCTAACAGGCAACAATGAAGGCTACGTTTTCGCTAGACAGCAGGACACAATCAATGTTTTCAGTATGATAGTTCAGAAGATCCCACCACTGTGAGAAATCCTAATCTCATACTATTTCAAGAGATCACATAGAAAATTCATGAAAAAGTCGGGGTAAAAATGAATAGCTATGAAACTCCAACTCTGTCATAGTTTCTTACAACCCTTATATTTCTTCCCTGGCAATACCCCGAACAGAAGTCCTTGCAAAAATTTCAGTTGCTTCCTGACCTCATAAACCAAATAACATTTCTATCCAAATAATCCTTATATGCTGTATCAGTTTGATGCTATATCAGTTCTCATATATTTTTAGCAAGTATTTTGGGGCAGGAACTCCTCTTAAAGCTACTTCTTTACCTATCCTGCCAGGCTGCCAACCTTGTGTTTTGAACTCTGCAGACTCAGCTCTGGCTTGGCAGGTCCAAAGTGCTGCCCTGAACTGTCAGAACACAAGAAAAGAAGGGGCCCCAGAAGGACTAGTGTCTTTGTAGTGGGCACCAAAAATACCGGAATCAACTCTCAAAACAATTCTTTATGTTGTTCTGTTTAAAAATTTCCAGCAATCTGATTGATAGCATTCACAAAAGCATCCACACATGAGAGACACAAAAGCTGATAGTGCACATAATATCCAAGAGGCAAGCAGTTTCCCCTAAGACATGCTCTTGGCCTCCCAGCTTACACCCCTCCCCCTTTTACACCCCTCCCCCACCAGCTGACTCATTTTTTACACTGAATATTTTCTAAGTGTATACAAGAGCTTAGATGCCCAAGAGCATTAACATAACATCTCCTACAGTGAGGTATTACAATCCAGGTTAAGAAATGAAAGGAACAAAAATACAGAGAATACTTTTAGAACTAACACTGTGGCCTGATGTATTCAAAGGCCCTGAAAAACTTGCATCTCAAGATCAACATTTCAGAAGCAGAATTCTAAATATTCATAAGCAACCAGATCTTTCCTGAGCTCATCTCCTCACTCAATACAACAAAACTAACCCTAGTCAGGTAGATAGCTATTCATAATGAAGTACTTTGAAGGGAAAACCAGATTATAACATTTAACCCTGAGAATTTTATTTCATAAACCTATTTATATGGAGACAGACTCTATATCTAAAAGTGCAGATTTTTAAAATTTTTCTTTGCCATTTGGGGGATGGAAAAGCATCCCTGATTTGTATATTAAAGCGCAAGCATCTGTCCTACTGATGATATTCCAGGGAAGCACATTAGCATAAAATTTAACGATGTCAAATAAGTGGATGTGAAATAGGGACTGCGTAAAGACACTATTTCCAAGGCTGACAGAAACATCACTGTTTAGAAATGCAAATGAAACCATTATGTTCAATAATTATATGAAAATATGAACAGTTCAGCATGTTTTCCAGCCCTGATGGCGGTTAATGGGATGTATGCTTATGTAAATAACTACTATTAAAGCTAATGCTGAAAAAAACTAATAAATTCATACTAAAGCAACTGATTTAGTATGCTTTTAAACCCCAGCAGTGCTCACTTATTAGAAAAGAGTGCATTATTATGTTTAGAACTCATTACTGCTACAAGTCACTGCAACTCCATCAATTACCATGCATTAATGAAAATGGGACACATACAAAAAAAATTATTGCCTCTCAGCAGTTTTTTTTAAAGACAAAATCTAGGGACATTACCATCATGGGGCCTTGTAGGGAACTTATCCACACTATAATCTTTATTACTAAAATGGTACTCCCAATACTATCATCCTAAGGTATTTTGACCATAAGAAGGGCTAACCTTTATGTAAAAATATCAACATTTTACAAAATTGACCATTTAGCACCAATAAGAAATTTTTAATATTTGAATTGCATTTTTAAAAACTTTTATTAACATATATGTGGCAGATGGTCCATTTTCTTTTATCCTTACCTGAGGATATGTTTATTGGTTTTAGAGAGGGAAGAAGGGAGGAATGGAGAAATAGAGGGAAGAGGGGAGGGAGGGAAACAGGGAGGAAGAGAGAGAGAGAGAGAGAGAGAGAGAGAGAGAGAGAGAGAGAGATTCCCATAGAGAGAGATTCCCATATATAAACCTCAACCCAGAAAGGGGATCTAACCTGCAAGCTAGGTATGTGCCCTGTTGGGGAATCGAAGCAGCAACCTCTTGGTGTAGGGGACAATGTTACAACCAACTGAACCACCTTGCCAGGGCAGATGGTCCATTATTTTTTTCAAAGGGAGGCCAAGAAGTGAAAATACACAGTGGTAGTCATACCAGTATATAGAGGTAGATGGTTTTATTCTAAAATTCTGCCTAATATAATAGATAAAATCCCACCCAATTCTACATTTATGTCTCAATGAATTCTGTGCAATGAAGGGATTGGATTTTTAAGAACAAACCTAAAATGTCCTTCTTGGCCACAAGATGGACTTTCTTGCAATATATTAAATATTGCAAGATATTAAGAAGCTGAAAAGTCCTTGTTTAAAATTCAAGTTTAACTTGCACCTAACAGCAAAGAAATGCTGACGGAGCAGGAATGCAAATATATAAATACGTTTGCTCTCACTCTATTTGTGTCAACTTTCACTATTTATTCTGTTTCCTTCGCATATATAATTAAACTGATCCTTCATCCTTTTTTCACATCCAGGAAAACAGAAAGCACTTCAGCACCTACTAAATGTTAAAAATATTTGCTAAACCTCAGACATAGTCATGTTATATATTATAAATATATGTTTATTTTGAAATTATTACAGTCACATCAGTCCAATCATTTGCAGTTTTGGCTCTCACTTGTTTCTTTGCCTCCCAAGAAGCTTCTCTTGCAATTTAGATATACTAACACCAGATGGTGGTAGAGTGCGATGATGTGCAGCTATAATAGTAAAATGCAAGTTTTCTCTCAAAAGCAGTAAAATGCAGATATTCTCTGATCAAGCAACACAGGTTTAACAATTCATTCACATAACAGGGTATTTTTTTAGTACATACTGAGTATCAGGTCTTGCATAAGATTCTCAGTGTACAATAGTGCATAAAGCAAAAATAATGTTCCATGAGGGAAATAGACAATAACTAAATGTATAAGTAATAGAATGTCAAGTGTCCTCAATAATCAAAGCCCGTTCACAACTATAAAAAAAAAACAAAACTTCTTAGCAAACTGAAATGAAGCAAATTCCTCAGTGTAATAAAAGATACCTATAAAAAACCGGGTAGCTCAGTTGGTTAGCGTCTTGTCCCAATATGCCAACGGTGTGGGTTCGATCTCCAGTCAGGGCACTCACAAGAAGCAACCGATGAATGCATAAATAAGTGGAATAACAAGTTGATGTTTCTCTCTCTCTCCCCCTCTAAAATCAATAAATAAAAAAACTTTTTTAAACCTATAGCTAACATCAATCTTAAAGCTGAAATACACGTTTCTCCTAAAACATGGAACAAGATAAGGGTGCTCTTTGTCATCTTTTATTCAATACATAACTGGAGGTATTGCAGTAAGACAAGAAAAAGAAAGAAAAGGCTTAAAGATCAGGAAAGAACGAAAACTATTTTTATTTGCAGATGACATAATTGTTCACACATAAAATCCTAAGGAATCTGTGAAAACAACTATTAAAATTAACAAGTGAGAATTTAGCAAGGTCAAAGATATAATCAATATAAAAATTCAACTGTGTTTCTAAATCCAACAACTGAAAGTTGAAATTAAAACTACACTGAGAACAAACTTTTCAGAATCAACAGACGCCCTTTTGCTGACTAGAATATGCACATGATGGCTGAATGCCAAGACTCCCTCAAATCAACAGTCATCCCCTGCCTTGCGCCAAAACTCAAATGTCTTTCACAATAAAAAGGAATAAACACCTATCTTGCTTTTATTACTGTTACTTCGGAAAGCTTGATCCTGCCATAATTCATAAAACATCCGTTAGTAGGTTCCATCTAATCCTAGCCTTTTCAGCTTTGTTTCTGCATTATTTTCCTTGAGATCTGTTCTATGCCTTGTCAGAGCAGCACATAATGAATGGTGAGATTCCTCAGTAATTCCTACCTGACTTCTTTAGCAACAAGCTTTCTTAAATTGCTTTAAACATTTTTTAAAGGATGCTCCCCCATAAATCAAAAAACATTTTGCTTCAAAACTATACTGTCTCTTCAAAAATTAATTACTGTAAACTGTTATCATCAATTCCTCTCTGTAGTTAGCATTAATTCCTAAGTATTTTTAAGAGAACAAAATAATCTTTAAGTATGGTTTAGGCATTCATGAAAGGGTCAAACTTCCTGCACATTAAAAAAGAGAACTTTCAAAAAGGATATCTTCTCTCTCTTTGATGATCAGTTCATTCTGTTCTTCCAACTGCCTGATCTTCTTCTCAAATGATTCTTGCTCAGCTTTGAGTCGTTCTTCGGTCACTTCCTTTTCCTCGCTTACTCTAAAAGAAATAAAGAAATGAAAAGAAAATGCCTATGAGAATAAAATACAACATGTGCCTACAGCTGCAGTTTACCCAAAGTAGACTTCCTCCAGAGTATGCTTACCTCTTTCAGAGGTTTCTTCAGGGCTACTCTACGCATTTTTTTAACTAACCTTTTATAAGGCAATCTTTTACAGCTGTCCAATAAAATACGCATGTTGACTTTAAAATCAAGAATGTTTCCCATCATCAGAAGTATCTTAAATATGTAAAGTCCAACATAAGACATAGGCTCCTAATTATAATCTGGGACAAAAAAGTATCTAATTTTTACAACATTAGGTTTCATTTCTTCATTATCAAAATAGGCACAATCAATTTATTTTGATTTAGATATTTTTATACTTTTACTTAAATCCTGTCAATGACATAAACAACATATAAATCACTTAAACATTTCACTAAAAAACATAGGCAATTTTATTCTTTTTTTCTGGAACTGATACCCTGTATTCCTTAGTAGCATATAAATAACTACATTGGAATAAAAACACAGCATTAACATAAACCTTGCACTATATTTATTCTTAGTCCAAAAATAGGGTGGTGAAGGCCTGGGGTTGGGGTGGGCTAGAAAGGGCCCATGGGGGGGATAAAAAGGAGACATATGTAATACTTTCAACAATAAAGATTTTTTAAAAGGGATTTTAAAGTTAAAAATACCGACCAATAGTTTTGATTCTTTAATGTCTAATTCTGAAAAGTATTCCAACTTGATCCTACCAGAAAGGGGTGGTTCCTAACAAGAACACAGAAGGGGAAAAAATCTTTAAAAAACCCCCACAAAAACAGCTAAACAACAACAACATTAAAAGTTATCTTAAAATGACAATCCTAATTTTCATGTTTCTCTGTGCACAGAGATGTTAGCCCTGAATTTGTTACTGGTGCCTGTTTCTCCAAAGAGAGTACAACGTTTATCCTACAAGACCACACGGGGATGCGTCTAAGTGAAATCCATGCCTTTCCTTTGAGCTCCTAAGTTTACTTTCTCCCAGAACCCTCCTCTATCAGAACAATTTCTGACTAACATGAACTCCAGAGCTCTTCCTTTCTTGCTAGTCTTCTGGCGAAGATATTAAAATCAATGATATAACAGAATGAAAATTAGAATTTTTTGAATGTTCAAGAGTTGATTGCTTTTTCTTTGAAATAATGTGTGTGAAATGCATGGCACACAATAGTGTTCAAAAATAGGTTTATTTCTTCTTGCTCATCTTGACATTCAAATAACTTCCTCAACTATATTATTTATGGTTAGCATAATATGAGGCCCACGAATGGGACTCAGGCCCCTCTTCCTAAGGGTAATCTCTAAAACTGATACAATTACAAGAATCCAGACAACAAAGCAAGGAACAAATATACCTAAATGAGGAGGATTTATACTCGGGTCTCAGGTAATCCTGCCTCCCTTGTAGATTGCCAGATTTACCTTATCATGGAGGTATATCTCAACATTTATTTACTCCCTTTGTTCAACCTGAAAGAGATCCATGAAAACTCTAGAGTTCATTGAGGGAGTAAAAGTTGTACACACATCCCATAATGCCAGAGTCTATGATGAGCTTTTCTCAAAACTTAAAAGTGCTCTATCCAGAAAAATCACTCCTTTTAAAATTTAGTTTCTGGAGTATGTTTGAAAAATGTATTGCTACACTATTTAAACAGGCCTTTTTTTTTTTTTTTTTGGTCTTTTCTGTTATGCTGCTATGATTAGACTACCCTTTAGCAATTATTATGCTCTGGGAGGCTATAAAATTAACAAGCTGTGGTAAGTACAAAGTATAACACTTCTTCCATAGGCCTATCTAAAGATACTCATGGCTTCTTTGTGGCCTATTAGCATAGTTAATATAAGCAAGCATATTAATACAGCCTTTAAAGGCAGAGGACTTGCCAATAAAACAACCTCAAGATTTGATATCCACTCTGAAATCTGTCTTCTTGTTTAATTTATGTTCAATAATATTTCCCATGAGGTATATGTAAGAGAAAATATCTGGTATCCTGATCTACATTTTTCATCAAAGCATTCTCAGACCACAAAGTAACATAAAAAGACCTAATTCTCTATCTCATTTAGAGTAGAGCAACAAGTTAATTAACAAAATGAGAAGCTAAATACAGGAAAGGGAAATATCTGACTAATAGGATAAAACAGTTAAAACTAACAAGAGGATATTCCCAGAGTTGGTTTGTTAATTATTTACAAAGAGGACAATAGCCTGTTCATAAAGTAAGATTGTTAACATTTAGTTAATGCCTCAGAGTATTTATCAAAAAGGTCCACAGAATGTACTGTTATTTAACAAGAAAAGAGAATTCATACCCTTAGAGCTGGGTGGCTGGGCTAGAAATTGTGCTGAAAGTACTGAATATCTTTGAAGTCTTAAAATTGAAGTCTTAATTTTTTATTGTACTGAGATGTACATTTAATTATGACAAAAAATAATTAGTTAAAAAAACTAAAAAGCAGAATAAATATAAAATAATAATGATCTACTTATTCTACAATAGGAAACTAATGATGTTACACTTTCTATTTTTCTTCTGAGAATGTCAAGTAGAAACAGCAAAATGTCCTTTGGGAAAAATCAGTATCTGAGCCTAAAAAAGAACCCAGTCCTCAAATGAGTTAGTGCACAAGTATTCACAGGGGAACCATGCATTATCTGACAGTGTGGGCACGGGACAAGAAATAGTGGAGATTTTTTTAGGCTTCTTCGAATATGGCTCATATACATCAAAAAAATGCAATGTGGTCAAGATTATTTTACAACTTTTTTTCCTTTAAATACTAAGCTATTATACAGTTCACGCATTAGTCTATGGCAGCGATTTTCAACCCTTTTCATCCATGGCATACACAAACTAATTACTAAAATTCTGCTGCACACCAAAAAATATATTTTTTGCTGATCTGACAAAAAAAGGTATAATTTTGATTCAGTCATACCAGACGGCTATTGTTATGTTGGCTGTTGTCATATTTTTAAAAATATTTTTATTTTAGAGAGAGAAATACCTATGTAAGAGGGAAACGTTGATCTGTTGCCTCCTGTACACCTCCTACTGGGGATGGAGTCCGCAACCCGGGCATGTGCCCTGACTGAGAATAGAACCTGCAACCTTTGAGTACATGGGACAATGCCCAAGCAACTGAGCCACACTGGCCAGGGCAGTTGTCATTTTTTAATATGACAATCTAAGGGAAAAGAGGTCAGTGACCCTGACTAAATGGTCAGGTATTACATGTTTTAAAAATTCTTGCAGCTGGTCTATGGTACCCTCTCCATCTTAAAAAGTCTCAGTAAAAAAATAAAAAAAATAAAAAGCAAATGCATACATAGGGAAGTTGCCATCTTGCAGCACAAACTAGAATATTTTGCAAAGCCATTCATTTTTCAAGTCCCCATAAATTACACTGCTTTTCCCATCAATGCAAACAATTCATTAATTTTACTATTAAAGACTTTCTGAGGTCACTTAATTCAGCAATCTTGAACAAAAAGAATTCTCTCTATCCTTATGCCTCCAAAAATGATCAATCAATATTCCACTTATTCTTCTGCAAATGTAAATCAATGCTAGACACCTCAGGAAAATGTGATCATTTACTTCAAGTCCATATATCAAGTCATCTTTTACACTCTCTTCCACCAGCTAAATAATTCATAAAATCCCTTATGGTATCTATTCTCCATTAGCCTATTAATTTGTATGTGTACTCCATTCTTTTATTAGTGTAGTTAACACAAGTAAAAAAGTTCCCTGAGCATATATAGATTATTTAAGGAGGCATCTACAGATTATTAAAAACTCATACTAGGTTTTTTGTTTTTTTAAATCTATTTGGTTTCTTGCCAAATAGCACTATATTGCTTATTCATGTTCAGGCTAAATTGAACTATGATCCATGCATATTTTTTTAATGTACTAGGCCTAACCAGTAAGTCTTTCTCTTAAGTGAATTTCTACTTTATTTTTATTCTTAGGCATATAATAACCTGCACTTGTCACTATTATCTTACATCCTGTTTGAATGAATCTATTTTCCAACCTATTAAGCCAATTCTTAAATCTTATTTATATCTTCTGTTAACATTTATTTTCGTTTAGTAACATCAGTAAATCTTATAAGCATCTTTTTGCTACTTTTACACATAGTACCAATAAAGATAATGACTAAAAAGGACCTCACAGCTAGATCTCAATGGAAGAGGTAAGATACAGGTAAGCCAGTCTTGGAATTTAGACATATACAGTTTTCCCACTAACACTGTTAAAGGCCATGTGTTTTTTTAAAAAGGCTAATGCTTTGTTAAAAATGCTTTTCACTTCAAAGGCACCATTAAAAAAAAAGGCTACAGTTTTCACTTTGCTTTTATATTGCATGTCACTCTATAATTGAAAAACATGCTATTTGTCTTGTACGTTATGCTGAGAGCTACTGAATATTATATTATTCTGAAAATATGCTTGTTAATGGTCAGTGTTGGTGTTAAGCACTCTGACTTCTCCCCTAAAATAATGTTGGTGCATCTTCATAATAGCGGAAATTCTTTAAGTATGCTATACTTGAATATATCATAGGAATACACAGGTTTTCTAAATCTTCTGACACTTTCTCCATTTGCTTTAACTTGTATACAACAAAGTTTTAAATAAATAATACATGGGTCAAAGAGGAAGTCTCAAAGGAAATTTTAAAAAATACATAGGGCTGAATGAAAATGAAAATACAACAAATCAAATATGTGGGAAGCATTAAAAGCAATCATGAGAGAAGTTTATAGCACTAAATGCTTACATTAAAAGGAGAATGGTCTCTAAGTTTCTACTTTAAGAAATAACAAGAAAAAGAACAAAACAACAGAAGAAAGGAAATAGCAGAGATAAGAGCAAAAATCAATATAATTGAAAACAGAAAAAATAGAGAAAAATCAATAAAACAAAAAGCTGCTTCTTTGGAAAAAAATCAATAAAATTGATAAACCTAACAAGGCTGACAAAAATAAAAAGAGAGAAGGTACAAATCAATAATATCATAATGAAGCCCTATAGGTCCCGCAGTCACTAAAAAGATAAGAGAATACCACAGACAACTTCATGTTCATAAATTTGACATGAGACAATTCTCAAACCACAAACTCCCAAAACTCAATCAAGACAAAATAGACAACTTGAATAATTTTGTAACCATTAAAAAAATTGAATTTGTAATTAAAAAGCTCTTTAAAAGTAAATCTCCAGCACAGATGATTTCACTGGAAAATTCTATAAAATATTTACAAAAGAATAAACCAATTTTGTACAATTTCTTCTAGAAAATAGAACACTTCCCAATTCATTTTATAAGGCTAGTATTACCATGATATGATATTAAAATCAGACTAAGCAAAAAAAAAGAAAACGACAGTCCAATACCTCTCATGAACGTCAGTGTAGAAATTCCAAACAAAATAATAAGGAAATCAAAATTAGGAATGTATAAAAACTATGATAAAAACTGAGGTTTTTATAGGTAGCAAAGGCAAAGTCAACATTCAGAAATCAATTTGTATAATCCACCATATCAACAGCTAAAGAAGAAAATACATATAATCTCACATTAATTTAGGCAAAAAAAGTGTTCTACAAAATCTAGCATACAATCATAACAAAAACTCTTATAAAAGTACGAATATAAGAAAACTCCCTCAACTTTATAAAGAGCATCTATAAAAAATCTACAGCTAATATCATACTTAATCACACACACCCTGAACAACCCAAATTGGAAGAAATACTGCAAAATAGCTGGCCAGTATTCTTCAAAAGTATCAAAGTCATGGAAGGCAAGGACACACATGAAAGAGACCAAGGAAACATAAAAACTGAACACAAAATGCGATACTGGAGCAGGAAAAAATATATTAGTGAAAAAACTGGTGAAATCTGAATGCTCTGTAATTAATACAATTGGACCAATGTTAATTTTTGACAATTGCATGATGATTTATTCAGGGTGATAAAATTAGAAAAAGTTATGTGAAAGTTATGAGAGCCTTCCATACCATTTAAGAGATTTCTTGACATATACTTACATATAATAAGGTTCAACCATTAGAGGATACAATTCAATGGCTTTTAATATATTTAGAGTTCTGCAAACATCACCATAATATAATTTTAGAACATTTCATCCTCCCCAAAAGACCACTCATTCCTCTTTCTCCCAATATTTTTGCAATTTTTCTATAAGCCTAAAATTATTTCAAAATAATACAAAAAGGTAATAATATTACATTGAATTAAAATTTATATATATATAATTTTTTGACACACTATATAATGAAATATAATCAAGAAAGGAAAATGAAATTCATGTGTTTTAAAGTTCTTGAATTGTCTCTCTTATATAACAATGCATCTCATATAAGGTTTGTCTCACCTGGCCAGTTCTTTAATTAAATTTGCAATGCGTCTTTTGTCTTCAAGACATAAATCCTTTAATGATGCACTCTTTATTCCTCCCTTGCAGAAATTCTGAAACAGAAAAAAAACTTTTGTTTAACTTTTACTAAAAACAATTTTTAAGACTCTTCAATAAATTCTTAAAATAAGTAGAGGTGAAATTTCCTAGATATCTTTTATCTTGTGGAAACACTAGTAGCCTATTTCATTTAAAACTGACTATGAACTCAAAACAGGCTAAGGAACTGTCTGCCCATGAGGGGACATCATGAAATTTACACAGAAAAGCAGACAGAAAGAACTCAAAGCAGGAATGTCCCTGCTTAAATACTAGGGAATATCTTAAAAGACAACTTTCCCTTGGTGGACGCCACAGAAATAAACACCTAATGGAAGATACTGAGAACTTTCTTACATCATAGCCAGCTTAAAACTAAGGTTGGCAGCAGATGCACCTGTTCTAGCCTCTCTATAACCCGAGGTTCATTCCAAAGGGTACTAGACCAAAGAGTAATTAATAATAATAATATATTTTTAAATAGCTAATAATATTTAGTGTTTACTGCATGCCAGGAATAGGCTAAGTACTTTACACTTATTAATCCATCTTATTTCCGCAACAATGCTATTAGGTGGGTATTATTCTTATTTTAAAGTGAGGATACATATCTTGTCTAGTATTAAGAAGAAGATCAAGACCAAGTTCCAGAGTCTGTGCTTTAACCACTGTACTATCCTGTCTCCTATGCTACAAAAAATTCTCCCAGTACTTGAACATCATTAACAGGGTCTTTAAAGCCATGAAACTCAGGGAGTCACAAGGGAATGGAGGTAACATGTAAAAGGAAAGAAGTATAATCCTTGAAATATATGCAACCACAAAATAGATCAGTCCAATTATTTCTGGTAGACAAGAATAATCCAAGACCCTTAAAATGAAACATGGAAATACTGAGAGCCAAAGACAGGAAAGAGAGGGGAGAAGAGGAAATGAGAAAGGAATGGTAAGAAAATAAAATAAGTTTGGCTTTAGATACATCAGGTCAATTTAAGATATCAGGAGGATATGCATATAGAAATGTTTAGGTAGAAAGTAAAAAATATGGGTATGGCTCTTAAGTCAGAGAAAAACTAAGATTTAAAATTTAGCTATATGATATTATATAGGATGTTTAGATTTTTATTATTTTCATTATATTTTTGTTTTAAAGTTTTCCTTAAAGTTAAGAAAAATGTTAGTTTTTAAAAATCATCTACAAACCCAAGAAAAAAATGTATGTCTAAAAGAACAAGAGGGGAATCGGAAGCATAAAATATTGTGGGGGAAAGAAAAGAAAAGAAAAAGTTTCAAGAAAAGTGTGGGCTTAACAGTGCAAATGACTGAAAAAGCTAAAAGAATGTGAAATGATGTCACTGGATTTACAATGGGAGAAGCTGCTGATAACCCACAGTAAAGGTGCAGTAAATATAAACCAAACAAAAGATTTTAGCAGCATTGTGTTTAACAGCAAAAACCTGAGAATCAGGTTTTATTCACTAGAGAATGATTTCACTGTGATATATTTATTCAATGGAATTCCATAGGTTCTGGTTGCTATGCTACTGACTTTCATCTTCAAACCCACCCTTCCACGCTCTGTTTTGTGAGGCTGGGGCTGAGCCTCTGGACACCCCATTTCTTCTTTGCCACATGACTCTCTGTTAAACTCTGCGAATAGGAAGAACTACTAGAGGGGGACCAGGGGTTGTTAGAGAAAGGACACGTTCCTTCTTATTTGCTTCCTTTCCCGGCCAGTCTCAGCCCTGGCAAGAACAGCTGATTCTATTTTGCAATTTTTCGTGCCCTCATCGAACCAGCATTTCTTTATCTTGTTTCCTCAGGGACAGCAGTCAGGCTGGTTCCCCATCGCCAGAGTCCAAGTTCCAGTTCTGAGGGGTTCATCCTCAAAGCTTCCACACTTTAATAAGTCCAACTTGTTCCATTTGTTCTCCCAGCCCTAGAAATGGTAACTGTTTCTTAGAGATAACTGAGTGTTTTCTTTTTGCCTTTTCAGTTCTTCAGCACCAATGTAGCAAGTATTTAGTATTTTCAGTTAAAATAAATGACTAAACCCTAACTGAAATATCAGTGAAAAAAATGAAATATAACTATATACAACATAAATAAATCTCATGAACATAATGTTGAGTAAAAATGCAAATCACACACTATACAAAGTATAAGCTCATTTATATAAGGTTTCAAAAAATTATAAAATTAAATATTCTTTAAAAACCAAATATATTTGGACAGTGGTTGGTAAACAACAGCTACAAGCCAAATCTGGCCCATCCCCTGTTTATTAAAATGCAGCCATGCACATTCATTTACACACTGATACATATATGGCTCTATCCACAGGACAGTGGTAGAGCTGAACACTTGAGAAAAACACAATGGGGCTCATAAAAGCTAAAGTATTTACTATCTGGCTCTTTACAGAAAAACTTGTTATGATATTATTTTCCAATGGAAGAAAATAATAACAACAATAATAATGCAGGCTAATTTTCTTTTAATGAAAACATCTTTCTTATATGTTAGGGCTTATTCATCATTAACTAACAAATGTAAATGAACAGAAATCATAAAGGCCACCTAACCAAAGTACAGTTGCTATGGATTTGATTTACTAACTCCACACAGATCAGAATGTAGGTCTTTTGAGACATACCAAGATAATACATTTTCTTAACTAAGATTTAAAGCAAGCCCAAATATTTTGGAGCTAAACACTTTATATTCATACCAAGCATCATCAAAACATTCAAGAATCCTCTGTAGCTTTTCAGAATGCGTATAAATCATCTACCCATATACATCAGTTATTGGTCATGTGGTCCCTGAGAACGAAGATACCCTACCAAGAACTCATGGTGGCTTACCGGAGCTTAAATTAAAAACAACAACAAACAAATAAAAAAACAGAGCCTAGCAGTCATTTCTGAACAGGGGCCTCGCATAAGAACTGCACTTCAGGGAGAGCCTGCACTGAGCTTCCTGCTTCCTGCACTGAGTTTCTGCCATCTGTGCCGCCCCTCATAGAGGAGTTACTGGAATCCTGTTTTAACCAAGTGGGCTGAAGCTTCCCAGGCTTACTACAGTGACCTAGTTGTATCACCTTAAACAGCTTTGCCACCCAATTAGAGCAACTCCATCCTAACCAATCAGGACAGTACTTTTGGACCAATACTGTGAGTATTTGGAGTCCTTATTTGCATGAGGACAGACCAATCAGGGACCACGGGTGGGGACTTCAGTCTTTTTAAATCAGCTCCCTTCTGGCTCTGGGAATGCACTTTCCATTTCCACCTAAGATTGAAAACTGCATTTCTCAGGCTGGAGGTGAAACCCCAAAGATGTCTAACCAGAGCAGAGTAGAGCAGAGATGACTGGCGCAGGGCGAAAGTGGACCTAAGCAGGTAGAAAAGACCAGAATAGAGCAGAACTGCCTCGCCTAGAAGGGCCTCACCCAAAAAGGGCCCCCCCCCCCCCCAGGGCCACCCTGCCCACTACCTCTTCACAGCCCTGCTGCTTCTAACTGAGCTATAACACTATTGAGCTGTTCCACAGCCATGCTGTTTTCCTAGCTCTGATGTATCACAACTGAGCTGTTTCGCACTATTGTTTTCTTCTTCATTGCAACCCAAATCAGGAATTCCTGTTGGCATTGAATTGGCACCAACAGCCACCAATTGACAGTCTGCAAAGAAAAATTAGTAAATGATCAACATTTATAAAAAATTGTAGAATGAGAAAACAAATAAATTACTGACCTGTTCATTTACGGAATCTCCTGCACCCTTTAAAGACTCCATGGAGATTGAAGCAGCAGTCACCTTGGAAGTCTTAAGTTTAACATTAGCTTTTGGACTCATCGACTTGTGTCTTGATCTGATATTTCCTTCTGTAGAAATCCCTAAGGATTTGCATCAAGTAAGATTCCAAAATTATATCTTCTCATTCTCTTAAGCTTCCCCCCCACCCCCCAATCAACCTCTCCATTAATATCCTCTATTTTATAGGATGTGATATAGAAAACTCTTAACTTCATCTTAAGGCTCTCTTAATAAATAATAAATCATGAAAAATTATATTTTGAATACATTAAGATTCAACTGAAATATTTTTAAAAGGTGCTGGCACATTCATACGTCATATTGAAACCAACAAATTAAAACATGCCACAAATACATTCACTTAGGGAAATTAAAGACCTGATTTGTCACGTAATTGGGGTACTTTCAATAGTCCAGTTTTACTGCTCATCTGTAATAACCAGTAAACTTTAAAGAGTCTATTTCATAAACTCTATGTCAAGAAGTTTCCACACTTTTATTTGAAATATTAAATTTAGACTCTTATTTGTAATAAAAAAAAAAGAAAATCTCTTATTCCCTAATATATAAAGTATAAGGCAGTGTTTTGAACCTAATAGGGTTTCTTTAATTTATTTTATTTTATTTTAGGTTCTAATGAACTGTCCCACATTCAGTTATAACTGCAAAGTTGTCCTAATGTTTCATCTTTCTCTTAACACTTAAGAAGCAAAGGAAGCTTACCAAATTAACATAGAAATTCATACCTGGAACATATACTACTGATTGTTCTTCATCAGAAACTATGCAGAAGACATGAAGGAAAATACTAGGAAAGATTGTCCATTATCCAAATGCTGCTTCGGTTCTGTGCTTTTGTTATAATTTGTAATTTCTATTTGACCTTGGAATTTATAACTAGTTTTTAAAAGTAACACTAGAAAGCAAAGTAATTGAATTGATGCAGCAAAGTTAATATTATTTTAAAGTTCATTTTTATATAGTCACAACTATATATTTTATAAAAGTTTTGGAAGGCCTCGTTCTATAAAACGTTTATTCATGCTTATTCCCAAGTGAGATATCCTATACTATAAATTCTGCTGTGCCTTTCATTTCATTGCCTTTGCAAACCAAGAGTTCAGTGCTCCAGTTTGCTCATTACTGGAAAACTGAAAAGTTATTTTAGGCATGAATAAATAATTTCAAAATGAGCTTTATCTTTGAAAAACAAACACTGTTTGAGGGCAAGTCAATCATACAAACACAAAGGCATTTTTTATTCTTCATAGTGCATACGTGAAATGTCCCACGAGGTCCTACTATTTAACAAGTGGAAGAAATTTAAGACAAAAAGAACTACAGTATTGTTAATTTCAAGAGGAGAAATTTAGAGAGGCTACTAAGATCATAACACTGCTTTAGAAGACAACCATTACAATAAAAAAAGTATTCTTTCCAGAAACAAAATTTTACTCAGAACCATATCTAAATCCAGATATCTGTACAGTTTGTTAACACTTGTCAGAAAGAAGCATCTGAACATTTTTTCCAATGACCTAGAACATTCCAAACTTCTCTGTTCTTTGATAAAATGTTTTCTTTCCAAGATTTCCAGACAAATCAATTATGAGCTAATTCCTTTCAGGCAAAGGATAGAGTAAAACAGTAGATTTAATAACATGTTCAAAAAGTCCATGTATTTCAGCTCATGATCAACCTTAGTAATGGAGTCTTTTCAGAAAATGCTGATTAGATATGCCAAGGATCCCTATAGGAATTTGGGAATGCAAAGATGATGTCTAGCTTGAGCTGCCAGCTGGTTTCTAATCGCTTTCCAGAGCAGCATATATACTCTCACAGCTTCAAGGTTTTAGCTGACAACTAGTGCCCCTAAACTTCAAATTCCCTCAAATCTCAGGGATGGAGCTGGTAGTTTAAGAGGCATGTAAGACAAGAAAGCATACAAAAAATTAGACACCACCACTCCAAGAAAACTGAGAGCAACTAACACAGGAGCAGAGAGAGAATTTATAGATTCACTAACACCCAAGCTATAAAAGACCTTACAAAATGACATTGTGCAGGCTCTATTTGACAGCAAAAACTGATTCTTTGGGGGAAATATATATATGTCTGTTGGGACTAGCACACACAGTAGGTGCTCAATACTTATTTAACTATTAACTGTTGGAAATATACATATAGAATAAAGAACCCAAGGGGGGGGGGGTGGAATCCAAGATGATTCAGTATTTGTTCCATATGACACTGTCTTCAATTAGAAGATACAATAATGATGAATGTGCAGACTATTCTCCAAGGATGACCTATGAACTAACATAACTGAGTCCTGGAAAAAAGACTACTACATTTCCGTAGATCATTCACAAATAAACTTGCTCACAACTGGAAAAATCAACTACTGGGTGCTCCATTCAACCGCACCTTGATTTGAAAACTCAACAAGTATATTATAGTTTCCTCTTTGCTCAAATCTTAACACCACTTCCTCATCCTTACTACCAACTAATAACTTTGTATCCTAAGAAAACAAACTAACAGCGCATGGCTAAGTGGTTGAGCATCAACCTATGAACCAGTGCCGGGTTGCAGGCTTAATCCTCAGTAGGGGGTGTGCGGGAGGCAGCAGATCAATGATTCTCTCTCATCATTATGTTTCTATCTCTCTCTCTCCCTCTTCCTTCCTCTCCCTGAAATCAATAAAAATATGTTTTAAAAAAAGAAAACAAACAAAAAACTGTAGAGACCTTCCACAAGCTTCTATTTGCAGATGACATTATAAAGACTCCACCTCAAAAACTGTTAAAACTACTGAACAAAATCAGTAAAGTTGCAGGATACAAACCAATATACAAAATTCTACTGCATTTCTACACACTAATAATGAAATGCCACAGAAATTAAGAAAGCAATCCCATTTACAACTGCCTCAAAAAAAAAAATACCTAGAAACAAATTTCACCAAGGAGGTGAAAAACCAGTACGCTGAAAATTATAAGATGTTGATAAAAGAAATTGAAGAAGACACAAAATAAATGGAAAGATATTTCATGCTCATGGATTAGAAGAATATTGTTAAAGATATCCATACTACCCAAAGCCATCTATAGATTTAATGCAATCCTTATCAAAATTCCAATGGCATAACAATCCTAAAATTAGTAAAGAACCTCAAAAGACCTCGAATAGCCACAACCTTAAGAAAAAAGAACAAAGCTAGAGACATAACACTTTCTGATTTTAAACTATATTACAAAGTTATAATAATCAAAAAGTATGATACTGGCATAAAAAGAGACAAAAAACCCCCATGATAGCTAGCCCTTCCCAGCTTTATTTTTCTCCATAGCACCCATTATCATATACTAGTATATTTTACTCATTTCATATCACCAAAACGGAAGCACCAAGCAGGTGAAGATTTTCATCTTTTGCTCAATGTTGTGTCTGCAAACATCATAGAATGCCTGGCTCATAGTAAAGAATGAAACAGGCATTTAATTTTATGAGGCATTTTCCAAAAAGCTTCAGTGTTATCTTTCTTTCCTTAACTCATTAAAAATATTCAGGTAAAACCCATTAGCTACATCCATGATAAATTTGGTTTCAATATAAAAAATGCTAAATAAACTGACCTTAACAAAATTTTTTTAAAAAAATAAGACTAAACATATTTGAAATTGCCTCCATCCTACCTATCTTTTCTAATCATTTCTAACCTATCTTTATCTTATCTTAAGAACCCAAATATTTACCTTCTTCAAATAGAGATTCCCAACAAGCATACAGCTTATGGGAAAGTCAAAAAAACAAAATATATAACAAACTCATATAAGACCACTTATTGGGTTCTATATGCCACATTATAATTCTACTTTGGTTTCTTTAGAAGCACCTCAATAAGACACGTATAGCAAATTAGAAAGTATCCTTAATTCTGATATCAAATCGCAGAATTAATGCAGAAGTTAGAAACCCAAGGCAGAAGTGGTAGAGGGGAAACAGCATGTCCATCCCAGATGACCAGGACCTGAAGGAAATAAACATAGTACTGTCCACTCTCCTCTAACCTTTGAGCTTGAATCACTAACCAGCAACATATGTACACATATGTAATTATTACTGACCACATGACTTTCCTGGTTAGTACAGGCATACCTCATTTTATTGCACTTTACTCTATTGTGCTTCACAGATATTGCATTTTTTTTTTTAACAAACTGAAGGTTAAGGGCCTCCTCCAGAAAAAAAGATTACAACTGGCTTTATTGCAATACACAGTGGTCTGGAACTGCACCCACAATATCTCCAAGGTATGCTTATATATTATTTTAAGAATAAACATTAAGTCTTTTCTATTGATAATTGAAAGTCAATGGCAAGTATTATAGATACTGCAAAGTTTTGACCAGGTCTCTTATAGTTCATATTTGTTAATATCAAGTTACTAATACTGTTAATGATAGTACACTTGAGAGCATTTAAGCAATCAAATTTAAACACTGCAGAAACACTAACTTCTGATATTACCAGGAACTATAACAAAGCAGGAAAACAGTTTATGGCTGAAGGGGCATAATTTTACTTGCAGATTTAACACATAGTTAACATGGCATGTCCATTGTTTACACATTGGGTACAAAGACATACCTTGTACAAAACAGCACTGCTGAATCATACTGTGCAGGAGATGCATAACTCAACATTAAAAAAGAAAAGATGACATTCAGTCACAGATGATCTGTTCTCACATGATGGAAACATCTAGGATGGGAAATCTCTCGATCACACTTCTCTAGTTGTTTAGGGGAAGCACTGAACAATCTTTCAAAGGTGAGAAAAGAATTCCAGATTACAGATAAATACTTTTTGGTCTTTTTCTACTGAAAGTTCTACTATAAAGTTTTTGGGGTGGTCTGGGAAGTCTGTGACAAGAAGAGATTATGATACAAAGACACATGACTAAACGAAATGATTCATAACTATCGTTAATGCTTTTTTAGTGAAAATCAGGAACACATTCACATTTGATATTGCTTTTAAGTCCTATGGAAATATAAAATGAAAATATTTGAGGCTAAATGTTGGATAGCCTGGGGGAAACAGATGATACTGGTAAACTTGCAATCCCTTTCAAATACCTGAATTTCTATAGAATGTAATCACCATCATTTTCCCCATACAATTTCAATTCTTTATGTTCAATGGGAAGATAGTATTTTATATAAATACTAGAGGCCCGGTGCACGGATTTGTGCACCAGTGGGGTCCCTTGGCCTGGCCTGTGGGATTCAGGCTCTCCACATCCCCTGAGGGGTCCTGTATTGCGAGAGGGTGGTTCTCATGTGATGCACCCCAGAATCGGGCTCCCTCCTCTCTGTTTCCGGGTGCATCACCTGAGAAGTGCAGCTGCCAAGTCACTGCAACTTGGCAGCTCCTGCATTGAGCATCATCATAGCTACCGGTCGAACGGTCGCTTATATATATATATATATATATATATATAGAGAGAGAGAGAGAGAGAGAGAGAGAGAGAGAGAGAGAGAGGGAGGGAGAGGGAGAAAGGTAGAATTTAAGAGAAAAGGGAAGATATGTAACTTCTATATGAAATAGGGAGCAATAGGACTACATGAATTAAGTGAGAGTAGAGGGTTCCTGAGTCCAAGAACATAGATTCATTTACATACCTAATAACTTAATCAGTACCACTGTAGCAGATTGTCTCCCTTCCCCCCAAAACCATTTACTCTGTATCAGAACGACACCATTGGTCATATGTGGTCATGAATGTGATTAAACTGAAGAAGCACATTATAAGTTAATAAACTTCAAATATCTCCTCTATCACAAAATTGTCATGGCAGAGGCAGTGTTTCAAGAGAAAAAGACTCATCCCAATTTCCTGACTTCTTAATTCAGCTCAGTTCTCAATGCACATATTCTCGTTGCATCCTTAGTGACAGGTGAAGGAAAAATACTTAATTTGCACAGTGCACTGGTGAGCTTTCACCCACAGTGCGTGTATAATACTTTGAGTCTCACTAACCTATCTGAGACAAGTGGTAAACACTAAGCACTGAACAGCACGGAATGCAAAAATACGCCTTGTTAATCCTAGTAACTCAAATAAGGGGGACTGATGATAGAATTTTGTAAGTTTCACTGGGAGCTCAGTGGGATGTGCAAAGAATACACAAAGTTAACAGCCATGCCTCTAACAATGCTATCACCAGTCCAAGCAAACAGAAGAAACTACTCGCCTCCGCAGGCACCCAGTGCACTGATTGCCTTGCTTTCCGAGTAACACTCTTCTAAGGAACACGGACGGAGTCAATGACCAGGACCAAAGCTCAGGCTGGAACAGGCTACCCAACCCCGGGAAAGAACCACTTATGTCACACATCCCATCACAGCCACTGATGATGCATCTGTGGGGGGACCATCACAAGAGTAAAAGCTCTACCCCAAACAATCCAAGAACTTTACTCCTGCTCGTGGTGATCGTAAACTCTGTGTAGACCAACAGGACATCCAGGCCCGATGATGGGCAGCTGATTCCACAGCCAGCGCCACCAGACCGTCTCCGCGGAAAGCAAGCCCCACACCTCTAGGAAAATCCCAGAGTGAAAACGAATTGTCACTGACAGGCCTAGAATCCAACAAGATCCTGACATCCTCCTACACAGCGGAGACCATGGACAAGGCTAAGACAAGACAAAAAGGCCCCCTGACCACCCAGCACCCTTCCCTCCTACGCAAGCTGGCTGCGCACAGCTGGCCCGAGGTCACCGAGGGCGGTGTCCCCCCAGCCCCAGGCAGGGCACGACCGCAGGCCATCGCCCCAGAGCTCACCGCCGAGGAGGGCCGGGCAACATCTGCACTCAGCCCCACACCTGGAACCCCAGCCTGGGGACGCGATCGGGCGCAAGGCCACCTAAGTCCCCAGCCAGGCGAGAAGCCCGGCGCCTGGACCGCACGGCCCCGCCCCCGGGGTGAGCGCCGCGCCTCTCCCTCCGCCGAGTCGAGTCCCTCGCGACGGCTCCAGATCGCGTCCCCGCCCCGGGAGGGCGCCGGCGCCCCCTGCCAGGCGGGTAAAGGATACAGTCTCGGCTCCAGAACGCCGCGGCGCCGGGGCGGGAGGGGCGCGCCGCGTCCGCCATCTTGAAACAACCGCCACTGCGGGCGTCTGGCCGGGGCCGCCCCGCCCCGGACGCCAGGCGCCGTCCCGATTGGCCGCTGGGCGCAGAGGCCCGCCCCGGCCTGCGCGGCCGGCCCCGGCGGGGCGGGAGGGTCCGGGCGGAGGCGTCGCCGAGGCCGGGCGGGTCGGGATGCAGCTCTAGCCAGGGCCGCGGGAACGAGCGCCCCGCGGACCTCCTCTTCGCAGAGCAGCCCGGGCCGCCCCTCGCCGCTGCCGCGGCCTCAGCGCCGAGGACTACAACTCCCGGCATGCCGTGAACGCGATGGCCGAGGCGCGGGGGCGGAGCCCGGCCCTGCGGCGCTCCCCGCTCGTCCGCCCCGGCCCCCCGGCTGCCCGGGCGGCGCGTGGAGCGGGCGCGCGAGCCATGGAGGAGCCGCCGCTCCCGGCCCAGCCCGCGGGCTCCTGCAAGCCGCACCTGGAGAAGCTGACCCTGGGGGTCACCCGCATCCTGGGTGAGTGGGGCGGGGAGCCCGGGGCGAGGCGGCGTGCGCGGAAGCACAGTGGCGGCACCACCTTGCACGTCGGGGGGCATCGCTGCGGGGGCTTCCGTTGTTAAGGAGGAAAGGGCGAGCTTTGCAGGGGGTGTAGGGATGCAGAATTGGGAAGCCCGGAGGTTCTCGCACCCGAGGTCGCCCCTGCAGGCCCCGCAAAGGTGGGCAAAAACGTGCACAGGAGCAGCAGGCACCTGACATTGGTGAGTTTGGGTCTCCGGAGACGCGCTCTTGGCGGAAGGAGTGTCCTGAAAGCCCTGGATCTCGCTCTGGCGACCGGGAGCTGGGAGCAGGCTGCAGCCACCTCCCCGGGTAACAGCGCCCGGCACTACTGAACGGGCGTGTCCTTTAGCGTACCTTTGGTTAGCAACCACCGCTGTGTTACTGGGACTACAAAGATGGGGGAAATTAACACGTTCAAGTGAAAAAAATCTGAAGACGAGGGCCCCAGAAGTGTGAGAGGAGGAGGTCGGTAATCTATTGTTCTGAAGCAGCACACAGGAGTTGGCCATTGGCCTCATCTGGGAGTTAAGGAATATTTGCCACGCGTGACGCTGGATTTTGCAAGACAAATGGGATTTAGCCAGATAACCAAGAAAGAGAAAGGCAGACGAAGCCCGCTGGATAGCATGATTGGATGTCCTCCCATCACATTTACAATAAAATCCAAATACTGAACCATGACCCAGTCAGTCCCTCGTGAATTTCCCTCATCTGTCTTTCTGATTTCACTGTGCTTTTGCCGTGTTGTACCATAAACACATTAAGCTTTGCAATTTGTGAGACCCGTCACTGAAATTACCTTTTTCTAAATCTCCCTCATTTCATTCAGATCTGTGATTAAATAGCACCACCTCCGTGCAGCCTTCTCTGATTATATCCTTATCACTCTCTTGTCCTTTAGCCTACCTTTTTTTAAAATCCTTATGGCTTTACCACTACTTGGAATTATGTATTTATTTGGTTGCTTTCTAGATTTGTCTGTCTCTTTTCTGTAATAGAAGTCATGAGGATAGGAACTGTATTTCCCAGTGCCTAAAGCAGTAAATGAGATATGAAACACCAAGCTGTGGTTGGGAGAATTAATAAATTTTAGCAATGAAGTTATAGAACTGGGCAAGGAGAAATCTAATGAACACCACCTATATCCTATCTCATTCTCATGCAGATTTCTGCTCTGTTTCATCTTATACTCCTGGGTAGGCAAGTAGGTCTTGCTATTTTACAGGCTTGCTTCATTATTCTCTTTATAAATCTAGGACTTTTTCAGTAAATAAGTTTTCTTTTGATTAATGTTTAATCTACTTAAGTCCAGCTAACTAAATATCCCTTCAGTGAAAAAACCTGAATAATTAAATGACTGTAAACATTTTAAATTCTATTTGTATTTTTAATGTATTCTATTACTCATTTCAAATGTTTAGCAAATTGGTAATAGTTCAAAGCTAAACCTACCTAAGGAATTAAACAACTCTGGTAATTGAATGTACAGTGACTCTAGCCTCCCATTAAACATTCTCTTTATAAATTTAATCAAAGCTCATAATTTCAAGTTAATCACAAATTGAAAATCAATTATTTTTTTTTCACATTTGTATTTTGTTTTGGAAAGATAATATATTAAGAGGATTTTTTAAAACCAGGTAGCTGAAGTCAATGGTAGGTGTGTGGTAAGCAAACTGCCTCCCTCCCCCAAATCTCCTTCCTAAAAATATGAAATAACTTCACAACTGCAATATTTCTGTCCAAAACCAAACATTTAAAAATCCTCAACAAAATACTATCAAACCAAATTCACTAACATTAAAAATATATACCCACTGTGATTTAGCCCAGGAATGTGCAGCTTATTGAACATATGAAAATCAATTAATGTAGTGCACCTTGTTAATAGAATAAATGACAAAAACCACATAATCATGTCAGTAGTGTTTTAGTTTAAAAAAAAAACACTCAAAAAACTAGAAGTTTAAAAAAAGAAACACTCAAAAACCTAGAAGTAAGCTCTCTAAGCATCATAAATAATAAGAATGCCCTTTTTACCACTTCTATTCAATATTGTATTGGAGAATCTAGTCAGGACAGTTAGCCAAGAAAATAAAGACATACAAACTGGAAAGAAGGAAATAAACTATTGCTATTTGTAGATGACATGATCTTGTATATTTAATAAATCCACAAAAACAAACAAAAGAAACCCTACAATTAAGTGTAAATCTGGCTGTCTCTTTGGCCATGATTTTTAAGTCAGGTGCAGTCCACTTTCTCTGATCTGAGCACATTCACCTGTCTGTTATAGAAATGTGTGAGAGCCGGCCAGTAGCAACTCTACAGGCTCTTTTTTTCCTCTTTCAGAATCATCCCCAGGTGTGACAGAGGTGACCATCATAGAAAAGGCGCCTGCTGAACGTCATATGATTTCTTCATGGGAACAAGTAAGTGTTGCTCTGTTCAATTCTCATCTTCCAACGAAGGTCAGTTTAAGTGCTCCTGAGAAGGAAAGGTTAGGGCAGGAAACCATTCTTATCTCAGTCCACAACTGTCTTCAAGGTAGAGTTCACCCTTCTCTCTTTTCTGTTCAGGCCACTTAACACTCTCTTCCATTCTGTGCCATTTCCCAGCATGGGTCCTCGCCTCTGAGCCTGTCGTGTGGAGCCAGTGGAACATTCAGAGTTTATACAGCAAAACTGAAACTCCAGCAAGGAAAGGAAAAAGTAAATGTCAATACGCATGCCAGGCAGAACGTGGTTAGTGTGGTAGAGAAGTGCTAACCAGATTAATAGTAGTTCTTCCCAACCCTCCTCAGAACTTTCATTTATTCAACAGATGTTTAAAGCTTTTAAAACGGGCCAGGCATTGTCCTTGGTGCTGAGCCCTGGGGAATCAGTGGTAATAAAAAAGAGCACAGTTTCTTACCTCTTTACCTTACTAAGACATAGTGTAAATCATTGCAGGTATAATTACAAAGCAGACTGAGCACTGAAAGTGAGGTGAAAAGAGCATTGTCAGAGGCCTGACTTAGTCTGGAGGGTGAGAAAGGTTTTTCCAAAGAAGTTATGAGGAGCTGTTAGCCAGGCAGGTGAGTTCTGGAAGAAGGGGCTTTCAACCTTGCTGAAGGCTTCGAGATGGATTTATTTTCCAAGAGCATAAAGAAGGTCCATGTGGCTGGAGCACAGGAGAGCAAGGGAGAGAGGTTGACAAGGACCAGGACATGTAAAATTTCTTAGATCATCAGGAGTTCGCTCTTTATCTTGGGTGTAAAGGGGAGCCATCGAAATATTTTAAGTGGGGAACTGGGAAGTCAGGAGAAGCCATTGTGGCTAAATAGCAGCAAATGCATTTGAGTAAGGAACAAGAAATCACCCTGTCATATAATGCAGTGGTCGCCAACTGGTGGTCCGCAGACCACTGGTGGTTCGTGAGGTCCGAAAGGTTGGCGACCACTGGTGTAATGAGTACCTGCTAACACATGTCACATAAGTTATTTCATTTAATCCTCATAGTAACCCTGCAAGATAGGTATTGATAGTTCCTTGTTATACTAGCAGATGAAGGAACCTCGGGTCAGAGAGTTCGTTCTGGGCCACGTAGCTACCAAGTGGCAGAGGCTGAATTTGAACACAGAGTTGCCTGCCTGTTCGTTCTGCTCTGCCAGACTGCTCCTCTGCCAGTGCACAACACTGTGGCAGCCTTGTCCTCAGCTGCCAAGCACGTGATGGGTAGATGGGTTCATGTGCACGTGTGCATGTTTGGTCCTTGCAAGCAGGGCTCACCCCTCCCAGGCTGAGCCAGCAGCAGCTCCCCTGGCAGCTGAGTACTGTGGTTGATGTTTCTCTGCATGACCTCAGCTCAGCAGCTCCCCAACCTTTCTCATGCGCCTACTCAGCCCCCACTCCCATTTCTACTCACAACCCATAATAGAAAAGGGAATTCCTGAGCAGTGTCTGTCTGTTGAACTCTTACTGGCTGTTCAGTCAGAGCCAGCTGCTGCTGAGGCTGTCTGTGGCTATGCCAGCCTGGCCTTGTTGACATGGCTTATTACATCCCTCCTGATCTTTTATCAGCTCTTTTGAAGGTTTCTTGACTGATGTCTGCCACTACAGAGCTTCACAAGACATGTGGGCCCCAGACAAAGCGATACTTATCGATTTTCTCATCATGCCGTTTTAGAGGGTATGAGTATGCTGCCTCTCCTCTGAGTCTGAAGCAACTCGGCCCTCGCCCCAAACTTTCTTACCCCACCCACCAAGGAAAAAGGTTCCAGCTAACCAGGCCTTCCTCCTCTCCTCAGGAGGGAGTTTAAGAACGTATTTGAGAATTCTTCTGGGAATCTCACCCCATCCCTCCACAGCCCATCCAGGTTTTCCTTCCACTGCATGGCTGTCCTCCCCGAATTCCAGCAGATGGACGTGTCCTCATTGCCTCACGTTTGCAGTCACGTTTCAGTGCTCCTCCTGATGGCAACTCTTCTGGCCAACGCTGCAGATGGGCTCATGGAGCGCCTGCCCGTTGTGGACAAAAACCCATGAAACTACTTTGTATGCTCTGGCCCCTTTGTCGGCCTGTTCCTGCGTCTGCTGCCCAGCCCCTTTCCCTGAGAAGTGGCCTCTGAAAAGGAGAGAACAGCAGGTATAGGAGTCCCAGGAGTGGAAAAGGTGAGCAGGAGGCAGTGATGGCCCCTGGCCCTTCGCTTGAGGTGCAGGCAGTGCTCAGGAGGCCTTTCTGGGAATCAAGCTGACAGCTCCCCAAACACCAGAGTGGCTCAGATCCTTCAGCTGATGAGACAGTAAAAAGGTATTGTAGACAGCCTCCTTGGGAGAAGAGGACATGGGGAATTATGTGAGTCATCATCAGGGCACACAGATTGCAGTGCTGTGGCAATGCCACACTCACTTCAACACTGGGAAGCACTATTCTCCTTTCTTGACTTTCTCCCTAAGTCCTCTCTCTAATCCTCATAACCCCTCTTCCATTCGCTTTCTGCAAGTTGTCTTTCCCTTTTCACCCCACAAAAAATAAAGACCAGGCATGAACCACAGGGAGCAGTCCTCTGCCATGCAGATTGCTCCCCAGAGAAGGGCAGTTTCTTTCCAGGTTGGACAGGAGAGAAATGAAAACGGCAGCACTCCTGAGTTACTGGCCAGGCAGAGGAGTGACCTAAAAGCGGTCCCCTGACAGCCCACTCCGAGGGAAGGGCCTGAAGTGCACTTGGGACCAGCCATAGCCAGCTGCCCGGCGGTAAGGCCTGTGCAAGGAAGCAGCAGAGCCAGAACCAGCGGTGATTTATATGGAAACAACAGTGCAGGCTTAATGTTTCTTATGAACTTGGCTTACTTAACATTTTGTGTTTTATATTAGTATTGAAATGTATTAAATACTAGATTTAGCTGATTTTTTTTCTATTTTCATGATCTGAATAATTTTTTAAATATTGGCATAAATGCCAATTTTTCTTCTTCATGAAATCAATGCCATAATAAATTTTATAATCGCTGCTACTAGAATTCTTCAGCATAACTTAAAGTTTAACAATGCCACCAGCTCTTCTCAGCTGGGATCTCATAGAATCCAGGTTAGGAAAGGCTCATAGGCAGTAGTTTCCTGTGTTCACCACTAGATGGTTCTAGTGACCAAAATCATAGCAGATGCTGGCCTTTTGAGGTGATAGAAGGCACATGAACTTTGTCAGGACACTGGTCTCTGTAGGCTTCCTGTGCTAGATTGGGGGCAGGGAGAAAGGCATTCTGGGTGCATACTTTTCCTCTCTGAAAGCACAAAGGATGTGCAAATCAAAACAACAATGAGGTAGCATCTCACACCTGTCAGAATGGCTGTCATCAACAAAGGACAAGTGCTGGAGAGGATGCGGAGAAAAAGGAATCCTCCTTCACTGCTGGTGGGAATCCATTGATTTTTAGAGAGAGTGGAAGAGAGAGGGAGAGACAGAGAGAGAAACATTCATGTGAGAGAGGGCCGGGGACCGAGCTGGCAACCAAGGTACATGCCCTTGACTGGAATGGAACCCGAGACCCTTCAGTCCTAGGGCTGATGCTCTATCCACGGAGCCAAACTGAGCTTTTTAATCCTTTCAGGCACTTTTTGTCTTTTTATTGGAGAATTTAATCCATTTACATTAAAGTAATTATTGATTATGTTTGGACTTACTGCCATTTTGTTCATTGATTTCTGGTTGTTTTATAATTCCTTTGTTCCTTTCTTCTCTTGCTCTCTTCATTTGTGATTTGATTATTTTCTGTAGAGGTATGCTTAGATTGATTTCCCTTTATTTCAAGTGATCAACCCAGCACCATGACATTAGATTATTCTGAATTTAATTATATATTTACCTTTGCCTATGAGATTTATACTTTCATATTTTTCTGTTACTAAAGCTCTATGTTATTATTTTTACTCTCCCTCCCTGCCGCACATTTTTTAAAAATCACAATTTATGGAAAGCTTTTGTTTCTCCTTCAATTCTGAAGGACAGCTGTACCAGGTAGAGTGTTCTTGGTTGACTTTTATACTAGATTTATAAGTGATCAACCCAGCACCATGACATTAGATTATTCTGAATTTAATTATATATTTACCTTTGCCTATGAGATTTATACTTTCATATTTTTCTGTTACTAATTAGTGCCCTTTCAACTGAAAGACTGATCTAGTGGTGATGAATACCTTTAGCTTTTGCTTCTTTGGAAAGCTTTTGTTTCTCCTTCAATTCTGAAGGACAGCTGTACCAGGTAGAGTGTTCTTGGTTGACTTTTTTCTCTGGCACTTTGAATATTTTGTGCCACTCTCTTCTGGCCTGTCAAGTTTCTGCCTAAAAATCTCCTGATGGCCTTAATGGGGGTTCTGTTGTTTGTAACAAGTAGTTTTTCTCTTGCTGCTTTTAAGATTTTCTCCTTATCTTTAACTTTTCACAATTAATTATAATGTCTCTTTGGATTCATCTTTTTTGGAATTCTGAGCTTCCTGGATTGAGATGTCTGTTTCCTTTCCCTGGTTAGGGAAGTTTCAGTCATTATTTCTTCAAATACGCTTTCTGCCCCTTGCTCTATCTCTTCTTCTGGGACCCCTATAATACAAAAGGGTCTGCTTGATATTGTCCCATAAGTCCCTTAAGCTATCTTTAGTGTTTTCTATTTATTTTTCTTTTGTCTGATCTCATTGGATGAGTTCCATTACCCTTGTCTTCTAGTTTGCTGATCCTTTCTACAACTTCATCTAGCCTGCTTTTAAAACCCTCCATAGATACTTTTTTCCCATTTTATTAATTGTACCCTGCACCTCTGTGATTTCTTTTTGGTACTAATATTTTCTGTTTGTTGAAATTCTCATTTTATTTATATATTGTTCTCCTGAACTCAGTGAGCATTTTATGACAATTATTTTGAGTTCTTATCAGTAAATCACTTCTTTTCATTAAGGTCATTTCCTGTTGTTTTATCTTGTTCTTTCATTTGGAACATATTCTACTTCTTCATTTTCTCGACTCTCTGTGTTGGTTTCTGTGCATTAGATGAAATAGCCACCTCTTTCAGTCTTGAAGGAGTGGCCTCAGATAAGGGATGAACCTTATTGTTCAACTCTGTCCTAGCTCTTGGTTTTCTGTCAGATGTATATGATTGTCCAGCCTACTTTGTCCTTATGGCTCCCAGTAGTTGAGGGTGGGCCAAGATCTATCAGTGTCCCAAAGGGGAGGATTTCAGTGAGCACCTAGAAGCAGCTGAATGAAAGCCACATTTAAAATATGCAAATACTTTGGAAATACTCTTTAGGGTAAGACTGGGAGATAGGCTTGTCTGTTAAGAACTATTTCTTTGTTTGCTACTATCCCATTAACCTTGTGAAAACAAGCCCTGCTGGCCACCAGATGTGTGCACAACCTCCATTCACAGAGGTACCAACGACCAGGGGTGGAGTAGAGGGAGAGTGTGAATATAGCACCCACTGTCCTCCCCATTTCTAGAGGGGGCTGCAGTTGGCCCTTACATCTTACATGTTGTTAAATTATAAGCCTGATCCTCAGGCTGTACCTTTTAAGATCTACAAATAGGCTTATTTCAAGGAAATGCTGAGCATTTCATTCTGCTGCTTTTGAGCTGTGCTTTGGGATACAGCTAGTTAAGAACTGTTATTCTGTTTGTTACGGTCCTGTGGGACCCAGTAATATAAGTCTGGCTGTGCACCAGCACCAGTCAACCAAGGGTGTGTCCTCTGAGCAGCAGCTACAAAAAGCCAGGTGTCAGACATGCACAGGCTCCTTTCCCAGAGACACCTGCAACCTGGAGTGAGGCAGAAGGAAAGATTAAGGTATCGCCAGCTGGCCTCCTGGTCCCCGGAGAGTCTTCAGTTGGCTCATCTAGATATGTGTTAAATTGGAAGTCTACTCCTCAGGCAGAAGTTTTTAAGATAAGCCTATAGGCCTCCTTCACCACAAGGCTCTGATTTCAGTCTGTTCTGCACTGGGCCCTGGAAGGATAGCCTTGGGAGTCCGTCTGAGCCCTTCGAGAACTGCCTTGTGAGTCTCTTGTACCTGTTGGCTTTCAGAGCTAGATGCTTTAGGGCATCCATCTCTCAGGTGCAAGCTTAAAAGTTGGGGTGTCAGATGTATGATCCAAACTCTTTGTTCTGCAGGAAGAACCTGGAAATTACGAGGCACCGCACCAAGGGTGGGTTTTATAGTGAGCTTGTGATCACCTTTCCTACATAGTTCTCTGTGAGTTTTTTCACGTTTGCCTGACATCTAGGAATCATTCAGCTAGTTTCTGGATTTCTTTTGAAGGGAGTTATTCAATCTGTAGCTGTAGGTTTGGGTGTCTGTGGGAGGAAGTGAGTTGAGGTGCCATTTTGATCCTGGACTCGAATAGAGTTTTGTAGATAATTATCACAGTCTTCCTATTGGGGGGATCTGAACCACAATAAATAGTGTCCCCCGTTGCCTTGAGGCACAGCCTTGTGCTCTCTTTCCCAGCCATCACCTTATCTGTTCTTTTGATTCTAGAAAAATAACTGTGTGCTGCCTGAGGATATCAAGAATTTTTACCTGGTGACCAACGGCTTCCACATGACATGGAGTGTGAAGCTGGATGGTGAGTCAGCCCTGGCTGTAGGGGAACATTCTCCTGCCTGGGAGGGTAGATGAAACAGCTCTGAGGACTTTACAACTTTGGAGTCTTTGAACCTGGATGGTTTTCATGGCTTCTCCTAAAGTGCAGTGCCCAGAAGCTGTAACCAAAGCTAAAATACGTGTCATTTCTCCACCCCCAACTCCCATGTCAGAGTCTAGCCAGTACTTAACTAGAAGTTTATTTTAAAAGTCTCCTATTGAAATTAGGTGGAGGAAAAAATAATCAGTCCACAAAAATCCTAAGCCAGCTCAAATTTAAAGCCTCTGGGGACTCCCCACAGAGGGGTCTCCTCAGGGTGAGCTGCAGTGACAGCCTCTGATGGTCACCAAAGGGCTCCTTCCTTCACTCCCTGCATATGAAGCCCTCAGGGCTCTGATCCCAGGCCAGAGCCTTTCCTTCTCTCCCTCCCATCTCAGCTGAGTCACCAGCGGCTCCACTAAATGTGCCAGGACAGACTTGTGTGCTGCAGATGTGGAAACGCGTGGGAACTCACAGCGGAGATACAGGTGCTATGTAGCATGAAAGGCAGTGCTGCACATTTAGGTGAAGACTCCAGTAACTTTTCATAGGCTGGGAAATCCTGATCTAGCCACTGGAGTCCTGCCCATTCTTGGCACAGACTTCCCGTCCCCAGGAGGCCTGTATTGCCTCCAGACTCCACCACATCCCCAGTCCTACTTCGTCCTTGGGAAGCACCCTCACCTCTCCATGCTGTCACCGAATGCAGTGCCTCCTCTTGCATAGTAGATCTGCAGAACTGACCTCCTTCATTGCCTCTGCCTCCTGAGTTGCCCTTTTTTGGTGATTCTCAAAGCCTTACTGTTTCTCTCTCACAGATGAGAAGAGGCACTTTTTATAGTTCTCTACTAAGCATTTATCATGAACTTTTAGCTTAAAAAACTTTCCTCAAATGGCCTAGAACAGGGGTGGGCAAACTTTTTGACTCGAGGGCCACAATGGGTTCTAGACTACCTGTCAGAATCCCTGGCCCACATCATGGAGCTAGGTTAGCCCCTCACAAGCCTGCCTCAGAAAAGAAGCATTTCATGATGCTTTTATGAATGAGTCCCTCTTCATTGGTACAGTACCTTCTCTAATTTCATCCTCCCAGCTCATCTTCCTATCCCCATTACCACACCCATTCCACTGGGTAGCTAGTCAGTAACAGAAAAGCCAGTGGAGGCAGCTTCTAATGCCCGCCTCTTCAGTGGTCTCTCCTTCTTGAACATTCGTTCCATGGTCTGTACACCAGCTGCTTTATTGCCTCAGCCATTCCAATTTTTTAGCAGTCAAAGATCAAAGTCTTTGTGTGCCATCCCATGCCCACCATCTTATATTGCAAGGACTCTATATAATAAGGAAAATATATAGTCTGAGTATTTTTTTTAATTGAATATTTTTTGAGAGAGCGAGCAAATAGGGGAAAGAGAGAGACATTGATATTGAGACATCATTTTGAGAGAGAAACATTGATCAGTTTACCTCCAACACCTGCCCTGACCGGGAAGCTAACCTGACACCTTTTGGTGTATGGGACTACGCTGCAACCAACTGAGCCTCACCGGCCAGAGCAGTGTGTATATTTCTTATTTACACCCTAATCACAGAAGACAAACCAAGCAAGAAGCCTCTTAAGTTTTCTCACTGAATGAGGAAAAATGAAGTAGAGCAGGAGATGTTTTCCATTGAGAAAGCTCATAACAAGAAGGTAGAAGGGTCAGGTCTATCAACAAAGCTGCTACTCCTTTGGAAAGTACATGTAACTTAATGCAAGGGGCAGAAGGAACAGAAACATTGTTAAGTCCTTTGCTCTTCAAACAGGGCTCCTGCCCTAGATTTCTCAGTTCCTTTGGAGCATCCCCTTTGTAGCTGTCCTTCAGTGCTCTGCCCTGCCACGGGCAGTGGGGACTCTTCGCCTGTGGCCCCGGTTGACTTTTTTTACATGAAAGGTTGGTGCTTTGGAGCATGTTGTGCATTGATTCTCTTCTTTCCACTCTCCATCAGCTTCCTCAGCCCTAGGATCAAACAATAGGTGGGCTTGGGTTACCTAAGCAGAAGCTCTACTGACAACCATGGTCACTAAGGTATTCCTCCATGTAATTCTTTGTAATGTTCCCATAGAGCACACCATCCCATTGGGCAACATGGCAATTAATAGTATCACAAAACTGACTCAACTCAACCAGTCTTCCATGTACTCACTTCCTAATGCACCAACTCTGGCTGACCTGGAGGATGATATACAAGAAGGTACAAACTTCTGCTCTGAATTAGAAGTTAGCCTGCTTTTTTCCCTTTTATAATGTACTAGAGCAGTGGTTCTCAACCTTCTGGCCCTTTAAATACAGTTCCTCATGTTGTGACTCAACCATAAAATTATTTTCATTGCTACTTCATAACTGTAATGTTGCTACTGTTATGAATCGTAATGTAAATATCTGATATGCAGGATGGTCTTAGGCGACCCCTGTGAAAGGGTCATTCGACCGCCAAAGGGGTCGAAACCCAGAGGTTGAGAACTGCTGTACTAGAGGCCCGATGCACGAAATTCGTGCAAGGGGCTCGGCCCTCACAGCCCCGCCTGCCTCAGCCGGCCCTCACAGGCCCGGGTCCAGACAGCTGTTCTGCTGTTTGGTCTAATTAGCATATTAGCTCTTTATTATACAGTATATGTAAATATTATATTTATATACTTTGTTTGATCTAATCTCTCCTAGGTTAGTAAACTGCACCCCTGTCACTAATACTAATCTTTATTGCATGTTAGCTATAGTGACAGAAGAGAAGGTTTCTGATGCTTGCATTTCTAAGAATATCTTTTTTTATGTTATTTCATAATACTTGATTTCTAGGTAGGTATTTCTGATTCGAGCCAGACCTAGCCTTAATTATAACATAATAACATAATTAAATATTATATACATTTTAGACTGAGAAAAGGGATTCTAAACAAAAGATCATAAAATGCTATAAAAAAGGGGAAAGCAGTTGCCTGAGGAAAAGAAAAAGGTTAGGTCAACATCAGGTCATTCAAATCTCTCTGCCTTTATGGAGTCCCACTCCCAAGAAGTTGAGTTCATTCTCTTCCTGCCACCTTCACCCAGATTCGTGTCACTGTTGGTGATAAGGGAGCCCAGACAAAAGGTCTGGACCACGGATAAGGTCCGGGTATTTAGAGTATAGAATTCATTTGTCCCACTGTGGAAAATATTTAAGGCTATGTCTGCGAGAAGGCTTTTTACCCCATTTTTGCATGCGAGCAAAGCTGGATGCATAAGTGTGTGCTTGAGTTGAGTATGTTTGAACATCACCATTACCTTCTGGGTTTGCAGCCAGTGAGAACCAGCCAGAGAAGCCCCACTTTGACTCTCGCAGTGTGATATTTGAGCTGGACCATTGCAACGGGAATGGGAAGGTTTGCCTCGTCTACAAAAAAGGGAAACCAGGTAGGAATAATTGACAAGCACAGTCTGTGGTTTGGGGACAGCCCTAACTGACCTTGCTCTACAGCCACCACACAAAAGGCACACTCCTTCCTGATCTCCTGACATACCACCGGGCTCATATAGGTGCCAAGACCTCTCTGAGCACCCCTCTCTGTTCCCATTACTAGACTTTTTAAGCTATCATCATCATTTGTGACTTATTGCAAAATAATGGGATTAGGGTAATAAGTGAATAAGACTAGAAGAATTCATTCTATTTATAGCTCCTCCAGCAGGCTCATGTGTTAGAAAAGCATTCAGGAGAAACATGGTCTTTCTTCAGTGCTTCATTATGTCGCCCAGTTAACAGCAATAAAAACCTGAATTACTAGACTTCAGTTTAAGCACAGATAGGAAGTCAGGAGAAAATGGCTCTGGCCTTGAGCAGGGCTACTACCTGGCAGCTACCAGCAGTTCAGGCCCTGGCCTGAGGACTGTGAACAGAGCGGGACAAGGCCCAGCCTCCTTCCAGGCTCTCCGCCTGGTCGGGAGTGAAGACACACAGGATTTACCTAACCTCGGGGAAGGAGAGAGGTCTTCAGCTGAGGGATCTTTGTGAAAGGCCTTTGAGCTGCCTCTGACAGGGTAGGAATGAGATACGGGGTGGGGCTAAAGGGATTGCTGGCAAAAGAGGCATCCAAGCAAAGAGACTAGTGAAAGCCATGTCGTAGGAAAGAGCAACTGATTCGGGGAGAATGACAAGGAATTCCAGTTCACCAAACTCCCATGGTTCGTCCTGTGGATAAAGAGGAGATGAAGCCAGAGGCCGGTGGTTCCCTTTCGAGTGGAGTTCTGAAAGCCAGATGAAGGAGTTTGGATGTAACGTAGAAGAAAGTAGGACCTCAAGGATGTTCTCCAGGAGAATGGCGGGATTCAGATGAAAATGTATGTGACCATAAGCAGTTTGGGAAGAGGAGGAGCCTGGAGGCCACTTAGGGAGATGTGGCAGCCATTAGACAGGAGATGAACTAGGGGGACCGGCCAGTAGGAAGAGTGGCAGGTGAGAAGCAGGTGTGAGGCGGGCCCTGGCACAACAGTGCCTGCTTCTGCCCAACCAGGATGTCGAGGAAGCACAGGCAGGTTCCCAGGAGAGGGAGCTGGTCCAAGGTGGCTTCCCACAGCACTGTAAGTCTTGACAGAGGTCTTCAGAAAGCCAGAGCGATTTAGGATTCCTCTCCCTCAGGAAAGCTGAGACTGCTGTGTGTACCCCCTGGGGAAGGGGATACTGTTTCCACCCGGAAAAGCAGCGCTGCTGAGATAGCCGGATGTGCACGTGGCAGAAGCCCCACATGTGGATCTGTCCATTGATCAGGAATCCAAAGGGCAGCAAAGAAACCAGCCGGCAGTGGTGGCCACTGGAGAATGGGACTGGGAGGTTGGAAGGAAAAAAAGGAACTTTTACTATTTGAATTTTTTTTAAATCATGAGTATATATTGACTTTGGATAAAAGGAAAAATGTTAAGCTGTCCCTTCATTTCTGTCCTTTGCTATTTCAGCATTAGCGCAAGACACTGAGATCTGGTTCCTGGACAGAGCACTGTACTGGCATTTCCTCACAGATACCTTTACCGCCTATTACCGCCTGCTCCTCACGCACCTGGGCCTGCCCCAGTGGCAGTACGCCTTCACCAGCTATGGCATCAGCCCACAGGCCAAGGTAAGGACCACCTGTCCACTCAAACTGTAGACTGTATCAGAATCTTCTGAGGAAAGACCTGAATGCAGACTCCCAGCTTTCCCGTCTGATTGAGGAATCCGGGGTGGAGCCCAGAGATCTGCACTTTCAATAAGTGAGGCAGGTGATCCCACCCCACTTTATACCAATCTAGGTCAGTGGTTCCCGAATTGGCTGATCCTCAGAATCGCTGGGGAGTTTTTCTCTAATCAAATGTTGTCGGGCCTTGGCTCTGATTGTGGGTTTTGATGGGCGGCACACACACAGGAAGGTGAAGTCGCCTCTTACTTTCCAGTTCCCAGCTTCCAGTGCACCTCCCCACAGGCAGCCACTTTTGGAGTTTCTCGTGTGCCCTTACCAAGACACTCATGCATGTGGTTTTGGTTCCTTTTTTCTCAATCACGAGTGCAGTATGGTGTTCACATTTGTGTGTACCTTCTTTTCACTTAGCACTCCATCTTGGAACTCATTCCCTGTCAGTACGTAGAGAGCTGTCCTCAATGACAGAGAATTCCAGAGTATGGGTGCGCCTCCTTTACGTTACAGAGCCTGCCAAACCTACCTGATGAGCAATGGCTGGTTTGAGGGCAGAACACGTAGGACTCTGTCCCCTGGATTTGGGACCCAGCATCCCAGGCTCAGAACAGAAGGAAGGAAATTTACCCAGATTTGTAGTCCTCCTACTGCATTTACTTGAAAGGTTCTGAGACCTCATGGAGCAATGTGTGTGTCGTCACTTTCACAGGAAGTCTAATAGAATTTCGAGGACTTTTTCATAAAAACTTACTCTTTGCCTCGTCTCTCTGGCTCTCTTTCCTGTATCCCCACTGAATAGCATAAACAAGGGCATTTCTCCTTTGATTGTGACCCTCTCTCCATTCTGCCTTCCAGCAATGGTTCAACATGTATAAGCCCATCACCTACAACACGAGCCTGCTCACTGAAGAGACTGACTCCTTTGTGAACAAGCTGGATCCCAGCAAAGTGTTCAAGAGCAAGAACAAGATCTTAATCCCCAAAAAGAAAGGGCCTGTTCCATCTGCAGGCAGCCAGAAAGGGCCCTCGGGTCCTCCCTCCACCCCCTCCACCCCTAAGTCCTCCTCTGGCTCTGGAAACCCTGTGCGGAAATGAGTCCCCTGCCCCCTGCAGCCCCACAGTGATGATTTCCATGCACAGATGCCCAGGGGGGCCCAAGCCTGAGGGCCTCCTCCCATCTGAGTGACCAAACCCCAGGCCTCTTACTCCCTTAAATTAGCCAGGAGTTGGAAGGGCATACTCAGGTCTCCCCGAGAGTCCTCCTCTCATGCCACCCCTACCTCCAGAAGCTGTGCAAAATTTTAGATCTTGTTTAAAGTAGCCAAATAGATCTGTTCAGAGGTTCCTCTCTTCCCAGCAGCAGCCCCCCAGCAGTAACTGAGGAGTGCCCCAAAGAAGCCGCTGGTTTAGAACCACGAGGCATTAGAACTGCAATGTTCTGTTGGTAGCCACTAATCACATGTCGCTATTTAAATCTAAGTTATACTACAAATCCGTGTCCTTATTACGTATCTTGCATTATAGCCACACTTTGAATATTCATGTGGCTAGTGGATTCCACATGGACAGCGCAGAGATAATGGGACATTTCTATCACTACAGAAAATTCTATTGGACGCACCCCATTAGAATCTTGCCACTGTTCTTCCTCAGTTCAATTAATATTTGTTAGAGAATGTTGATACCTTAATCTGATGATTATAACGTTCCACGGTCACTCTTGAAAATATAACTGTATGTTCTTTATATCCTTCACCACAAATCTGCATATTTTTTTTTTTTTAAATAAAGTTTCTTGCTTCCAGTTTTGTGTTGTAATGTTTGCGCTTTTGCCACAATTACCTTTCTCTAAAGGAGAGGTGACTCTGCTGACCTCCAGCCATTTAAAACAAACTCCCGAGAGTTGCTTTGCAGGGACAGCTCAGTCACTGCTGACATGAGCCCAGTGCAAGCACAGAGTTGAGGTCTCCGGTTCACAATGAGGAAACAGTCCCATTAAAGGTACTAAAATGTTTTTCCTTTCTTCCCTGGCCTCTGGCAGCTTGTTACGGTGGTTTTTGCTAGTTAATGCTATTCTAAGTAAAATTAAAATTTTAAATTATTAGCATTAATTTTATCATTCATCTTTATTTTATCTAATTCCAGTTTTAGCTGCAAATATAAAACATTTAACTCATGCAGAACAACCAAAATTACATAATTTGTATTTCATACTTATGTATACATACTGTGTGCATATGTATTCTTACCAGAACTGTGGAAACACTGCATAAAACTAGCTCAAATGTTATCATTTCACTTCTTGATATGTACACATTCTATCAACACTTTCAACTTACTGATGAATAAGGAAGTTCTGAAAGAAAAAGAAACTATGTTTTCCCATATGTTTTCCTTTTCTTCTGTGTCATCATTTTTCAGCATAAGTGGTTGGCTGATACTACCATGAGTAAGAAAGAGTATGTTAGGGTTCCGTGGTCATTCATGCTGCTTAGAATACATTACCTTCTTTTTTGCATTTGAATCAATTCTGCTCAAGTGGAAAGTAAGGTCTTTTGGGGCTCAGTGCCCCCACATAATAGGCTTGTATTCATAACAGGCTTACCTTGTACTCTGAATCTCTGAATGCTCCCATCCGGTGGGCCCACAGGAATTCTCTGCTCACAGGCATCTCAGAGCTGTAAGTGAACGACAGTAAGAAGGGTGGACGCATGTATTGCACGCATCTCCTCTGCTCAGGTGTGTGCTCCTTTGCTTCATCAGACTTCACTTAAAACACACAAATTCAAAGATAAAATTAAATACTACAAAACGGTGACAGAAGAGCATTAAACCAGGTACTGAAGCCCTTCTGAGTGTGATGCCCACCCAGGAAGCTGGCCCTGGAGGAGGAGGGGAGCATCCCAGAGAAAGGTTCAGACCGAATGTATGTTGAGTGGGTCACATTGAAATAAACTCACCCGTGAGATTGATGTTTTGAAAGTAGAGTGATTAACATGGCAGTAGGCTCTACTATAAGGCAGCTGTACCTCAAAACACATCATCCTGGAATCACAAAACGAGACCGAATGGCAGAATGCCTCCGGAGAGAAGACTGCAGATTTGCCAGCACCCATCAATCACAGAATTCTCCTTTGAGGACAAGAATTCCCAAGCTCAGAATTCGGTGTAGGCAGGGAGTGGACGTCCTTGCTCAGACACTGAAGTTCCTGGTGGAGCAAATGGCAGTCTAAAGCAATTTTATACACACATTTCACACAAACCTCCTAGATTTAAAATGAATAAACAGCAACAAAGCACAGACAAAGGTGTGATCTCTCAAACCTGGGCGACTAAGCACAGTTGCTTTAATACTTAAAATTTAAGATTTTTTCCTTGTCTCTAGTCACCATAGTGTTCAGCAGTCACATATAGTGACTGCCATGCTGAACAGCGTGTGCACAGAACACCCAGCAATGCAGAAAGCTCTATGTGGGCAGCCCTCTCAGACCCCATGTGGCTTTTGTTCACATTACAGTTCTCAGAATAGTTCTGTAACGCCTTTTTATAGGATACTATACTCAACAAAGAACAGAGACATTTACTTAATTTAAGACACCCCTTTTCTAGGACACAGCATCCTTTCCTACTTTATATATGTTTACAATATATAGGGAAACCCAGGGGTGAGTCAGCACGCACTGCTCACCATGGAAAGGGGCCTTCGTCCTGGCTGCAGGGTGGGCTGCACCAGGGCCTGGGCTCTGCCCCACATGTTAGTCATAGGCAACAAAGCAGCTCAGCCTCTAGGCCTCTCCACAGTCTCCAGCGTGGAAAGCTGAGAGAAATGAAGGGGCAGGTTTTCTGCATCTTAAAGCAGCTCATCTCTGCCCTCCCAGGGACCATGTGGGGCTGGCTGAGAACACCCCCCAGAGCTCAGGAATGATCACTCTAGAAAGGACATTTCTCCGTGCCTATTATTAAGTTACCTTTTTCTTTTTTCACAGCATAAAGACTGGCAAAGAATACCTTGTAGGCTAACCAAGACAGGAACACAAACAGCCCTCAGAAAGTTCAAATCCAACGAAGAGAGAGGCCTCATCCCTCAAGCAAAAGCTGCAAGGGACAAACTATTGACAAAATTAAGATGGAAAAGCAGCTCACCTTTACCAAGTCGCCTTGTAAACGAGGCCATCCCTCGGGATACAGATGGAGGTACAGATTGCTCTTGGGGTGCATTTAAGTGGCTGGTTCCTGAGGCACATCTCCCTCAGGTGGCTCTGGCCCATGACCCCTGAAACAGAGCTGGGATTCTAGAATGTAGGCTTATTGAGCAACTTAAGAAGAACAATGAGACCTTAATTACTGTCTTCACAACTTGTGTTTCAGGCCATTTAAAAACAGGAACTCTGCCCTAACCGGTTTGGCTCAGTGGATAGAGCTTCGGCCTGTGGACTCAAGGGTCCCGGGTTTGATTCTGGTCAAGGGCATGTACCTCAGTTGCGGGCACATGCCCAGTAGGGCCTGTGCAGGAGGCAGCTGAATCGATGTTTCTAACTCTCTATCCCTCTCCTTTCCTCTCTGTAAAAAAAATGTCAATAAAATATATTTCAAAAATAAAACAAAAATGGGAACTCACGGACAATATTATTATGTCAATTCCCAACGAAACCCAAACGCAGGCATCTTTAACAGAAAAGTATTTGTCTTTCTTTACCAGCAGTAATTTCAACCCAAATTAAGAATTAGGCACAAAGATATTTGTGGGGATAACCAGCAAGATTAGCAATGGCATCTCACAAGTATAAGGTACCATTCACTTCAATGCTTCTTTTAAAGAAATTTAACTTCCTGAGTCAAACAACACTAATAGAGAAAGCCTGAGTGAGTGGCAGCAAGAGAGAGGCCATGAGCAACAGGAAAAATCCTTCAGTTTCACTAAAAAGTACTAAACCAAGTTCCCAATGAAAAGAGATCCTCTTTACTTTTGGTGTAACCCAGAACTTAGTTTTTAGCTTGCTTGCTTCCTCTCAGGATTTTTTAATTTTAAAGATAAAACTAACATTAGATTTTTTCAGTCACTTCCTTCCAAATGTGACTTTTATTCTAAAGCAGGGTTGGGGAACATCCGGCCCTTGGGCCTTAAAATCATTTGGTCTGGCCCTGCCAAGGCAACCACAGGCAGGACTCAAAATTCAATAAATCTAGGAGCTTTTTTCATAGCAACATAAATTTATATCAAGTAAATTATATTAAGCGAATGATGTTATAAATATACAAATGGCCCTTGACAGAAAAAAGGTTCCCACCCCTGTTTTAAAGCATAATTCAGCAGAATACCTAGGGTCCCTACAAGGGCATCAAAGTACTTGTTCATTAAACAGTGCAAGAGAAATGCGTCTTCCTTTTGTTCGTACATCATGATCCCAGTGACACAGGTATTCTGTGTCTGCATCCAGTTCCAAAGCAAGTAAACACAAACCACTAAACCATATTCAGAATATAACACGTTATTTACAACCATAAGGAAACAAACATTAACACCTAATACCTTGTAATAAAGTGATTAAGTAAACTCAATTGTCTGTAACATGCAGACCTAACTCTCGCAGGTCCCGGGCTGTCCTGGGGTGCTCACACTCACCACGTATGACAGACACCTGCTGGAAAGAGCCCCCTGTGGCTCAGTGAGTGGGGGTGCAGAACAGGGAGACAGACACAGAGGCATGTGGGGGTAAATCTATGATCTTTGGCTCTTCAGACAACACAACTGAGATTGTCTATAAATCACATCTGCCCAGACTCAGGAATAGAGTCACAGAGGTGTTGAAATTAAGGCAAAGGTAGCATTAGCGACCTGACTATCTTTCAACCCCCCAACTCCCTGCTGCAGTGGTTTACCTTTCCCTGCTTTCTGAGGCAGAGGCTCTTCACGGGAGCCATGCAACCTTGGATGGAGGGACTTCTGGGAAGGGCTCAGCTACCACCTGGGCAGCAGCCCCTTCAGCGTGGCTCTGCCATTGCCAGGAGCTCCTCACGGCGCCTCCCACTCCGGATACCTTATCTTCTGATGATGGGTCCTTGAGTGCCCAGGCCTCCATTTGTCATTCTCTGCACTCAAAGCTTAAAATTTTCATTTTCGTTTGGTGACAGTAAACTTTTTGAGAAAATGAATTTTTACATAAAGGGGCAAATGAGTGAGTTACAGAATAGTTCAGATTTTTAAAATGCTACTCTAAATTTTTGCTTCCACATCGCAATGGAGCAAAGCAAAGCACACGAGTAAGGTTATCGCTAGCACGATGCCTAATTAATGAGGAGTTACAAAGAGCGCACTGTCAGGCTCCTCATTCTATTAACCAAGCTGGAACAACCCCCCACACCCCACCCTGGGGCCTGAGATGGTTCTGAGCCAGCGTCCTGGTGAACCTGGAGAGAGGTTTTGCTGACTCAAAAAGAGGCAAAGCTGAGCTATTTAAGGTCCTAAAGCCAAGAGAAGAAAAGTTTCTCATTATGACATTAAACTCCATTTATTTAGTATCTGAAACATGGTGTACATTTATGAATCCATATAAACATTTAGTACATCTAAAATCCACAACTGGTCAACAACCTGTGCTTTCCTTTGTGTACAGTTTGGGTTTTACATCTGGATACTTTGGTGGTGTGGAGAGACCCAGGCTGTGAATCTAATCCAACTGCCCTTAGTCACTGTGACAGAGTGATCTGCTCCGGAAAAGGTCCGTTCCTTGCACAGAAAAGGTGTCTCACTTTGGAACTACTAAACCAGGTGTCAAGGAAACAAGAGAAAGTACAGGAAGGAGACTCCATGTCAGTGCGCAGCACGCAACGCAGCCCCGTGGCGCCACAGAGAGATGGGCACTTTCTTTCAGACCTTTCGATGCTGATGTTGACTTAGAGCCTCCTCGCCCCGCACTGCAGGGGCTCCGTCCAGCAGGGGCATGCACTCTGCTCAGGCACACTTCTTAGGGTGCCCCCTGGGTCACAGCTGCAGCTCCGAGGTGCCCACCAGGCCCAGGGCTCGGGCTTCTTCTGGAGTCAGGCCGCTCTTCAGGGTCCTTCGTACTGCAGTGCATAAGCGGATCAAAGGGTGAGAAGAGAAGGAGGGATTAGCAGCCAGGCACAGGGATGCGGTCCACCAGCCCTCTTCCCCAAGGACTACAGGCCAGGGGGTCACAGGGCTCCCAGAGGCTCGGCCCCATCTGACTCCTGCTGAAGTGTCCTGGCTGGGGCTGCAAGAGGCTGACCTGAAGATGGCACAGAATCTGACCGGCACGGCCCAGTGGAGGGGGGCCTTGTAAGGAAAGAAGGGAGAAGAGGCTCATCCTTACAAAGTTTCTGAGAAATGGGTGCAAACTGCAAATGGCAGGTGGCATGTTGAGAGCTCAGCCTCTGACCAGCATAAGGAATGGATCAGAGCTGGAAAAGTAATCACAGAGCAAAGGAAAACGCAAGTTCCAGTGATGTCAATCAGGTAAGATCACCCCACAAACCCATGACCTTGGACAGCAAGATGTCAACAGACCCCAGGGCAACGGACAGCAGTCAGGGTGAGTCTCTGTGAGTGTCTCCACTCATCAAAGCGCCTCTGGAGAGAATAACCAGGAATCCCCTGCAGGCTGGCTGTCACAAAGCAAATTGCCAAATGTTTCTGGGTAGTTCTGGTGGATGTTCTCTGTGAAACAGGCTCAGGAAGGACCAAATGACCCCTTCACTGGGCGCACACCTGGCCGTCGAGGAACACTCGCATTTCACGGACCTGGAATTGGCCTCTGTGTAGCCCGGCATCATGGATTGTCCCATTGCTCAGTGTTGATCAGTTCTGATGTCAAAATACAGGCTGGATAAGGGTGAATGAGTAGACAGCTGCCTCTTTCAAAACCAGGCCTTTCCTTTGAAAGGTTGCCTAATTACACTTCTCTTCATTTATAAATTGTGTTTGGTCTATCCTATATGTAAGATCATACAGAGTTTGTAGGATATGGTCTATGTTCAGAAGAGGCATGTTACAGATCCACCTTCCATCCTAAATCCTAAATCCACCAGAGTCCCCGAGATGAGCAGGGCAGGCCCTTGATCAGTAAAGCTCACCCTTACTCCTTCCCATCTTCCCTTGCCAGACCCAGTTCCCTGAGTCCACTCTGTGACCCTGGGCCTGTATCCTCCGAGGCCTCCTCTGAGGCCTCTCCACAGGCAGGGCCCCACCTCCTATGTCTGCAGGCAATACCCCCCATTTCATGTCTCCCCATGACCCCCTGGGAAAAAGCCCATGTAGCCTGTGGACAAAGGATCTGAAAGACCCATACCCATTGGAACGAACAGGGGTCATATCTATGAATAAATGGTGTCTTCTCTCCCAGGGATCAGCACTTTGAACAGGGACCAACATCTAATCCATCAATTAGTCAATCAACAAATGGTTTATGGAGAACCTACTGTGTGTTTTCCCTTCACTCAAAGAATCAGCACACTTCTGGAAGGCTCTCAGACACCAAGTGTGGGTTTTTATAGAGATTCAAAGACTTGTTCCATGCCACCAACGCACACTACTGTATCCCAAGCCCAGCTCTGGGCCCCAAGCTACCCATCTGCAGCTGCTCCTGCACCGGCCCCCACTCCCCAACGCAGCCCCTGGGGCTCCAGACTGAGAGTCTAACTCATGCAGACAAAATGTTTGGCTCCAGAGCCTTGGCTGGAGGCAGACTGCATTTATTTAATTGAGTAATGGAATGTGTTCTATGGGGCAGCCATAAAAATACTAGTTTGTAATAACCTTTTATATCCTTTAAACACTCCTTCAAGTGTTGGTTAAAGAAAAGATAATTTTAATGGCAGAAAAGAAGATAAAATGTTTCTCATTCTTGACAAGGACTACTAGGACCTCTCATCCAAGACACGGAATTCTGCCCGGAGAAGTCCATGCAGCATCTTACATTTCATTAGCTGCGGAGGCGGCACGGACACGTGCCTATGACCAGATTCTCTGTGCCTTTGGGTAAACATGCTTGGCCGAATGATGACAGAGGCTCTGTGAACGGGTGGGCATTTCACCCACGATGGCATTTAGAATGCTGCCTTCACACTCCCGGCCACACACTGGCTTTCGTCCTGTGACTGCAGTGTTTGGGAATACTTGAATAAGGGAATACTTGAATAAGAACCCTGGCACCTTAGAGCATGTGCACTGATGTAATAGAGATGGGCATGGGCCAGCTTGGCTGAGGCAGCTCGGAGAACAGAACAAAGTCTAACCGGCGCTTCGCCGACCTTCCTGCTTGACCAGAGGCTGTGCCTTTGGCCTCATCATCTACTCAAAGTGCTGATGTGCCAGGCCCCTGGGACCCTCCTACACCCCTTCCCCATGGCATGTGTGTTCTCTGCTGCAGGGGAAAGCCAGAGTAGGCTAAGGTCCCTTTGCTTGCCAGATGCATTCCTGAAAAGTGAGTCTTCCTAGAAAAATCTGTGCCATCTGTAGAATCCTACTTTCTGTAGGCCTTCATGACAATTCAGATAAATTCTTTCACAATAAATATAATAAATACTGAACATAATAACCCAATAAACATGAATATATTAGCCCCCCAAAAGACTTAAAGAATCTGAATCCTTCCTTTGTTAGAGTCAAAGTTAATTCATGTTACTGCTTGAAGGTGTGAAATGAAGGCAGTTAAAATCAGGTTTGTACCCCAATTCAGATCACATATAGAAAGGGCTCTTAGGGTGTCATTTCATCCGTCCATCTGCTCACCAGTTCACTCATTCATTCAGCAAATGTGACTTGAGCCAAGTACTGCCGGCAGGGAGGCAGGGGGCTGACAGGGACGTGCTGCGAGGGATCCGCAGACCTGTCCAGACACGGACTTGGCTCTCACTCCGAAAGCAAAGAAGGGCGGGGGTAGGGTGGGTAGAGGGGGTGCTGAGAGAATGAGGGGACCAGCAGATGGGGCTGGCGGGATGTGGGACTTGTACAAGTCTCCCATCACACAGGGGATTTCTTAAGTGCTTGCTTAGGTCTGATAGGATAATGTCTGGGCCCCCCTCTGCTCCCTGTTCCTGCTTCCCTCTGAATGCCCTGGCTGGAGCTGCACAGCCTGTCACATGCGGCTGCCTCCCTTCCTCAGCTGCTTAACAGAGAACAGACCTCGGTAATGTTTATCCCTGTCTGCCTCGCAGCTCTTCCATACACGGCGCGGGTCACTTCGCTGGCCCTGCAGCCGCTCTGCCCCCGGCACTGTGACAGCTCTCACGCAGCCCTGACAGCAGTGGGAACCTGGGCTCAGACACAGGGCGCCTCTGCCTCCACAGGCAGCACGGGGGTGTCTGGGACTCACAAAACCCATGTTCCTTTTCTCATCTCCCACCCTCCTAGAAGTGAAAACAAATTTTAATCCTGCAAAGTGCTCTCAGGTGACTGCTGAGATGAGTTGAATCTGAGAATAATGGCAATGGTGGCCACAATCTACTCCTTGAGCCAGAACATGGACTATTCCTTTTGATCTTTGTGGAAAGCCTATGAGATGAGTAGGTTTCCCCAGTTAGTGAACAAATGGCAGAGATCGAGGCCCTGGCCCAAGTGCACACAGTAAGCAGGAGAGAAGGGTTTGAGCCAGGACGTTTGACTGGGCTCCATCCTGTTCTGGCCCCTCTGCTTCTGCAGCCCAAGGGGCACTGATGGTGGCACTCCTCCCAACACGCACAAGCCCTCGAGTCACCCTCTAAAATGTAATGACTCTCAGCCCTAGGCGGGTAGCTCAGTTGGTTAGAGCATCGTCCTGATATGCCAAGGTTTAAAGCATAAAGAGTGGAACAACAAATCTCTCTCTCTCTGAAAATTCAATAAATTAAAAAAATCAATCAATAAAATTAAACATAACAACAATAAAATTAAACATAACAACTCTCAATCCAACACTTGGTTTTCTCATGGGCTTGTTCTATTTATCTGGGTAGGCACCCTCAGCTGCCTTTTGTGGAGGGATCAGACCAGCTTTAATGAGTCTGAAGAATAATTAGATGCTCACTAAACAGCAATGATGCTGTTGTTGAGAAGACAGAAGTTGGACTGAGGAAGCTTTATTTCCTTCCAACATCTTATTTTATTGTATCCCAAGAGCATTAGTGTTAAAGCCTCTGGCTTATGGCCATTGTTATCTTGTACTATAAATATAAATTTTATGTAAATATAAAATTGGTTCATGGTAAGTAAGGAAGAACTATTTAAATTAAATGCAGAGAAAATTTTAAAAATGGGATTAGTGGGGGAAATTTCTGGGTATTTTCAAACACCACTTTGGAAAAGTAGAGAAAACTGAACTAAGTTGTGCATGGAATCTAATCTTGTGAGACATAAATCATGTTTTCCCCAAAACAGATTCAATAATTTTTCAGATTAGATCATTCTCTTTCTCCATGAACGGCTACTTAATAGATAGCCTGGCTATACCCCTCAATATTCTGTAAGAGAAATAAAATAAGATTTGAGTTATGTCAAATGTGCATTCCTCTCCCCTTGGAGAGGAACGCCACAGCGTCACGAGAGACACTGTGGGGGAATGGTGGTGTGAGGGATGTCAGGGCGAGAGAGAGAATCTGAGTTCTACGTTCCTTTCCCAACGGGCCCTGGAATCAAACTTCTGGCTCTGCCCAGGGGAAACGGTTTTTTCGTAAAGGTATCCACCATTATGATCCTAACAAACTAAGAAACTGTTTGATTATGTGTAGGTCACATCAAAGTGATCACATTTTTAGAGAAACATAGCTCTGAGCCCCAAACTCCATGGTCATGTCGCAACAGGGCCCAGACTCTCCCTTGGAGGAAAACTCAGCAGAGAAGGGGCACCTGCCTCTCTCAACCATGACAGGACCCTGGGGACAAGAGATAAAGCAGACTATGAGTCCCTAATCCCCGATCTGTTCTGTGATCATCTGGGCTGGTGGCACCATGCAGGCAGCCAGCAGGGTGGAGACCCTCTTCTCAAGGCGGGTCCAAGAGAAAAGCATGCTGGGGAGGAGCCCCCTCCCCACCCCAGTCACTGGGCTCCATCCTGCAGAATCATACCTGTAAGGATACCTCAAGTGCTGGTCAGCTTCAGGGATTTCTAGGGCAGGTCAACATTCAGGAGGCCTAAGAGGACAAGTAGCTCTGGGACAAAACACCTTCCTCAATATTATGAAAAGAAAAACCAACGTAGAAAAACACAAAGAAACAAACAAGACAACCATAAAGCTCAGATAACATTCTCCCTCTGTCCGATGCACCGGCCGATTGGAGGGCCTTGGCCAACGTGTGCTGGACCATTCATTCCACAGGCTAGAACCCAACCACATAATTAGAAACATTTTGCTTCATGAGACCCTGAAGGCACCAGCTGGGAAAGCAACAGAACCGAGCCGTGGGAGCCTGCAAAGCGATGAAGGTGCCTTTGATGTGTCCCTACTGGCTGCATGTTCCAGGCATTCGCAGGGCGTTGGGTGTGTGTAGGCCCAGCCACCAGCGCCAACAGGAAAGTGAACATTGAATTTTCTCAGAGGATTCTCAAAGGCTCGCAGGTCATAAATTTTTAGGTTATGGGATGGATTCTGTTTAGTTTCCTGCTATAGCTGGACTATTACTGTCTTTGGCCAAATGAGCTACGGCCCACATATGTTGGGTATTCATTATCCACTTGCCTCATTGCCACCATTAAACAATCAAATAAAAGGGTGGAGCCCAAAAGGCGAAACTTCATGTTGATTTTGCAAATTATTGTCTTCTTATTCCTTTAACCTCTTGTGAAAAGCTGGAGTTTATCACCCCTTTAAATGGAAATCAAAGGAACTCCCCCTGTCTTAAATGTCTGCGGATTGTGCCATTACTAATAAGTTAAACCTGTTGCAGATAAACATTTACATACATGCAGTACTGTAGTCGTTGAAATCACTGCATCACAGGATGAAATGTGCTTGGCTAAATAAAAAGAATGTACGGCTGTTTTGCATAAGATTGGAATGGAAACGATACCAAAGGATAGTATGTTATGTCAACAACAAAAACAGGCAAAATATCTCTCTGGCCAGATTGAAGTGGGAAATTAATTATGGCTGTGTGATTGTTCCCAGTGACATCAAGTGTTTCTGTAAGAAGCTGGTTCTCTCTAGACCAGAGGGCAGGGCCAACACGCTGCCCACACAGACGTGGATGGCCGGAGACTCTGGGGACTGGCAAGGCCACTGTGTCATGTAGTCTCTGTCTCTGAGGTTCCTGGCTCACCCCTGCCCATCTCTGTGAGGGCACACCCTGGCTTGGCATCCTTTCTCTACTCCCCACCCATGGTCCCTGCCACCCTCAACACACACACTTGCTTTTCCCAGATCCTCCCGGGTGATTCTTGCACTGAGGTTCCCCACTGTAGCCAGACCAGGAGAGACCCAGTACCAAGTTTCTGCCATTTGGTTACCAGTTTGCTGAAGTAAGTAATAGGGGGGCAATAAAGGCAAATACGAAGATAATCTACGGAAGACCTCCAAAAGCCTTTCATACGTTTCATTTTAAAAAGCAATGTAACAAATAGATTTCTTATGAAAAAGAGCAAGAGAAAAATAGGCAAACAATATGGACAAGCCATCCACAAAAGAAGAGATGCAAATGGCAAGAGAGTCAACTCAACTTCCTAGTATGCAGGGAAAAGTCAGTTAAAACCACACGGGAATACTATTTCATCCCCTTCAGGCAGAGAGAAAGGGAGGTGCTGCCTTGGCCTGGAGCAGCTGGAATCACACAGGCGGGTGGGGGGAGGTGGACAAGCCCAAGTCTTTGGAGAAGAGTTTGTCAGGGAAGATGCGCAACTGAGGCCCCTGTAATTCCACTCCAGGCCTCAGACCTGAGCGCTCTAGCTCACTGTGCCCAAGTCCCCTGGAGACCTTGTTAACACAGATTCTGAATCAGTCGTTTGGTTTAGTGCCAATGGGTCGCGCAGAATCACGGGGTCCAACATATGCCCCATCACCTCCCGTGTGAACCTCAAGCGTGGCACCACTGGGGGCTCCCTGAGTTCGAGTTCTAACTAAACTCCCTGCCTACTTGGAGTCACTCTCCGGTCACTTTTGGGAGTCTAGACGTGGGGAGGGAACCAGCCTTCCTTCTGGTGACAAGTCATAAATCCCTTTCCTAGTCACCACCCCTTACTCCAGGAAGCAGAGCCGGTGAAGACTCAAGCTGCCACTTGTGTGACCAGCAGAGGCCAAAGCTTGGGGCTGAACTCTCGACACACACAAGCGCCACAGCCAACACAAGTAACATCAAAGAACTGAGAGGAACCCTGCTTCCTGACTCAGTGCGATCCCTATGAGAGTTGGCATGGTGCCTACACAGGCAACTCCACACCCACCACTTGGGCAGGAGCAGGAATTGGGCTCCAACTAAAGAGAAAGTCAGTTGCTTTGATTTAGTTGAATCCTCTATTTGGTAGGAAAAGAAAAAATAACTGGTCAACCTAGGCTAGCATTAAGTATTTTAACCATCCTACTGACCATAAAATCACTGGTTTTTACCTTGGTCATGTTCACCAGCAGCAGCGAACCCCTAGGGGAACCACCTCCAGCCCAGAAAGTGGCCCCTGATGCTGGGAGAGAGGCAGAAATATACTAGTAGCCTCTGGCAAAGCATCCCGGGCAGGGCTTGGCAATGGGCCGCTCTGAGCCCACCAGCGCCTGCCAGAGCCATGTCAGGGCCTTTTAACCTTCCTAGGGACAAAGTACGAATTGAGGGAGGCCTGGCCAGAAATGACAACTACCCTGGGCAGGGGTGACTGCAGCACCCTCCACAGGCCAACGCTGACTGCCACGTAGGAAACCTTTTGCTGACGAGCACAAGTGGGCCTCCTGGCACCAGTGACAATTCCCTGGAGCCCACCTCTGAGTCTGCCCTTCCCGGTCATACAGGACTAGAGGGCAGGTACCTGTGGGTGAGTCCCTCACCCCAACTCAAAGGCACTTACAAGATTTCCGGTTGGCCCGGGAGCGCTTCCTCTCCCGGGGCACCACTCGCTGACTGGGCACCTGGGTGGCCGACTTGACGATGCGGTCCATGATCTCATCAGCGGCATCATCCGTGACATTCGGTGAGTCATCAGTTCCCATGGTCCATGAACTAGCGGATCCTGAAGGATTAAACAGGGAATGCGATGAACCCAAAGAAAATGCACAGCGCTGCCCCCGGCAGCTGAGCTGCCAGCAGCGGAGCAGAGCGGGAAGCCCAAGCTCAGCAGATCCAAGTGCTCGCAGGTCCCCACTGTGGGGCACAGGGCACCACTCCAGCCACCACCCTCCAGGCTCTGTACTCCCTAAAACCCATACTTGGGGCACTTTGTCATAATACCTTGTACCACAGCTGTGCTCTTGTCTTTCACTGCCCTTTAACTTTCTATGCCTGGATGCGTCCCTCCACCTGCCAGGTCACAGGAGGGCAGACCCCCTCCCCACCCCAGACCCCATGCCACACGGTGATGTGCATACCACAGGTATCCAGTGATGTATGTCCAGTAATGTCAGCTCTCTATCCGTGGCTATATGTGCCTAGTGAATGTTAACTAACCCCAACTTCTCACTCAGTGGAATAGAAATCAATGGATTTTGAAACATAGTTTATCTTTGAAATTTCATAGCAAGATTGTCCTCTACAACCAGCAAAGGGGGAATTGACATAAATTCTCTTTGGTACACTTCTCTGTTTGCTGACCAAAAAAATACATTTATTAATTACTCCAGGTCTGGCATGGAAACATCTGCCTATAGACAAGCAAGAAGAAAGCCCCACAAAAACATAGTTCCCAAGTCATGTTAAAGAGTTATAAATCAACTAGAGGCTTGGTGCACAAAGTCATGTACGGGTGGGGTTGGGCCAGCCTGCCCTGATCAGGGCCAATCGGGCTGGGCCAGCTGGGGGTAGGGGCCGTGGGCAGTTGGCTGGTCAGCCAGCCCCGCCCCCTGGTCAAACTCCTGGTTGAAGTCCCAGTGGAACTCCCAGTTGAGGGACAATTTGCATATTAGCCTTTTATTATATAGGATGCTATTTTAATATACCAGAATGAACTTCCTGTGAAATCTCTTCTATAAAATGGGAAATATGCTTCTGAAAGAAGACAGAAATATATAAATGTTCTCAAAATTATGAATTTCCTCTTCCTACACTTTCTTTTTGTAACAAACACACAACTGCAAAAGCCTGTGGTCTCCATCACACCCACACAGCTCTGCCACTACGTGGAAAAGCACCACCAACAATACACAACAGAGCAAGTGTGGTTGTGTTCAGTAAGACCTTATTTACAAAGCAGGTGGCCAGCCGAAATTGGCCTGGGGCTGTATTTACTGATCCCTGTTTTAACCTATGAGGATTCATTCACAGTAATAATTCCTCTTGTGTAAATTAATTTATATTTTTGGGACTGTTTTTTCTGAAATGTAACTAATGAAAGTGGGTAACAAAGGTGTGAGTAAAGAAATGTGTGGCTACATCAGCACTGGGGAGTTGACTGCCCTTTGCAGCCACAACCCAGGCACAGGAACCTATATTGGGTGATGGGGACCAGACCCCCACGAGGTGGTTTCCTGGGAAGATGTGCCCCGCCCAGCCCGGAGTTACCTCGGCTCATCCGGCTGCGTGTGCGGACGCCCAGCACCGGGGTGGCATCATCCATGGCCGGGGACGAGGTGTTCAGCACAGCCTTCATGTTCTCGTGTTCAGCGGCGTCCTCGGCATAGCTCAGGCCCTGTGGTTGGCTCGCAGGTGCTGGCGAACTGCTGGAGAATTTGCCGGACTGCAAGACCAAAGGGGATGATGGTGTGAACTGCTGTCCCCAAAGCCAACTCAAGCCTATAAAATGCTTAGTTGAGGAACCTTCTCTTCTGTCCCTCCCTGTCCTTTGGTTTGTGTGTATCCTGCAGACACAGTCACCGAGGTTGTGGATGAATAATGACAAAACATCTGTGAACACGGAAGTGCTTTTATCAGAAAGAAAGCCCTGGTCCAGTAGGACCACGCCCATCCCTCCGATGTTGCTGGCATCTTGGCTCTCTGCAAGTTCCCTCGGTGAGTGCCTACCAGGGGCGACCGAAATCAGCTCTGGGAAGAACTCAGAAACCAAATCCGTTTCCAATGCCAAAGCCCTGATACGAGGATCAATACATTTAATGTGTTAATTAAATATATTGAGCTTTAAGTTTTTTAAAATTTAGTGTCAGGAAGCAGTTAAAAATTTCTTACCTATCACTTACGATAGTCAAATTTTAAAAGTGGGATTCAGCCACAGAATGAGACAAGATTAAGAGCTGGGAGGAAATTTTCCAGATCTAGTCCCACCTCACTTTACCGAGAAGGGAACTGAGGCCCTCCAAGATTAAGTGAACCCAAGGGGGTTTGTTTCAGGCACCAGATCAGAACACGACTCAGAAATTCATGCTGAAACTGAGTTTGGTAACGCTTACTACTTCTGGTGGCGCCAAAAATATAGTTGTTTAAACAAGCATTATGTGCACACAATATTTTCTAATTCCAGCTGAACAGCCAGGACACAGATGTTTTACAAGAGGTATGCTAGCACATCGCGCCACGGCACACAGTGCCCAACATCTGGATGAGACATAAGCAGTCTGTTAGATTCCCATTTGCAGAGAGGAGCTCTGTAGATCTGGGCTTCCTCTTTTCATCCAGCTTCTCAGCCACGGCAGCAGAGAGCCCAGGACACATCTGTGGCTGGCACATCTGTGTACGGCTCCTTCCTCACCTTCCAGGCCAGCCAGCTCTGACTTGGACTCTGGTTCTGACATCTGGACCTAGACGAGGAGCCCCTGCCCTTCCACTCCTCACACACTGATCCCGCCAGACCCAGTGGATGTCAATGGAGGAAATGGGCACAAGTCAGAGCTACCCAAAGCTGCTGAACCACTGGTCTGGCCTGGCTCTTAGCCACTGCCCCACTTCCTCTCTGATTTTAGGGCTCTTCATGTGGCTGTTCTAGAACCCAGTTCTCATACAAAAGGCTCAGACAGGGCTGGAGGGAAAGTTCCCTGACCACTCTTCTCGCAGTAGAGAGAGAGGTGTGCTGGCTGGCACTGCCACTTGGGACAGGGCCTGGGGCTCAGGGACAGCTCGGAAAAGCAGTCAATCCGTCAGTCCCTGGCACACACGGCAGGACAGGGACCCATGTTAGGAGGTTAGTGATCACACAGAAACCAACCGGAAAACGTGCATGCATGGTTTAAAGCACAGAACCGTGCTGACACTGCAGGCTGCTTAGGTTAGACACTCCAGCGCCCCTGGAGGTCAAACGTGGCATTCCACACGTTTAGACAGAGTCCTACCTCCATGTCATCCTCTTCATCAGTCTACCCAAGAGGACAGGACAGGATGGAAAAGACAGAAGGGATTCTTAGAAGGCACGGAAGTCAGCAAAGATGAGATCATCTCCATGTCACGTCAAATTCCAAATGAAGAAATTGGCCCCATGACCAGGGCACACCCTCTTGATTTGGGAGCGGCCGGGCCCTGCCTCCATAGCCCTCCTGCCCTTCTCTGGAAATTCCCCAAGCTCTATCCTGACCACAGTCAGAAGGGATTTGGGGGTTCGGGCCAATCTCCCGAGGCTGCCCATGAGGTTGACAGCCACTGTTTTCTGGCCACTCCATACTTCACTCCCAGCTCTGTGTCCTGCCCCTCACCCAGCCACATTCTGTGGAACCCACCTCCCCTGCCCCCATCAGGGCCTCAGTAAGGGGACTGGCCTCCCTCTGCCCGGCTCCACCTGTCTATGGCCGCTCCCCTCTCATCCCCAGTGCTGGGCCTCCCTGCCCAGGCTGCCGGTCTGCACCTCCAAGAACCTTCCACACTCAGGACAAACAACACAGGACCAGAGGAATGGCTGCCCATGCAGAATGGGTCATATCACTGCTCCCTCAGAAACATGAGATTAGGTTCTCTTCAAAATCGTACTTCCCTGTGCCCCCTGGAGGCTGTCAGAACTGACTGGCCATACTTTCAATTCCCACCAACTCTCACCAGATAAGCTCCCTGAAGTCACTTCAAATACTACTAAAATATCCCTTTTCTGAAAATAAATTGAAGGTGAAAGTCATAGCAATCTCTTAATTTTAAATCAACATGCCCTCAATTTAACGTGTGCTTGTTTCTACTGAGGTTGGAAGGCTAGGCCAGCCAGTCGGACACGAGGGTGCTGAGAACTGACTACACTTCTGGAAGCTGAAATGACACAGTGCTCCCAGTACATCACCTTCCCAGCCAAGTGCATCATGACAAGAGGTGACAGTTCTGCTGTGCCATCTTTTAAAAAATCTTACAACATGTTTATTTAACCAGGATTTGGGTTTTCTTTCAGCAATGAGTACATGTGTGCAATGCCAATAGACAAAATCTCTAGTCCTCTCAATATCCCCAAAGTAACTAGCATTCCCTTTTCACAGAGAGGAAGCTGGAGAGAAGGCAAGGGCCTCGCCAGGGTTACCCCTGCCTCCATGTGGTGGTCCTGGGCTGGGCAGCCTGAGTTCTCACAGCCCAGCTGGAGTGGGACGACAGCAGACAGGGCCGCAGTGGCCTTGCGCCGCCTCGTCTATGTCACCACTTTGCCTAGAACCAGGTGGCGACACAAGGGTGAGAAATTACTTAGTGTCTCCCTGATCCTCCCTGGAGGACTCCTGGACTTTAAGAAAGGAAGCCTTCTGCATGTTCAGAAACAGAGGAAGAAGAGGAGAGACCGGCACATACAGCAGATACGGGGCTGACTCCACCACTGTAGGGTCTTTAGATTTAACCCAGGCAGCTCTGTGCCTTAGAAAATAATGGTTTTTCTAAAACTGTCCTTCTTTAATGGCTGTCACTTCCATCCTCATTGCTCAGCATCTACATTAAAAGTGACCGACTGCACAGTTTTCTCAAAAAATCACTTCCAGCTCTAATGCTCGGGCTCTGCTTCTCCATCTATTATTGGGTTTGCTTTGAGAGATTCAAGTGGTGGAGATGTTTTTCTTAACCAGATCATGACATCCTGAAGGCATAAGCTTATCTTTTACAGCACCTACATCTTCCTTGTTGCCCCATGCTGTGCTGGGCACGCAGTGGGCTCTTGCTTACTTGAGATGGGAAAACGGGACACTGTATACATTGCCATCACTGACAATATTCTGATTTACCAGCAGATGGCAACCTTTCTACACAAATGATGCCACTTTGTCCACTGAAAATAGGGACTATGTCCAGGATAAACCCTGAAGAAGCTGGTACTATCCAGATGTTAATGGGAATTTAAATATTTTTGAATCAAACCCTAGAAAATTTTATCCCTGCTTATAAATAGGAAAGCTGAGTGTGTACAGAGAAGGACAGAATTTAAAAATTAGTGGGATCTGTAAAAAATAAATCTCAAGAATTTAGCAAGAAATTTTGACGTGTTTTCATAACTATGAGCATATTGGACTTGTATTTTTCACCCTCCAAATGTGTCTCATTTCCACAAAAATAAGCACTCCCCTTTTACAACTTTTAAAAATAATACTTTGGGATGAAATGTGGGACATAGTTTGCCCAAGTGGATTCTGTTTGCCTCCCGAGCTGCTGTCCTCCAGGAGGTGAAAGATTCGGTTGAACCCAGACGTCAGGAGAGGACGTGGGAGACTTGGCTGGTGGCACTGGCGTCCGGGGGACTGCAGGAAGGGCACCTGATGCAGAAACGGGATCTGAGCACTCTCTAAGGGCCCAGAAAATTCCAAGGAAACAGGGGTCTGGGTGGGAGTAGGCGGTGAAGGGATTAGTCCCTAGTTCTCCCCTGCCTTCTTTTAAAATTACTAAGATAATGTGTCCAGGTCTCCATGGAAAGGTCAGGCCCGCTCAAGATTGTGGGCAGTAACCATGTGCTCCCTGTTTCTCCTACCACATAAACATTTTCTGGGTACAGAAGGTAGCCCCCATAAGGTCTTCTTAATTGATTTTATTCCTCCCCAAAGAAATCCACCTGACTTGAGTTCAGCTGAGGCATGCAAAGGACAATGGCTTAGTCGCTACCCATTCCATTTCCTGATCACTGAGAGCCAAGGTGCTTCGCACCTATAGATGCAGATGGAATAGGTTTTGCAAAGGCACATCAGAAAGGGGCACTGTCTATCCCTGACATCCTCACACGTCCCTTCCTCTTCTGAATACCCACTGCGCCCATGGCCCAGGGGCTCGGGGATGAGGTGGGAGAGATGGGGGAAGAGCCCAGGAATGGGAGAGACATGTGAGTGTGCAGGGACCCCGGAAGGGGATCCCTTCCCACCCTGATAGTCTCTGACTGAAGGGTCTGCCAAGAGCCCATCTGATTGTAGCTTTGAACAACCACATCAATTATTTCTCTATTAAGATGCCTTGAATGGTGGTCCATGTGTCAACTGAGGTTATAAAGCATCATTATGATGATTAAAATCTTGAATCAATTCCCAAATTGGTACATTTGTCCTCCTATAAGTGGCATTATCTTCCATCACAGAGGGTGAAAATGGAAACAAGCATTTAATGTCATCAGCACCATACAACACACCCACATGTGTTACAAGCTCCTCCTCCAGCCACACATTCTTAACTTACATGTCCTAGTTTCTCATTTGTTTATAGCAGATTTTATAGAAAAGAAAAGAAGAGAAAAGAAAAGAAGCACAGTCCCCAGACTGTGGGACATTTTATGGTTGATTACACTCTTAAAATAAATAAGCTGATTTCCTGAAACTTACATCGGTGATCATCTTCCCTCTGGTCTTATTTCTCTCTCTGTGGTTGGCCCGCTTCTGTTTCTGCTGCAAAACCCTTTCCCTGGTGGTGCGATACTCCAGGGCAAATTCACTAATGATCCTGCAGAACTTGTTTATGTTCACTTCCCGGATCGCATAAGGCGGATGCCCCATAAAGAGCAGAAAGGAATGGAACCTGCAAGGAAAAACAATAGGGCCAATGACTTCAGTTTTAAGGAACAAAAATTGATTATCTAAAAACTTTCAGTAAAAAAAAAAAACATCAGCGGGAGACAATGTTCTTCTTTCCTGGGGCCTTGAGGTTGAAGAGTCCTCTCAAGTGACAATGAGACCAGAGGTCAAGTTCAACTCACTTTCTCATTGGGGATGGTGAGGGTGAGATGGCAGGATTGCAGGAGATTAAGTATCTTTTTCTTTTTGCTTACCTGTGTTTTAATGCTTCCTAAAATGGATTTGTGCAAGTTTTGTAACAAAAATGAATATTGCAGTTTCTAGGTTATATAAAAATTAAGTAAGAAATAAAGAAACGTTGCTTAGCAATTCCTTGGGAACCTGCTCCAGTGAATCTTGGAAAAGACATGAACATATTATGAACAATATGTCAATTGACAGTTTATAAAAAGATGTTTGTAAAGTTTTTTCTGAGTAAATATTTTGATATCTTTTTTTGCAATTTTACATACAATCTGAATTTAATTGGAACACATCGAACGAGACACACAAAATTATCTCAGCTATTTAATTTATAAATAAGAAATTGTTGAATGTTATTTACTTAAAATTTTTGTAAAAGAAGTTAAATGAGCAGACGTGTGCCCAATTTTTGGTTTTCAGGATATGAGGAAGAAGATAGTAGGAGACAGAGTGAAATTTTTATGTAAGCAAACAGTATTATATAAATGATACCACTATTTATAGACAAAAACTTTTGGTGTTGATCATTCTAATTTGTACACGTAGAAAAAGGTTTATTTTTCAGATGAGTAACAGTGACTTATTCTTTTTGTGAAAAACAACAAAGTAAAGCATACAACAGGAATTTAAGGTAAAGGGGGCTGAAAAATGCTGTTTAAAACAAAAAAAATGCTAGTAAAAGTATGAAATTCTTAGAAGAAAACATAAAATGTTATGACTTCGGATTAGGAAATTATTTCTTAGCTATGATACCAAAAGCATAAGCACCCAAAGGAAATATAGATACATTCAACTTCATCAACATTAAAGAGCTTTTGTGCTTCAAAGTTCTCTGTCAAGAGTGAGAAGACAACCCACAAAATGGAAAAAAACATTTGCAAATCATATGCCTGATAGGGAGTGTGTATCCAGAACATATAAAGAAATGTTACAACTCAACACTAAAAAACAAGCAAACAAAAACTGACACAGGATTTGAATAGACATTTCTCAAATAAAGGTATGCAAATAGCCAATAAGTGCATGAAAAGATGCTCAACACCTTTAGTCATCAGGGGAATGCAAATCAAAACCACAGTGAGATGCCCTTCACACTCACTAGGATGCATACAATGAAAAAGACAGGCCATGATGCATGTGGTGAGGATGTGCAGAAACTGGAACCCTCACGTGGCACTGATGAGACTATAAAAATGGTTCGGCCACTGGGGACAAGCCTGGCAGTTCCTAAAAAGCTAAAATGGAGCTACTTTACGACCTAGCAATTTCGTTCCTATGCATATACCCAAAAGAAAGGAATAGATGTGTTCACACTAAACCTTCTACACAACTGTTCATAGCAGCATTAATCATAATAGCCAAAAAGTAGAAAAGAAGCCAAATATCCATCAGCAGATGAATGAACAATAGGTGGTATCACCATATAAGGTCTCTCATAACTGGCCTACTACCTCTCTGACCATATCTACTGTGACCCCAGCCACACTGGAACCTCCTGATTCCTTGAACAAGCCCACCTCAGGGCCTGTGTGGCATCTTAACCTTTCCTTTTACACTGGGGACCCTTGGGGAACATGAGATCCTGCAGGGACTGAGGGAAGGGGTGGGGAGGCCACTCCACTGGGAGGACCACAGGCCCTAACAAGGCGTTCGGTACCAGCTGTTCCCTGTGCCCAGAGCATGGTAGCACTCTCTCAATCCATAGGTCTCTGCCCAAATATCACATCTTCAGAGAAGCCTTCCCACCATAACTACAGTGAATTCCTGGCTCATGCAGGTCATCCCATTGGGTGACCAATAGTGAGTAAACAGGGACTGGGGTCAGATGAGAGCAACATCATCCGGTGACCAGCTTACCAAGGAGAATTATCTATATATATAAAAGGTTAAGTGACTGTCCGTCCGTCCAACTGGCCGACCAACCAGCCAGTACATATGATGTGCACTGGCAACTTAAAAATAAACATTGACTCGCGCATGCGAGATACATATAAAGCTCTCGCTGGCTCCAATCGCATGCATGTGTTTCTATCTGTCATTGTCGATTGTGAATTTGGTTGTTTTTGTTGAATTCTGAAGCTGAAAGAAAGTGGTGGCGTCGACAGAGTATTTCTGAAGACCAACTATTGGCACAGTGTACCTCTGACACTTCATCTCTGACACTTCTATTATAGAGAAAGGGCGAATAGTGATATTAAAATATTTCTTCTAATTAATTTCCTTTCAATGTGCACGGATCTGTGCACCAGGCCACTAGTGTATATATAATTACACACACGCATGGGTACACACACACACACACACACACAAACACACATTATAGCTTAAGGAATAGATGTAGCACTGAGTTTTCATGCGTCCGGGATAAAATGGTTAATGTGACCAGGCAGAACAGCTTTTCAAGACTTTCATAAAATCGCTCCAGTTCCATGATATTCCAAATGAAAACTATTTGTTTATTTGAGTAGTTTTAAGTGGGAAATCACTTGTATCATATGAAGCCTGGAGGGCCAAAGCAGCTCACGTGCCCTGCCTCCCTCCGTGATCACATTAAAAGCAGAGTGTGCTTGGATTTCAGTGAGAAATCTGACAACATCTCGGGTAATGTCCTTCCACCCAGAGGGCAGCTGTGAGGTCTGAATGGGGTGCAGTGAGGGATTTAAACAACCAAATTCCAAAAGCACTGAGTAGTAAATACTTGCCAACCTGAGGGAAGACTCTGTTCCTTATTCCTGTTCTGTTCCTAACAGTTAAAGATGACCCCCATCCCCATGCCTACCCACCCGAACGGTCTGGAGCAAGACCCAGGAGGTCCGGCTACCAAAGCAGCAAAGGACACACGCTGGGAGAGGGCTCCCAGGCGGACAAGAGAATCAGGTTCTTAAAAACAGTCACAGGGAGGTGAAGTGAAGCACAGGGAATCTAGTCGTCAACATTGTAATAACTACGTATGGTGCCAGGTGGGTGTGAGACTTACCGGTGATCACTTTGTAAGGCATGTACATGTTTAATTACTGTGTTGTATACCCGAAACTAATAGAATACTGTACGTCCACTGTAATTGGAAATGAAAGTACTGTCTGACTTCAAGGAAGGCGAAGGAAGGAAACAAGGACAGAAGGGGAAAGGAGGGAGGGAAGAGAAAAGAGAATAAAAAATATGAAATGTTTATGAATACATGAAAATACCACACATCTGTTTGGAAACTTATAAAGTGCTCAAGCAGAGCCCGGGGAGTGTGCCGAGGAGCAGCCCTCTGGCACGGCTGCAGCTGAGACGGCCCCCAGGGAGGGCTTCCTCACACAGCTGCAGTGGGGCTGTCTCAGGGCCTGCCACCCGGGCTCCGCTGCAGGCCGACCACACACCGCAGGTCTGAAGAGCTGCATGCTCGCTTGCCAAGGTGCAAGGCCCAGGACAGAGCACTCAAAGCCCCGAGATCAGAGTGACGAAGCAAAGGGAAAGAAAGTGGTGGTGCGTGGTAGGCAATGCCCTGGCCTGGGACACGGGAAGACCCAGGCTCTGGCCTGGGTGCTGCCTCCATTTCCAGGTGAGATAGCCCTGGATGGCCCTGGAGCCATCCTAGATCCTTGCCAGCCTCCTTGTAGGGAAGCAAGGCCTCACACATCACTGCTGTGTCTCCCAGGGTCCTCTTGGATCCTGTGACTCTGAGGAAGGCTGGTCCAGAGGGTGGCACCAGGCAGACCACAGCACAAAGCCACCATCGAGAATCAATGAGTTGAAGGTCTTGGAAGACAGACTGTGGATCGTATAAGGAAGGAACTTGCCCAGCGGGTGTAGCTCAGTGGTTGAGCATCAACCTATGAACCAGGAAGTCATGATATGATTCCTGGCCAGGGCACATGCCCAGGTTGTGGGCTCAATTCCCAGTAGGGGGCATGCAAGAGTCAGTGGATCCATGATTCTCTCTCATCAATGATGTTTCTATCTCTCTCCCCCTCTCCTTTTCTCTCTCTGAAATCAATAAAAAATGTTTTTAAATGAAGAAAAGGAACTTTTCTAAAAAGTCAATCTGCCTCACAAAACGTGTGCTGTCTGCAGGCAGGACTGTTCAAACAGACGGGAAGATTCAGGGCTCAGCTTATCAGAGATGTTACAGATTCAAGTCCTGATCAAGGAGGAATTGTGAATGACATCTCTAAGATTCTTTCCGACCTTAAGATTCAATGGCATTATAGTGCTGTGTGTGTGTGTGTGTGTGTGTGTGTGTAAGAAAAATTAAGTGCCCATGAAACAAACATGTGCATCAAAGGCACCCTGGCCACATACCAAGAATTTATCTATCACACAATTTTTGTAAATTTAACCTTCAGATCTCGGTTTGCAGAATATTTTCAACATGCCCTTTTACTGCTGTTCCCATATGTTCCTCACTCTGCTTACCTGTTAATTATTCTCCGATGGACAATCTTTAAAATTATAATTCGCTCAGCACAGTCTTTCAGGAACTCTGACATTCGTTGTTTTAAAACGGGTTTCATTTCATGTTTTGCAATTGCCTTGAGGTGATCCCATGAAGCTTTGCACCGTCTCTCCATCTGACATAAATTATCCTGAAGCTGATCAAAGTCAACCTGAAAATCAGAGAGAGAACACTGAAAACGCGCTGAAACCGCCAGACCCCAACCTGAACCAGGAAGCCCAATTGCCTCTGGGAAGAAATAAACATCAAAACCAAATTTACATCTTGAAATACAAACATATTTATGGCCTCGAATTTCTCCACATGTGGATCTGTCATTATCTCGGCATCAAATTATTTAGTGATAAAACCCTTCTGCAAATGAACCCAATGCGAGCGGCAACTTTCTTTTCTTTTTGCCACATTTGGAAAAGAATCTTGGGCAAGTCTTTGAAAACTGTAAATTAAAACATGATATCCAGGAACCCTCGTACGAGATGAACTGAACAGATGGGTCATAAAATTTTTCAGAGCACTCTTGTCCTTCCCGGAGGCTGGAGGAATGCGCCACAGTCACACATGGACGGCTCTGATGTGCCCCAGCGAAGGGGCAGCCTGCTTCCTGTCACAGGGACCTGGGGCAATAGTCACCTCTAGTAATTACCAAAGTGAGTGGGCAGCAGCCAAGCTCCAGGCAGAAATACGTAATTTAGTTATTAGTTTGGAAAAGACCTGATACTGAGGGGGTCCCGGTGCCGTCACTGGGGTCAGCCTGGGGTCAGGACACCCAGGCCAGGGCTACTTTGGTTACATGCAGGCTCCACCTAGAGGGCAAGGCCCTGGGAAAACAAAAGACCACGTGTAAAAAGGGAACCGATTTGTTCTGGATGGTTCTGGAAACAGGACCACAGTGAATCTAGACAGCCAGACAGACTTTGTCTCAGTTATTCCTAACAAACTGTCTTGTGGAAAGGTGCTCAGGGGTGTTAGAGCAGCAACTGGGGACCCCCGTGGGGATACTCACAGGGGCTTTTGCCTTGTTTGGGTTTAGAAGGAATATTTGCAAAGACTTCAGAGCAGTACCTGGCACAGAGTAACATGGTAAGGGTGCCTGCGACATAGTGTTTCCTAAGAGACCCCTCGTTAGCCTCTGAGCTGGGGGATCGCTGGCCGTGCCTCCTCCTGCCTCAAGGCAGGTCCACTGCTGGGCTGGCTCAGGGGCCACCTGCTCAGTGTCCCTGGCAGTTGCCAGCCTGTTGGTCCCGGGGCAGGTGGAGGAGCGTCCCAGCCCCTGGGTCCCCACAAGCTACTTCTGTGCGAGAAGGCGGAGGGAGGAAGAGCTCTGTGGACAGACCTTAGAAAAGCCCCCTTTGCGTCCTCCCCCTTCTGCCCACCACTCTCTCCTCTTCTCACACTAGATTCCGATGTGACCCAGACCTAAAGGTCACTCTGCTTTCAGCTCCTCGGCCTGGGTTGTGTTTCCAGGAGTTTCCACCACACCCCTCCCGTGTGTTTGCTGTTGCCCCCAAGATCCTGACATCTCCCAGCTCTGCTGTATTTGAGGTTCCTCTGGGCTGTTGAACCTCAGCGATGCTCCTGCAGGGGGCGCAGCTGGCTGTCCAGTGACTGCACTGTCTCCCTTCTCACACACCACCCGTTAGCGAAGGTTTGCACTCTGCACTGCATTTAGGGCAGTGGTTCTCAACCTTCTGGACCTTTAAATACAGTTCCTCATGTTGTGACCCAACCATAAAATTATTTTCGTTGCTACTTCATAACTGTAATGTTGCTACTGTTATGAATCGTAATGTAAATATCTGATATGCAGGATGGTCTTAGGAGACCCCTGTGAAAGGGTCGTTCGACCGCCAAAGGGGTCGAGACCCACAGGTTGAGAACCGTTGATTTAGAGGCTTGCACTGAGGGACCAGGGCCACGTAGGGTTACAGCCCTATAAACCCATTCCCTCTGGGGACCATCACAGGGACGGCCAATCTGCGGGGCAGGGGGCCAGGCGAGCCCGTTTCCTGGCTCAACACCTCACTGCCGGGTCCTATGGAAGTCCGAGGAGGAGCCAAACCGCCTCTTTTTGACATCTTTGCCCACAAGCTGGGAGTTTTAATGCCCGAGAACCCAGCCTGGTGAGTAACACAGCTCCGCCGTGGACACAGCAGTCGGGTCGGGGATGGCAGGCTTGCTCACATACCTCAGTAGGAAAGAATCCGGCGGAGAACCAGAGATGGGAAAATGATCTTAAAAGTGCACTCCAAGAGGCACGAGACGAGTCATAGTCACAGACTCCAGAGCAGGGGATGCAAGCGGCCCTTGGGTGTCTTACTTCACGGAGCCTGTGCCCCTGAGGACGGGCACAGACCCAGCTGAGGGAGACAGAACCTGCTCTGGGGTACACACGTACCTTGGCTGACCTGGTGACGGCCCCGATCTCCGAGTACAGGTCGGAGCTGTCGGGGAAGTTCTCCACCACCATGGTGCACACATGGTGGAGGAGCGACTGCTTGTGCACGGTGTCTTTCACTTCTGGAACCTTCTCGAGGTAGCTTAACTCAAACGCTTTGGCCTGGTGGGTGAACATCAAATAAAAGGCAGGAAGGACAAGTTTTACACAGGTTCTTAGAAAGACACAAAAGGTTAGACTCGATGCCCTGTTGGAGCAGCCCAATATATATTTGTTAAAGATATGTTTTTTATTGATTTCAGAGAGAGGAGAGGAGAGGAGAGGAGAGGGAGACAGAGAAAAAAAAATCAATGTTGAGAGAGAATCATAGATTGACTGCCTCCTGCACAACCCCCCCCCCCCTCCACTGGGGATCAAGCCCTCAACCTGGCATGTGCCCTGACTGGCAATCGAACCGTGACCTCCTGGTTCACAGGTCAATGATCAACCCCTGAGCCACACTGGCCAGGCAGCCCAGCTTCCCAGGGCACACACTCTGTCATTCGTAGCTGGTCACACCTGGATAAGCCACATAGAATGAGATGAGCCTCCAGCCCTTCCCCACCACAGCCCTCAGCCATGGGCTGTCCCAAGGGTCTACCCCTAAAAGCAAGGTGCTGGGAGGCTGGGACTCTGCCATCTGGGTATCTACACCCCTTTTCTCCCTTTGCCTATTTCTATTCTACTTCCTGGCCAAAGATAGGCCCATTTTCAAACATGTCTGTTTATAGTGCATATAATTACAAATATTTGAGTGATAAAAAAACAAATATTTGGCCCTGATCAGTGTGGCTCAATTGGTTGGGTGTCATCCTATGTACTGAAAGGTCACTGGTTCAAATCTTGGTCAGGGCACATGTCCAGGTTGCGGGTTTGATTCCTGGTCGGGGTGTGTGCAGGAGGTAGCCGATTGATGTTTCTCTCTCACATAGATGTTTTTTCTCTCTCTCCCCACTTCACTTCCTTTCTCTTTAAAATCAGTAAAAACTCATTTAAACACAAATATTTGTACTTACATACATCAGACAAACAACAGAAAAGCCTAGAAGAAAATACTTCCAATACCAATTTTGAAAGTAGCTGACCTTCAAAGGAATAGTATGTTCATTTTTCTAAGTTTTCTTATTTATAGCAAGATACAGGTTCAAATACAGAGGCCCTGGTATTTTAAAAACAAATTTCTTCTAGATTTTTAGCGAGAAAACACAAAAGTTGTTTTTCGAAGACCAGTTGTGCTTTGGAAAGCCAGTGGTGTGACAGCCTCCACCAGCAAGCGAAGGGCAGGGATTCTGCAACAAGGGAGGGAGGGAGAAGGGATGGGAAGACTTACATTAGTTCCATTTAGAAAGTTCCCGATGGCTAAGAGAGTAGACAGGATGAAGCCCAAGGTTTTATTGTTCTCCAACTGGTCTATTCCTTCCTTCAGGTCCAAGAGTGGTTCTGCCACTTCCTTTCAATTAAAAAAAAATTGGAAGAAGATGATAATGTTCATTTTGGTTTTACTTTGTTCCTTTAATTTCTGTACAAGGTAATAACAAATTCTGCTCAGAACAGGGCAATCCCACATGATCTGCACATGCTCCTGGTCAAGGGAAAATGCCAAAGTGGCAGGGAGCAAGTCTAGTCCCCAAAGTCTCCCCAGTGGAGGCCAAGTGGGGACCTGTGCTAACAGGAATGTGTGCTGGGGGATAAGTAACCCGCCTGCCGCCCATCTTCCAAGCACAAGCAGGACCTAGCACCCCGTCTCCTCTCATCTCACCATGGCTGACTTCTATGACACTCCTCCCTCTCATGCTCCTTCAGAATCTGGACCAGTCTTCTTTGCTTTTCCCCTACCAGACAGATGACACTGGGCACTGTGGCCTCACTGTCCCTGGACCACCCAGGTCTCCTAATCTCTCCTCTAGGCACTCTGGCCAGTCACCTCTTGGTCTGGGGTCCTTTCTAGAAGGCCACCACCCTCATCACCCCCACGGCCTTCCTCAGTCCCACTCTCTCAGACTGGTAGCCTGCCCTGGAGCCTCATGGCCTCAGTCCCTTTTTGACTGTCACCGTGCGGTCCCCACTCCCATGTTCTTACTGAGTCTCTCCCAGAGCCAGAGGTTCACCTTCACTCTGCAGCCTAGCTTCCGCCCTGCCTGTCCCTAACCAGGGCTGACCTACCTGTCTGTTTTCTCCATGATGCCACCTAATCTGGCTGGAGAGAGCCACCTAAACCTGCTGACTGGTTTTGTGATCAAGTCATGCCCAGTCACCTGGCAGTCCAGGTTTCTTCATCCCTGCTTGGTTCCCAAATGAATTAAAACACAGTGGCTTCCTCTTGAAGCCCCCCAGACCCACGCCACCTCTCTAGCCCTTGTATAGCACGGTGCTCTCTCCTCTGCAGTAAGGGAAGGCCACGCAGCCTCTCCACCTGGGCTTTGAACCTGTCTCCTCTGAAACTTCCTCTCCATTAAACTCACCTCTAGCTCACTGTCCACCTCTGCCCTTTCCTCTCCACTAGTTCCATTTGCTCAGTGGCCAAAAGTGCTCATACTGCCCGGAGTCAGAGAGGACTCCTGCTCCGTCTGCTTTCTACTCAAGATGAGCCCCTCCGCCCCCATGCCTTTACTGTCAGGGTCCCTTTCCTTCTGTGCTCCTCTCAACCCCTTGCAATCTGTTTTGTCCTCAACTGTCTTCCACTTTCTCCTGAGATATGCTCTCAGAGGGACCCAATGACCCGCTAACTGCCACAGTCACTGGCAGTGTAGACGATTATCATCAAGTGGATGAATTTCAGGTCACTTTCTATACTGTGCTTGTCCGTATGCTCCAAATTTTCTACAGTGAGCAAACAGAATCAGAAGAAAAGTTAATAGTTTGTTTTAACCCACAACCACGTGTCTGAGGCTGGTGCCAGGCACACACATTAGAATAACCCATCACTGGCAGGATCCTGATCACTCAGTACAGACACAACCTCATCATAATCAACTCACCCCTCCCTCGAGGATGACACGCCACTCCCTTCCCCAACGCAAACCTGACTTCCTCAACACAGGGATGCAGGACTGGCTGCCTCTCCTCCTACGTGCTTACCTTTTCTGTGGTTTCATAGTCCATTTTGAATGCCCAGAGGTGGAGCCGCGCCGAGAGCTCGCTGATGGAGGAGAGTGTGAGGAGGAACTGCTCCGCGCTGCCCAGCGGGGCCTCAGGGTTTGCCAGCTGGGCCTCCTGGATTTTCTGCTTCTCCTCTTCCGTGGGGATCATGGTTAGAATTTTCTGAAAAAGACAGGATGATACAGTATACGTTCTCGCTTAGTGATGGAACCTATTCACCCCTTCGATGTTGCGAAATTCGTATTATAACTTTCCAACCAGGTAGGAGAGATGTTCTGTTGTCAGTGTTCTATGGCATACAGGTGTTACATTGTCATAAATCAAATGTACATTAGGGAAAAGCCCCACTGGCATCAATTTGACATTCCTTTGTTCTAAACGTCCCTCCTTCCCTCTCTCTCCTTTAACCTGTTTCATAAGCAACTTGCCCCAAATGTTCTGGGTCTTGTACATGAAGGACATTCTGAAATCCACCCACTTGATAAAGGTGAGGGAAAGGTTATAGAATAAGATAGATTAGAGAACTACTTCCTGTTCCTTAGTAAACAGAGTAAAACATCTCAAGAATGTATGTTTTCTAGTCCTTCCCATCGATTCATTTTAAAGGTTATAAAAATGAGTGACTTTCAAAATAACTCAGATTGACTTATCCAGAGGACATATAATTTTAAGTGTTTTAAACACTTAAACCATATTTTTAAATTTATATAGAAATGAAAACACTTTAAATGATATCAAACTCAATTGAACAGGTAGTGAGTTGACCATTTTCCCTCTGGCACTCCCCAGGCTGGGTGTAAGGGAGTGGGAAACCTGGGAGAGGGCATCAGGTGCAGAGCGCTCCAGCGAACCCTCTCGTCCTGACTGGGGGAGTGGGAAAGGGGTCTCCTAGCAGAGGCAGCAGGGGCTGGAAGAACCTAAAACTCTGGAGGGAGAGAACCTTCCTCTCCAATCAGTGATGCTGTGGTCCAAACCCCTGCTGCTTTTCTTCTGTCCTCCCTCAGCTTGGCCCTAAACATGAGCACAGTCACAGAAGGTGGGTGGCAAAGTGAGGTAACTGAAGCCCCAGCTTTCAGCTGGAAGACCAAGACAGAAGGCCCAGGGCCCTGGAAAGTACTGGAGAAGTCATGGAAAATGAAGAGCCTGGCAAAGCAAATGATAATGTTGTTTAAGAACTTCTGAGTTCATCCCTGAGCTGCTCATATGTGAGGCTGACCTTAACCGGCACATCAAAGACTTGGAGACCTGGACTAGCCTTTGAAAACTTCAAAAATGGATCCAAAGCTGGAACCACAGTCTGCAACATGCAGGTCTGAATCCTGGCCTGAACCCAAGCAAGGGAGGGCTAGTTTTCAGTTCTCTGTATGAAATAAGAATTACTCTGATATAAAAACTACACAAAGATAATGCAAGAAAAGAAAGCTAGAGACCAATGTCCCTGATGAAATTAGATGCATAAATCCTTAACAAAATAGTTTAAAATATATAAATGAATGTCAGCATGTTAAGATATATAAACACATGACTATATTTTACATAGCAATATAACAAAAAATAACCACAAGGTTGGTTCAATATGCAGTAATCAATACATTTAATCTACCAGATTAATAATCTGAACAAGAAAATTCACATAATCATTTTGATACAAAAATTTTAAAAAATAAAATTCAATATCTATTCATGACAAAAAACAAATAAACTCCCAGCCACCCAACAGCAGGAGAGATTTCCCATACCTGATAAATGACATTTTATAAAAGACCTACAGCACATCATGCTTAGTGGAGATAGGCTGAATGCTTTCTCTCTAATATTGGGAACAAGATAGAAAGTATTTTAAAAAGAGCCACATGGATTGGAAAGGAGAAATGTAAACTGTCCCTATTGCACAAGGTAGAATTGTCTGCATAGAAAATTGTGAGGAATCTAAAAAATTTATAAAACAGTGAGTTTAAAAATGCTGTATGACATTAGGTCAACATACAGAAAAATCTATTTTATTTCTATATATGGATAATGTACAATTATAAACTGAAATTTAAGAAAAATTCTATTTACAAAGAAATACTTAGGTATAAATCTAACAAACCGACTTGTAGGGTCTGTATGCTGGAAAGTAGCAAGTATCGATAAAAATGATTTAAAAAGACCTAAATAATTAGGGGACATACTGTGTTCGTGGACTAAAAGACAACAGGGTCACATATTAATTTTTCCAAAGTTGGTCTATAAGTTTAACTCAATTCCAATGAAAATACCAGTATAGTATTTTTGTGGATACAGACAAGCTGATTATAAGTGTTTATGACAAAGCAGATGAACCAAACCGTAACAATTTTGAAAACGAACAACCTTGAGGGAGTCCCACCACCCGATTTTAAAATGTACTAGAGAGCAACAGTAATAAGCCAGTGTGGTCTGGGCAACAGGACAGACATGGATCAATGGGACAGAACAGGGAGTCCAGAAATAGACCACACAAATATGGCCATTGATTCTGACAAAGATGCAAAAGCAGTTCAATGGAGAAAAGATAGTATTTCCAACAAATGGTTTTAGAACAATTGGAATTCTTATGCAAAAGAAAGAACCTCAACTTAAACCTTACAGTTTACACATGGATTAACTCAAAAGAATTAACAAATCTAAAGTAAAAGCGAATACTGCAAAATGTTTAGAAAGAAACAGGAGAAAACCTCTGTGACTCATGTTAGGCAATGAACTCTTTAGACATGATACCAAAAAAGATCAGGTTGATAAACTGAACTTCCTCCATGTTAAAGACTTTTTCTCAGAGAAAAACACTGTGGAGAGATTGGAGAGACAAGGTGTGGTCCCTCAAAAGGTTAAACGCAGAATTACCACATGAACCAGCAATTCCATTTGTAGGTTTTCACCCATGAAAACTTATGTTCATACAATAACTTGTACATAAATACTTGTAGCACCTTTATCCATAATTCCAAAAACTGGACCAAACTACATATTCTTCAACAGGTGAATAAAGTGAACTCAGCAATAAAAAGGGACAAACTACAGGGACATACCACAATTAGGAAGACTATAAAAGACACGCTGAGTGGAAGAAGCCAATTATGATTCCATTTATATGAAATCCTCCAAAAGACAAAACCACAGTGATAAGACTACCAGGGGTCCTCAAACTTTTTAAACAGGGGGCCAGTTCACTGTCCCTCAGACCGTTGGAGGGCCAGACTATAGTTTAAAAGAAAACTAAGAACAAATTCCTATGCACACTGCACATATCTTATTTTGAAGTAAAAAAACAAAACAGGAACAAATACAATATTTGTATTTGCATGTGGCCCGCAGGCCGTAGTTTGAGGACCCCTGGACTAGACCCTACAGGTCTAGTTACCAGAGGCCAGAGGTGAGCTCAGGGTGCGACTAGAAAGGGACAGCACAAGAGCACATTTTTGAGGGGAGATGGGACTGTTTTGCATCCTAACTGCAGTAGTAATTGCATGAATTTATGCATATTTAAAAACCCTTAGAGCTGTATAGCAAAAAGTTTCATTTTACTCTATATGAATGCAAAAAATTTAAAAATAAAGAACAAAATTGCAATCCTGGACCCCTGACATCATGATTGGCAAACACACAGGTGTTTCCAGGATTGTGCTTCAGGACGTCTGTGGCAGGGCAGAAGCCATCTGGGTTTGATGAGCGTGTGATCAGGGAGGGCTGTCTCGGTCCTTCATTAGGAGCCAGTGATGCCCAACTGCATGGGAGGTCGGAGTGAGGTCATGCCCTCAGCCCTGGCCCGTTTGGTTCAGTGGTTAAAGTGTGGGCCCTGAACTAAGGGGTTGGGGGTTCAATTCCCTGTCAAGGGTAAATACCTGGATTGCAGGTTCAACCCCTGGCCCTGGTCAAGGTGAGAGCGGGAGGCAACCAATTGACATATCTCTCTCATGTCAGTCGATCTCTCTCTCTCTCTCTCTCTCTCTCTCTCTCTCTCTCTCCCCTCCTGTCGATGTCTCTCTCTCTCTCTTTCCTCCCTCCTTCTCTTCCTCTCTTCCTCTCTCCCTCTCCCTCTCCTCCTCCCTTCTACTCTCTCTAAAAATAAATGGAAAAAACATCCTCACTCCTCTGGTGAGGATTTAGAAAAGGAAGGTATGCCCTCAGATACCTCCTCTTCCAATATGCTCCTCATCATGGCCCCTAACTGAGATGATGCAGGTGGGATGTGACATCGGGGCGATATGCAGTGACACTGTGACAGTGCCCCTTGCTCTCCCACAAGCTCTGCTTGGACCCCACCTGTCTCCACAGATGGTATTAGACAATAAGCAAAGCAATCCAAGCCCAGGAGTTGAACTCAATCAGTTTTCAAAATAAAAACATAACTAAAATTTGTGTTTTAATTTTCTTTCTGCTCAAATTGTTTTCAGCATGGACAAGAATTCCGAAATAAAAAATTGTCAACACTTTCCCCCCTTCTTCAGAAGGCATTTTCCTGCCATGCTTTTAGTTGCCTTTTTCCTTTGGGAAAGTAATCAAACACTCTTACTTTTGTTTTTCACTTCTCGGACTAATTGAAACCATTTGTTCAGTGTTGAAGATTTATGAGGCTACCAGCTGCCAGTTTGTTTTATTTTTTCACACATCGCTGACAATAAAAATAGCCCTAAGACAGTGGAACGGCAGGTCAGCGCCACCTCCTCTGAGGTGAGGGCTGTGTTTTTCCAGGAGCAGATGAAAGGAGATGAGCACGAGGGGGAACCCCTGATTGGCTCTTCTCCGGGCCAGTAGATCTACTGATGATTTTATGGTCGCCATTTGGTTCCACGGGGAGAAAAACATCAAACAAGACCCCTATGCAATAATGCAGCGTCTTTTGTTTTTTATTTCCTCCCAGACAGGGCTTCACTTGCTTGTGTACCTGAAAGCTGAATGTCAGAGAAAAAGGCACAAGTCTCACTTTTCATGGACCCAAATGGTTAATGGTTTGGCCATCTCATTCACATGCAGATGAGGCCGCAATGAGGAATTATTTTGCTTTGTGAGCTTTAAGCAGAACCCTGGCTACAGCTCTGGATGAGAACCTCACACAAGGATTTTGGTGACAACAGCAGAGAGCTGAAGAGCTGGGCCTGGTTTGTACGCAACTTGTATATTCTCATGAGACAATGGCTTTCCATTTGGGTCTTTAATCTCATGGACACGGAGGGATCTTTTTTAGGGTCTTGATTGCCATCGTCTTTCATTGTTGGGACTATTTAGGGAAACACCTGGGGCAGAAATGATTGCAGATGAAGTGACTTGCCTGAGCGAGGCTGGGTCAACCAGGGCAGAGCTGGAACCACCCAGGAGCCCAGTGCCAGCTCCACAGCTCACAGCAACTCAACCAAAATGCAAAGCTAACAGCACAGCCGAGGCCCAACCACCAGGACACCCTGGGTCCTGGCACTGCTGACCGAGTGTGGCACCTGACTGAGTCAGGCTCACTGTGTGCATCCAGCACCCATTCCGGCACCTGCAGATGGGGTAGCACAGCACAAAGTGCTTGGAAAGGCACTATAGGTTGGTACCTGTGGCCAAAGGGAATTTCTGTCTCTCAGATGCTGAATGGCCAGGCAGCCAACTGGGCCAAGTTAAATGTCACTTGGACCATTCAATTGTGCTACCCTCTATAAAAATCAGAAAAGCAAGAAAAAAAGGGGAAAACTCTTCATGCTTCCATTTGTGATACCAAAGCAATGTTCTAAAGTTTAATCCTCTTATGATAAACTACTTCCATAATGAAGCTAGTCAACTGCTCCCTCAGGTTTATACAGCAAACCGGACACATACCATTGGGTTGCTAAGCAAAGCCACAGGACGTCATTTAATACATCCTAATCACATTTAGGCACACGGAGGTTTCAAATGGCCCTATTAAGCCATGCTGCCATGCTCCGGTGCCTGCGTCCCAGAAGCAGACAGTCTGGCACAAGACCCTTGGCACGCAAGCTAGAAATCTCATTAGTAAAGATCTGTAAGGACACGGCTTCCATCTCTTCTCAGCCATGACTTAGTTCTTGAACAACAAGCCTAGAGAAAAAACTCTGGGGAAGTGGCTCAGCACATGGATGTAGACCACGCTATGCCCCTTGGATCCCTGAGATTAGTGGTCAGAGGCAGCAGGTCATGGGTTCCAAGTTCTCCAAGAGAACTAGTATTTGCTGGATAAGCATTCAAAAAATATATGTATATAGTTTTTGGATTCACACAGGCAGCCTTAAATCAGGGGTTCTCAGTCGGGGTGATTTTGTGCCCAGGAAACATTTGACAAAGTCTGGAGACATTTTTGGTTGTCACCACTGGGGTGGTAGAGGCCAGGGATGTTGCTAAACATCCCACAATGCACAGGGCAGCTCCCACAATAAAGAACTGCCCACCCCAGGCCTGGGAACAATGTGGTTGGTTGGGTGTTGTCCCATGCATCGAAGGAAATGCCGGTTTGGTTCCTGCTCCAGGCACATACCCAGGTTTCAGGCTCCATCCCCAGTCCTGGGTGTGCAAGAGGCAGCTGATTGATGTTTCATTTTCACATCAATATTTCTCTCTCTCTCTCTCTCTCTCCCCCCTCCCTCCCTTCCTCTCTCTCTAGAAATCAGTAAAAAAAAATCTTAAAAAAAAAGAACTGCCCAGCCAAGAATGTCAATAGTGCCACGTTGAGAAGCCCTGCTTTAGACAAGAACTGTGATAAAAAAGTGTAACTCTATGTGTTGTTGTGACTAACCATGGATTTACTGAGGATTCATGGCCCAATAAACTCTCAGCAGGGCTGAGCAGTGTTTTCTACAACTGTGTCTTCGTGCTTCATATCATTCCTTTCATCAGCTACTCCCAGTGGAAAACCACAGGCAGCACTGTGAAGTGGATTGCGCGGCCTCATGAGTCTTCTCACCCCCTTTCAGATTCCCTTTTATTCTTTTTGGCAGCCGTGGGCCCCCTCCTGGCCAGCCATCCCCAAGGCCCATGCTCTGCCCCAGAGACTCAGATTCTAGAGCTCATATTGCAGCTGAACCTCTCACTGGCTTGTGAACTTGGGCACAGACTAAAACTGAGCCTCCCTCTCCTTCATCTTTAAGATGCAAAACGTAATAGTATGGCCTTCTCATGTGAAGCTCCTCGCTGGTGCCTGGCCCACGGGAAGAAACTGATGAGAGTTATTTTTGTGCTGGGTAGCCATTCCTATATCCATCATCTCTACCCTTGCTCTCATTACTCCTTCCAGGATCAAAAAGGTGCTCAGCTGGAAAGCAGTCAGAAAAGGAAAAAGTCATCTGATTCATTCTGAACCCTAAGTAACTTATTGTATCTGAAGCTTCCCCAACCAGGGAGAGCGACATTTCAGGAAAGAATAAAGGCAGAGCCCAAAGGAATCCATCTCTTCTAATGGACTTTCAAGTTCTCAGCACAAGAACGGGAAATATTGTTAAAGGGGGAAGTTTCATTTTTTCCCTTTAATCAGGCTGGCTCTGGCTGCATTTGAAGCCTCTCTTTGAATGAGTCTGAAGCTTTTACAACCTCTAATGACAGTTACGTAAGTGGGATGGTCCGAAAGTGCGCCAGGGCCCGCCTACCATGCTCTTTGTCCTAGATCAGCGGTTCTCAACCTTCTGGCCCTTTAAGTACAGTTCCTCATGTTGTGACCCAACCATAAAATTATTTTCGTTGCTACTTCATAACTGTAATGTTGCTACTGTTATGAATCATAATTTAAATATCTGATATGCAGGATGGTCTTAGGCGACCCCTGTGAAAGGGTCGTTCGACCGCCAAAGGGGTCGCGACCCACAGGTTGAGAACCGCTGTCCTAGATCAGTGATGGCGAACCTTTTGAGCTCGGCGTGTCAGCATTTTGAAAAACCCTAACTTAACTCTGGTGCTGTGTCACATATAGAAATTTTTTGATATTTGCAACCATAGTAAAACAAAGACTTATATTTTTGATATTTATTTTATATATTTAAATGCCACTTAACAAAGAAAAATCAACCAAAAAAATGAGTTTGCATGTCACCTCTGACACGCGTGTCATAGGTTCGCCATCACTGTCCTAGATGAACACTTGGTTTGTCCAGGTGGGCAGCCCCCACCTGCCCAATGGCAAGCCGATGCCCTTCCCCTCGCTTGCTCCTCTGGGGGTCCCAGAGTGGGGCTGCCTCACACTGAGGCCTGCCTCCTCCTTCTTGTTTGGGAGTATCTCAATGTCCCTTTCTGTATGTACCTGCTGTCACCTGCATTCTCCTTTATGCCCCCTGCCCCAATCAGCCATGTGCCCTCACTCCCTGGCTGCCCACCTGGATATGTTGACCTGCTCTGCTGCCTGGCCTGACTACGCTTGGGGCTCAACTTCCTCTCCAGCCATAAGGAAATGTATTTCCCTCCTTGTACTGCTCCTTGGGACAGGGTGCGTGTGTGTTTCTAAGAGTAGAGCTGCTTAAGCTTATATTCGTTTCCTAGGGTGGCTGTAACCACAAAGTGGATTTGAGAGACTAGAAGTCTGCTATCAAGGACTGCGTAGGGCTATGTTCTCTCTAAAGGCCCCAGGAAAGGCTCTGTATTGCCTCTCCCTAGTGTCTGGTGGTTGCAGGCAATCCTCGGTGCTCCTTGACCTGTAAACACATCACTCCAGTCTCCGCCTCCGTCACCTCGTGGCACTCTGTTCTGTGGTCTCCCTGTGTGCTTTCTGTCTGCACAAGACATCCTCCGCTCTACATCTATGTCGAAACATCCCTCTTCTTATAAGGATCTCAGTCCCTGGAGCAGGGCCCACACCAATCCAGCACAACTTTATCTTAACTGGATCACATCTGCCAGGACTGTTTCCAAATAAGGTCATATTCTGAGGTTCTGGGTGGACATGGATTTTGAAGGGACACTGCTCAATCCAGCTTAAACTTCTAGGGACACAGTGTCTCCTGTGGAGGCCTCTTCTTTTCAGAGCACAAAGGCACACATGCCCCACTGCTCCCACAAAGGCACACACCCCACTGCGCCCTCCCACACTCAGGGCTGGGTCAAGTCTGGCACCGTGGCCTGAGCCCCTCCTTGCGTCCAACTCTTTAGTCAAGGGCTTGCTTTCCTCACTGGAGTCAGTCCTCATTTGTTCTCTCTACTCTCAAGTCTTTCACATAAGACTGTACATGAATGAACCCCAAGTATGGAAGAATATTAAAGGAACCCAGGGCTTCTTGCTGATAGGAGACAGAGTGGCTATCACCCAATGCTGTGAAGCAGTGTCCTCCTGTCCCCACTCTGACCCAATGGGCCCCATCCTGTATCGCCATCTGTTTTTGTTAATCCTCACCCGAGAATATTTTTTCCATTGATTTTTTTTTTAAGAGAGAGACACATCGATTGGTTGTCTCCTGCACGTGCCTAGTTGGGGCTGAGGATCGAGCCTGCACCGAGGTTTGTGCCCTTGACCGGGAATCGAACCTGCAACCCTTTGGTGGGTGGGCCATCATTCTAACTACTGCACTATGCTGTATCACCCGTCTTTAGGAGTCTGAGGGCTGAGTCATTGGCTCTGTCTCCATGATTAGAATAGGAGTTTAACTTGCTTCAGACTAGCACTCGCCCACAGTGAAGGAAGAACAAGTATTGGCGGGAGAGCACTGAGCCCTTCCTGGCAGAGCAGGTGAGCTGTGGCTCCAGCGAGGCCACCTACCAGTCGTGTAGTCACAGCCAAGTCACCCAACCTCTCTGCACTTGTGCCATTCAGATCAGCACATGCCAAAGCCTCAGCTGGCTTGGCTTCTCCAGTTTCTCAAATGAAACATCTCTCTCCACACCCTAACAAGTGCAAAGAGAGAAACAAAGTCATTTACATGAATATGAGCACACCCTACTTTTGAAACTGCTCCTTAAACATATTTGGTTTGAAATGATGTGAAAGAAGATCCTAACAGCCTCCTAAGGAGGTTATCACATTCTTCCTCCAGGATGAGGTAGGTGGAGCATGGTCAGAAGGAAGTCAGGAAATGAATCATGAACTTCATAGGTAATGAGGGACTTTCCCATCCCCAAGAAGTTAAAAAGACACGAGAATTATGAACATTATTCAGAGTCTGGCTGAGACAAAAAAAAAATGGCAAGCCACCCTACAAAGTCACACTGGACACAGTAATGCTTTGCACATATGTGACACATTGCAGAACGCAAATAATGCTTGGCGGAGCGGCTCTCACCTCAATTCCTTCTTTATTTAAGGCATATTCATCAAAATTCAAGATGGCGATCTTGATCGTTCTTGGAGGGGGCAGCACCGTCAGCCCGATGTTAATGGCATTGCTCCTCTTCGAGTCCAGGACGATGATCTCCTGCCTTTTTCCGTCTGCGGCAGTTTTCTGGGTAATAGAACAAGGAGAATCCAAGATTAATGCCTCATCTTTGATCCTGTCTGTGTTTCATGATTAAAAGCAAACTCACTATTTATTCAGAGATGAAAACCAGTGGCCCCACTTAGGCGCAAAGGACTGGCTACCGCTCAGCACAGAAGAAAGCCATCAGGGCTCAGCTCTTGGCAGCCGCCAGGCGCAGGCCAGCAGTGGAACTTCGCAAGTCAGACACATTACAAAACAAAATTGATTTTCCTTCAATTGGGAACAATGTGATATTTTGCAAGAAAGACACACACACACACACACACACACACACACACACTCCTGTTTTTTTCCATAGAAGCAGTGGAAACAAAACTAAATCCTCCCAGAGCTCCCTCCCTGTGATCTGCAAGGAATCGGAATGTGCTCTGGTTGGCCCTAGGGCACATGGTGTGTGCCTGGGGATGGAGACGGTGGTACACGTGCTGAGGAGACGGGAGTGACATGGAGAACCCACCATTGCTGGCCGGTCAGCCCCTCTGGATCCCTGGCCACATCATCTCAGGGGCTCCTCTCCCCATTCAAATGTCCCATGCCCCTTATTCCAGAGTACCTGCCACACTTCCACATGTGGGCAGCTGCCGCTAGTGGGTGAGGAGGAACCTTCTTAGGAAGGAGACCAAAGGACAGGTGCTGGTGAAGAGGAATGGGGGACAAACAGACCTGGAGGCCAAGGAGGGGAACAGAGGACAGAGGTGTCTAAGTGTCCTCATAGAGCCCTCGTGTGTGGCTTCCCTGCTGGGCTGAGTGCCTTGGGAGCAGGCCCTGGTGTGTGGTGCCCAGAGATGAGGTGACAAGGCCTCCAGCTTCCCCCTGAGCTCCTGGGAAGTTCAAGGTAGTGGACATGGGGACAAGTGGACAAGGTCTGGTTAGCAAGCCCCCTGACCATGCAAACAGAGCTGGGAGAATAACTACTCTTATTCAGGTAACAAGCCTAGATGACAATGATGAGTTAGGCAGAGCGGACCTCTTGAAGGAAAAGATGGGGGGTTTACAATGTGAGGGGGCTCAGCAGTGGGGTAATTAACTCATCTAATGTTGGGGGGCAGGGTCTGGAGGAGCTGACATCTCGGCTGGGTCCTAAAGAATGTGTAGGATCTAGTTTGGAGCTGGGGAGAGAAGATAAGGAGCTAAGAAGTGGCTTTGTCTAGATTGCCGGGGATTGACAGAGAAGAAGCTGGAGTTTGGGGGGCCACAACCGGGGGCCCTCAGGAGCCAGCCGTTCCGACTCCATTGCAGCTGAATGGCTGGCTGCTGCTCACCATCGGTGTGGCTGGGCTGGGAGCAGCGGAACTGTGGGGAGAAGCTGGCCGTTGCAACATGAGAGGCTGGAAGTCGACTTGGAGAAAAGGACTGTGGCTCCTTACGTCCTACTGAGCCCTTCCAAAATCAATTACTAAAATTCTATTTTAGATCCTTAAATATGCATTTGGGAATAAATTAAAATTTCTTCCCGAGGAAAATAATTGAAAGCATCCCAGCTGCTCTGGGGCCTGGTGGCCAGGAGGAACAGTGCCTGTGGGTGTGGCATCGGCTCTGACCGCCGGCTTCCGGGATGTATGGCACATGGACGCACCCTCGTTCGGCAGGGCAAGCTTGTCTTCTATTCATTTAATCCAATGAGCCTCTCGGGAACCCTTGAAATTTAGCTTTTAAAATCTAATCACAAATAGTATTTTGTGGGTGAAATGCTAAGAAGGAATGGGAAAGGGGTTGGCAAATGCTGACTACAGGCAATGAAGAGGGATGAGAGGGATGTTAAGATTCGAAATTCCGCCCTAGCCAGTTTGGCTCACTGGATAGAGCATTGGCCTGCGGACTGAAGGGTCCCAGGTTCGATTCTGGCCAAGGGCACATGCCTGGGTAGGAGGCAGCTGATCAATGATTCTCTCTCATCATTGATGTGTCTCTCTCTCTATCCCTCTCCCTTCCTCTCTGAAATTAATAAAAATATATTTTTTTAAAAAAGATTCGAAATTCCCACTCACCCAGCACCCACTCCTTCTTCCCTGCTCACAGCAGGACCTTGACTTCTGTTGGGCTGGCAATGTGTCAATGACATCAGTCCCATCCCTGGACCCTTGCAGCCAAAGCTGGGCCTGTGACCTAGGTCTGACTTTTGTTTTTCTGATTAAAAAGGAATAGACCCAGAGGGCCATGCCGATTGCCCTCCCCCTTTTTTCCTGCCGAGAGTGTGGACATGAGGCTACATAAGGATGGCAGCATGGGAGGAGCCTGGGTCTGGCATTGGAGGGGCACTTTCCCCGAACCAGGCTTCAGTGCAGGAGGCACTGATCAGAGGGCAGGGATTCCCTGGGAATCATTAGCCCTTAGCCCCTCACCTATAGTCCCCTCATTCCAGGAACCCAGAGAGATGCCTGGACAGGCCCAGCCCAACCAGAGCCTTTGTGCAAATGAGAAAAAGACCACCTCCCCGCAACTGGGGAGACACATTCCCATGGCAAACAGCTTGAGAAGAAAGCACCGCTCAGATTTCAGCCCTGCCCCTTCAGCCAGTGTCTATGTGCCAAACAACGTGCACAGACCTACATGGTGGCCCTGAGCCTGACATGTCCTTGTCCCCATCTCAATAGATTTCAATGGACACCAGTGGGCACACCCACACACTCCCCTGTAAGTTGGGGAGATGCCTCCGGCATCCTGAGACACTGGGAAAGCTGTCCCCACAGATGACTCTCCATGTTTTCAGAGCTACTTTCACCCACTTTGTGAAGGAATAAGAATTAAAGTAATATCTGAAATTGAATTATTCAGTCTCTGGAGTTTATCCAAGAAATGTTTTAAATGCTGTGCTCCATAATGAAAACAGATTCCACTGGAAGCTACTTGAGCACACCAGTGCCTTGGGGTTTGTCTTGCCTGACATAAGGTGGTGGCTCATGTAGGGCTGTCCTTTCTTCCCACAGTAACCTAGAGAAGCACCTGCAGGAGCTAGCCAAAGTTCCCCGTGCCCAAGACTATGTCTAAGGATTAGCAGTCATCAATTCTGATCCATTTCAATCATCTTTTTGGGTTCAAAGTCCTCGATCAGCAAGTATGACCTTCACTATATCCTTCACATGGTCCTGTGACACAGCAATGTCATCCATCCTCGTCCACAAAGCCTCTCATGTCCCCCTGTCCTTCGTTCCCACCACCTCCGCCCTGACCCCAGCCCCTGGTGCCAGCCTCCATCCCTGGCCTTCTGCTCCTAGTCTCTCCTCTTCCTCAGCCCACCTATCATTCGCTTTCTCACAGCCTTTCTCAGTCACTCATTTCCTTATTGCACTTCTTTGATCAGAAAGTCAGTGACTGCCCATTATTTGAAATTAGAAAAATAGTAAATTGGTCAATGATGGAAAGAGGATATAAAACAGAAGCCAAAGAAGGAAGAGTGGTCCTTGTGAAGGAGATTAGGAGTTAAATGCCCTTCTGAAGGCATCTAGAACAAAGGGGTAAGATGTGACAGGACAAAGGTGGCACAGGACTTGGGAAGATGACAGGAGGCATAACTTCTAGGCAGAAAATCAGAAAGTTGTCCTGAATTTGATAGGAGACTAGATACATCCCGAAAAGCAACTCCCAAACAAGAAAGCAACAGACCAAAACCTCTTGACATATCGACACAGGGCCTACATGAAGGAAATGACAACACCATCTCGAAAGTAATAAAAGAAGATGTGAATAAAGGAGAAACAGCATATTTCTGGATAGGAAGTCTCAATGTTAAAAGGAGGCTCATTTTTCTCTCATCTAATACATACATTTAAAGTAATTCTAATAAAAATCCAACAAGGTTTTTTAGAATTAAAAAATATTCTAAAGTCACTATGAAAGGCTAGATGCATAAAAAAAATCAGTAGCGTTATATATAATATTTACCCAATCAGCTATAAAAACATTATAAAACCAATATAACTAAAATGTGTAGCACTAGAATAGCTAGAATGATAGAACAGAAAAAGTGATAGTACAGAAAAAGCTCTCAGACAACGTTCCAGGGCATTCCAACACATACCAAGATTAGTGAGTGACATTCATTTGAATGCCCGATCTCTAACATGGAACCAAAGAAAGTAACCTGAAGTCAGAAAAACCACTATGGCAGGTTAGCATCCTGACAGACTGACTGACATTTTCCTTCATAAGAAGAGAGAAGGCAAGAGCAGTCTCAGGTAAGTATGGTGGGAGCATGTCACGCCCCACGGATCCCCATGGCTGACTAGAGTCTCAAGTCATGATCAGTGATGGTGCAGGACAGCAAACCCTGAGCAGAGGCGGGAGGAGAGGCCGAGTCCTCCAACAGCCTCTTTCTGATTGGCTGAGTGTCTTCCCATATTTATTGATCTGGAGCCTCTCTTTGATATAGATCCTATTTCCTTAAACAGGTATTGCCCAAGTGCCAGTGAAGTGTCTACTCCTTGAGTGGGGCCATTTCCATGAGAATAATCCAATAAAGAAATGCATACCCGGGGAGGGCCAGGAGGCCCATGACACTATTGCTCAATCCTGTTCTGAGGCTGACAGGCTGGCTTCCGGGACTAATGGGGAGGGGAGCTCTGGAGACAGGCCAGGGGATTCTCCTTTGCCAGGAGCAGTGGCTCCTCTGTGACTGACAGCAGAATGGCAAACATGAAGTCCCCACCACTAACTGGGAGAAACACAACATCGTTTACCCGAGGAGGAAACGGGTCTGATCAATCTGCTGACACTCTCTGAAGGAAAACCAGGAATGTAGTTTAATCAGAGCGGCGCTTTACAACTTGGGGTGCACAAGAGAATCCCTAGGGGTACCTTTAAGCCACAGTGATACTTGGGTCCCCTCAGAGATCCGATATCCCCTGTCTAGAGTGGGGCGCAGGGGTCACAGATGTTTAAAAGATATCTGCCACAACAGGACTCTCTGATTTAGACTTTCAGAAGTCTAAAGGCTTTGAGCAGGATTGTTGGGCGAGTAGAAAGTCGATCTTCCAATAAAAGGAAACAATTGAAAGACGAAACAAAAAGCAGGGGTAAGGAAACCTTTCTTAGGATAGAAAGACAGTAATGGGGTCCTCGCTTAGCTGCCTTCATTCCAAATGCAGCAAGGACTGGTCCTGCCAGTTTTATGAATGATGCGGGAATCAAGACCTCAGGGCTATAGACAATGCAGGAAGTTGTTACTGATGTTAAAATGAGCCTGATGTGCCCAACAACTGCCAAGCTCCTCCCAGCCCTGAGCTGAGCTCTCAGGTCCTTCCACGCTCAGGGGTAATGCAGCTTAGGGCTGTGGGGCTGGTGCAGCTGACTCCTGAGGACTGGGCCACACACTCTGCCTCAGCCAATGCCACACAACCACATCATGGTGTTGGTTCTAGGAAATGAAACAGAAAACCCTGCTCCACTAGTCCTGGGGCTTCTGTCTGCGGTACACCATGCAGGCAGCAGCACCCTCACAAGGGGACAGAATGAAATGAGGAGAGCACGGAGGGACCAAAGCTTGTGAAGGCATGCGCTCTGGGCAGGTGAACAGGCCTTATTTTCCATATTTTCCTGGAATGCTGCCACAAAAGATCACCCCTTAGAATTTTTAAAGAGTAATTTGAAAAAAATTAAAATAAAAAAATGTAGCCTTTAAAACGTAGATATTCAGCCCTAGCCAGTTTGGCTCAGTAGATAGAGCGTCGGCCTGTGGACTGAAGGATCCCAGGTTCGATTCTGGTCAAGGGCACATCCCAGGGTTGCGGGCTCAATTACCAGTTGGGGGTGTGCAGGAAGCAGTCGATCAATGATTCTTTTTCATCATTGATGTTTCTATCTCTCTCTATCTCTCTTTCTTCCTTCCTCTCTGAAGTCAATAAAAATATATTTTTAAAAAAGTAAATATTTCGCCCTGGCTGGTGTGGCTCAGTTGGTTGGGCATCATCCCATGCACCGAAAGGCACATACCCAGGTTGTGGGTTTGATCCTGGTCAGAGTGCCTACAGGAGGTAATGATCTTTCTCTGTCATATCAATGTTTCTATCTCTCACTCTCTCTCTAAAATCAATTAAAATATATTAAAAAATTAAAAGAGGATATTCAGCACATAGAACGTATCACCCCAGAGGGTGTTGCAACTGAAAACAGAAACTGGCGAGGGACATGATTTACTGAGAAGACTCAGAGAGTTTCAGAGAATGCCACTGAGTTTGACAGCACTTCCATGAAAGGCGACCGACTTCTCAACACGCCTCTCAACATCTTGCCACAGCCCCTCGGACAGGCTCAGGAGGACACTGGCTCAGAAATGGCAAATCACTCCTCGCTCCCCGCCAACTGCCAAGAGAGTGACGCCACTGGACAGTTTCAAAGCTGTTTGTTGAGAAAATGGCCACGACCAGGGTGCCAGGATACACATGTCAGCAGATGTGACAACTATGGAATTTTCCTAAGGTCTATAACAAAGGAGCAGGCAATACATATGGAAAAGCATTAAGGCAAAAACCAAAACAACAACAAAAACCCTACTGAGGCCCTAACCGGTTTGGCTCAGTGGATAGAGCATCGGCCTGCGGACTGAACAGTCCCAGATTCAATTCTGGCCAAGGGCATGTACCTTGGTTGTGGGCACATCCCCAGTAGGGGGTGTGCAGGAGGCAGCTGATTGATGTTTCTCTCTCATCGATGTTTCTAACTCTCTATCCCTCTCCCTTCCTCTCTGTAAAAAATCAATAAAATATATTTTTAAAAAACACCCTACTGAGCCTACATAATGGCTGAAACACCCTCAGTTAGGAATGATGCTTCTGAGGAACTTGCCAAAATAGGCTTAATTTTAATTAAGTATTAATTAGTATTAATTAATTTCCCATTCTTTCCCTTTGGGTCTTCTATGGCAGAGGCCAACTGCAAAACAGGTACATTTCTAATGTTCATGTAGTTTATCTGGTACCCCAACCTGGACATTGTCACCGCTGAATTTTTTTTTAAGTCACAGCTAATAGATTCTGATCCATTTAGAAACTTCAGGGCAAATAAAGTTGAACAATCGCTCCAAATCCATTCTAGAGCCCCCTCTTCATGGTAAACAAATGATCCCAAGGTAAGACAGCACTGAGCTCCCAAGGGAAAGCCAAGTCCCCTTCTTCATTCTGGTCATCTCTTCCCTCCACACCTGTCTTGGTCTGTCTGTAACGTGGAAGATAAAGGCTGCCCTTTGCAGCCCTTTATTAGACACATGAGTTAGAAGGCCACTTCCTGGGGCTCCTCAGGATGACATCAAGTTCACAGAGGGTCTGTCCCCAGACCCTCAAGGGCTTTCTGCCTTTCATCTTTCCCTTTTGCCCTATGTGATTCTCCACATCTTAGACTAACAGTAGAAACACAACATGATGAAATTTAGCACAGGATTTCTGTCTTTCTCCACAAAACATAATTAAAGTCATCTTACTAAAAAGCTATATATACATTTCCTGCAGAGAGAGAGCGAGAGAGAAATGTAGATCCAGTTCCAGAAACTATTTGGAAAGGAAACCAAAAAGCACATCTTTCTGTTCTTATCGTTTCCGTGAAGTGCTGACCCAGCCTGGCTCTTGCACACGAATCTTTGATGGGGGTGGAGGGGACTCGGATGGTCAGAGCCGTGCCCTGTTCTGACGCTGGTCTCGTGCAAGGTCTCTAACGGGAACGGAAACAGACTCCCTTTGCTATGTGCTGTCTTGCAAAATTGACTTCATTTTATTTTTGTTGCACTCCATTGTGTTTAATGAAAAACTTCTCGTGAGTCAGGATTCGGAAGTGGCTGCTTACAGCTGTGTCTCATAAAAATCCCAGTCATGCATTAGGAACAGAAGTAAAACTGGCTATCGCTGCAGTGGTAACATACACATGATGGACCCAACTCTCCAATGTACTGCGTTTTAACCCTAATTTTCACGCTCACCTTTTGTAGCATTTGTAAATTATCCCCTGCTCACATCCCCTATCCCCCCAAAACAAAGGTATGGGCTCCTGGGTCCTGTTGTAGAAAATTCTGGAGTCCTTCCGGTAAATTTTTCAATATATTACTTTCCTCTTATGCTTTCTCTTTATACAAAACTAGGCAAACATGTGCCTTTTGGCTAGGCAATAACTTATTTGAAGAGGTCACCACCTATGTCAAGCAAGAAGGAACCTTTGGGCTCCTGGAAGGGCACCAACCAGACTTGTCGCCGACCACAGTGGGACCAAGAGGAGGGGAGGGAGGGGAACTGTCCAGTTGGGGTCTTCTCCAGGAAGCTTCTAATCTTACCATGTCCTTTGTAAAAATGAAGTCAGAGGTGCCTTCACTGCCAAACTGTTCCTCCCTTTATTCCTCCTGCCTGGAGTCGAGGGCCAGCCTCTCCGCAGCCACCTCTGAGGTGATGAGCTAGCAGGGGGGGCCTAGAGGGTAAAGCCAGCCAGATGAGCCCAGTAAGGGGTGGGGGGAGGAGGAGGAAGAGGGAGATGGGCCAACTAGATCAGCAGGGTGGAGGCTGGAATGAGTGAGGTCAACTGCTGGATAACTCCTGGCAACCAGAGACAGCGTTTTAACCCAGCCAGGCCCATCTTCCCTGAATGCCAGGCCTGACTTTAAGAACTGAAGGGACCCGGCCATGGTGCCTCAGGGGTTGAGTGTCGACCTATGAACCAGGAGGTCACAGTTTGATTCCCGGTTCCCAGTCAGGGCACATGCCTGATCCCCAGAGGGGGGAGTGCAGGAGCCAGCCAATCAATGATTCTCTTTCATGATTGGTGTTTTTCTCTCTCTCTCCCTCTCCCTTCCCCTCTGAAATCAATAAAAATATATTTTAAAAAACTGCAGGGGACACATGGCTGGCTGAGCACCACATGTTACCCTGGAAAGTCACACACAACACGAGTTTTAACAGAAAGTTGACTGGTTACAGCCCCCCTACCTGCTCAGTCAACAACGCATGGACAGGCACTAACTCTGTCACTGGACCCCCTGTCTGAGGGCGCTCTTGCCCGAGGATGCTGCATGTACTTTTTGATTCAGAATAGGCAACTGACTGGCAGGTCAGAGAGCCTGACTCAGGCAGCCTTATACTCCCCCAAACAACGGTAAATGGAGAAACACATGGAGCTGGAATTAACTCCTGAGAATAAGTTCTTAAGTGGTCACTCTAAATCAATAACAAAGAAACAGAATTTCTGGAGGATGAGGCCCATAAATCAGGATTTTAAAAAGATTCCCAGGTGATTCTAATGTGCAGCCAAGGTTGAGAACCACTGCTCTAAATTATACTTCACAAAGTGTTTTCTTGCACCCCTCGTTCCTGAGAAGTGAGGGTCGTCTTAAACCTGTTTTAAAACTGTAACACACCCCAAATCACAAGGGTTTTAAAAACAACAACCCACCAGTTCTTTCAGATCTGTAAAGAAGAACCAAATCATTAGAAATAAAACCTGTGATGCAGGACGCTGCTGCTTCCTTTCTCGTTAACCGTGACTTTATCCTTAATGCCCAGTAACTTCGTGCACAGTGCTTCCCATTTATAAAAGGGGCTGTGACATCTCTATTAAAAACGCCACAGCAGCAAAGCCTGCAGAACTCTCAGACATTTATGAAGAATCAGGAATCTAGATGGATGCGTAATATTTACAGGATGCCAACGCTATGGCTGTTTGGAACTGTTTAGATAGCTGCTTTATGCTGATGCAGCCAGGAATTATTCAAAGAAATGGCACCTGAATTACTGTCTTTACAAAAGCACTGTGTGGTTACAGCTGAGGTTCAAACTACAGTGGGGCCTTGACTTACGAGTGTCCCGACTAACGAGTTTTTTGAGATACAAGCTGTCTCTCAGCCGATTTTTTGCATTGAGTTGATAGAGTAATTTGAGTTAACAAACTCCTTAAGGAGCTCAGTCTCAGAACGAATTAAACTCGTAAGTCAAGGCCCCACTGTATTCCTTTCAGCTCTGATCTCTGAAGGTAAGAGTAATTAATCACGTGGATAAAGTCCACGTGTTGGATAAATGAGCGAGTCTGCTCTCCTCTAGTTGGGAGGAGGGGGGCGGTTGCCAACATCTGCTGACAGGTGATGCTAATATTCCCGGGTTAACCTTTTGGTTTTTTCCTCCAGGTCATTTGGGTCTTTGAAAGCTACTACTTTACTTAATGGTGTTCGTGGACTGCTATCTATGTCAGCTACTGGGGCCCCTTACTCATTTAGCTTACACCTAGGACGTGGCACAAAGAGTAACATGGTAAAGGTCAGATTTTTATACTAACTGCCCTCCCCTCCCCTTTTTTTAACCAAACAGCAAAAGCAGCACAAAGGGAATTTAACAGACAACAAATTCCAGTCCCACTCCACAGCGGAAAAAAACTCTGCAAGTCAGGAAGCAGGCCAGATGCTGGCGGTACCTTTGAGACGGACAATTCCTTAGACTTAGACTCGAACAGGTGCTCCAGCCTGGAAGTGTCCACCTTGATAGGTTCCAGTTTTGACCACAGGAATTCTCTGCAGCGCCGGTTGTTCTTACACGGCCACTCGAAAGGCCGCACTTCATTCCAGAACAGACGGATGGTCTTCTTTTTCTTCGTGAATGCCGGCTGACCCCTGGGTACCTGGGGCCACCCTAAGCCCTGAGGAGCATTGAATACTGGAGGAGGAGCCAATAAATTACCGGGGATGGGAGGGGGAGGCACGCTGTCCAGCAAGGGTGGAGGGGGCGGGGGCGGCAAACCCAGAAAGGTAGGTGGCGGCGGGGGAGGCGGCCCAGGGGCCTCCCCGTGACCCAGGTCCACGTCTAGGACGTCGATGTCATCCTCCTCTCCCAGGTCGGTGAAATCCATGTCTTGGATTCTGAGCTCCCTTGGGTTGGCCATGAGCTGGTCCCAGATGTGGTCGGACTCGGTCTTGGGCTGGGGGGATGCTTTCTCCGGGACCGTGTCATCGGGCTGGGTGTCGGAGGAGACAGGCCCTCTCCCTAGGTCCCCGCTGTTGAATTTCTCCGCGAAGGCTTTCACGCTGCCCCTGTTGTCCAGGCAGCCCACGTCCACCCTCCTGACACTCTCGTCCTGCGCCAGGGAGCTGGCCTGCAGCGTGGATATCCTGCTGGCCAGGCTGGGCACCGCCTCTGCCCCCTGCTCAGCGCCCACGGGCTCGCCCTCCCCCTTCTCCTCGGCATCCGTGGGCTTTCTGTTATGGGCATACAGCATGTCCAGCATGAAGCGTTTGTTGGTGAGGATGTCGCCACACTGTTCATTTACACTGGCATCCTGAACCCCCGCGGACCACAAACCTGAAAGCAGACAGGAGAGAGAAAAATGAGAAAGGCGCAGGGCCACACCCCGAGAAAACCAGGTAGGGAAGCTGTGGGCTTTCTGTACACGGCCACTCAGAGGAGACAGGGAAGCAAGACCCCCGAAGAGGAAGGCGGTCATGGCTGGCAAAACGTCCTCGACCAGGTGCAGATGCTGCATCTAACGCCCAGTGACCTGCTCCAGGACCCTCGACGCCTGTAGGTGTGACACTGCCCAGGCTCCTGGGAGACTTTTCCTGACCTTCACTACTCACCATGACAGCTGGTCAGGACCCAGCCACAGGCGACCAAGGGGCTTCTGTCCTAAGCACACAGGGAGGCAAGGAAGATGCTCCCTCCCCCAGAGGCCTCTGAGAGGCTGTGGGGTTATTTCCATCGCTCTCCCTCCTCCACATCGCACCAGGGCAGCTCAAATCGCCCAGAGAGATGCATACACCACGCACTGGTTGCACTTAAAATTCAGGAGACCCTTAAAGCTGCCTGGCTGTCTCTCTAAGACCTCCCTAGGTGACCTTTCGCACCCTCTTCTCTCCTCTACCCCCCTCACCCATCTCATCCTCGCACAGCGTGGCCCTGCTCCCTAGTTTAACAACTTCACAAAGTCAGAAAAATCTACCAGGGCTTTCATTCCGCCTCCACTCAACCACCTGCACCTGAACATGGTCTAACTTCACCCATCTTAAAAAACACAAACAAAAAGCCCACCATTCACTCCATGTATCCCTCCTACTATAATCCAACTTTTCTCCTTTCCTTTAAAGATGCTGATGAGGTGTTTGTGTGTTTTGTTTTGTTTTGCTCACTGTTTCCAGTTTCTCTATTTTCTCTTGAATGGGTCTCAGGAAGTTTTTGCTCCCTCCACCTTTCAAACCTGCTCCTTTCCAGGCGACCGCCGCCTTGCCTGCTACACTAGCCCCAGCTGCTCACCCTCCTCCCTTACTTAGATCCTTCACTTGCTTCACTTGGCTTCCGGGACATTGCACTCAGCTGGGTTGCTTCCTTTTTTCTGGCTGCTCCTTTCTCAGTATCCTGTGCTGATTCCTCCTTTATCTTTACCCTTGAAATGTCCTTGGACCTCTTCTCTCCAACCTTACTCACTCTCTTAGTCACCATCTCATCCAATCTCAGGGCTTTAAATACCATCTTCTGCCCTCGCCCCCAGCCCCCTCACTGAACCTGCTTCTCCTGAAATTGTTTCCTGTCTAGGATATGGAAACTTCATCTTTCTGCCAATCCCCCAAATCTGAGTCATCTTTGACACCTCCTCTTCTTTTACCCCACACAGCAGGGCATCCTGTTAGTTAAATGGTCATGTTATAGTCAGAATCCAATCTTTTTTTTTTTTTTATCACCTCCCCTGTCACAACCCTGGGCTGAGCCAGCATGGTTTCTTGCCTACAGCATTGCAAGGTCTCACTGGTCCCAGCTTCAACTCTTGCCCCTCCACAATCAATTCTTAATACAACAGCCACGTGATGTGTTAAAATATCTGATCATACCTTTTTGCTCAAAGTCTTCTAACGATGTCAAATTTCCCTGAGACAAAAAACCAATGACCTTGCAATGTTCACAAGCCTCGTGTGATCTCACCTGAATTGTTTTTCATCTACTGCTGCCACCTCAGGCAGACGGACATGAACATCTTCAGCTACAGCAGCTCCTTCGCATTCCTAGAACTCCCCAGGCATGACCCGGCCTCAGGGCCCTTGCCCCTCCTAAACAAACTGCACCCAGTTAATCACAAGGTTTGCTCCTCAAAACCCTTTATGCCTTTGCTCAAATAGTAACTTCTCAGCAAAGTCTTCCCCAAACACCTTATTTAAAATTGTGCAATGCTCTCTCTCGCCAACACTGTTTATCATCCTTTCCTGCTTTATTTTTCACCACAGCACTTATTACTATGTAACCTTCCACATTATTTTCTAATTTATTTTATCGCTGTCTTTGCCCCATCCCTAGAAAAATTATAATTAGTGGTTAAACTGTCTTCTTCATTGGAATGTAAACTCTACAAGTGCTTTGTTCACAGTTGTATCCCCAGCATCTAGCATGAATGAATGAATGAATGAATGAATGAATGAATGTATGTTCAGGATGTCATTCCTCTGAGCTTGCTTCCTAAGGGCTAGCAGGACTATGGGATGGGCATTTCAGAATGTGGTTTCCACCTGATACCAGGGCCTCCATAGATACTTGTATTGGGAGGTGGTAGGAGACCGAGGCCATCGACGTGAGCATGGGGAGCTTTCGTTTTACTGAAGGAGACGAGCCCGATCAAACATGCTGGGGAGGACTCTGGTCTCGCCCACAGCTCCGCCTTGGACTTAGAGGAGGCATTTGGTGGGGAAGCACAAGCCCCATGTGCTGTTTCTTCCAGTGCAGCTTTGTCCTCCATGCTCCGCTCTGAGTGGCCTAACCTCCCCAAGGGACCAACACCAGAGCAAGGAGTGTTAGAGCCCTCCTGTAGGTTCCACAAACAAAAAAACACTCACACCACCAAAGAGACAGGAGAGGCATTTGAGGGCATGATGGAAAAATCTGGTTATTTGGAGTCCCTACAACTGGTCATACAGCCCGTAAACAGGGAGACTGCTTTGACGCCAGGAGGCTGGAGCAGATACAGTGGCCGAGTCTCTCTCTCTCTCTCCCAGATTGGCTCACTCTTTCTTCATTTATTGGGAAATGTTGGCAATTTCTCATTTTGGCCACAGGGAGAAGAGCCTAATCAGGTAACATTTTAAATACCTGTCTTCTCACTTGCCCTCTTCATTCACTTAGGTCTTCTTACATCGTTATGCGGAGTGCTTCTTTGTCCCTAGTTTTTCCCTCTGCTCTACTTTATCTGATATGAATATAGGTACTCCTGCTTTTCTTATTAATGTTGGCATGCTATGTCTTTGCCCAACCTTTAACTTTCTATCTGCCCATGTCATTATATTTGAAACTAGAGGCCGGGTGCATGAAACTTGTGCATGGGTAGGGTCCTTAGGCCTGGCCTGCGATCAGGGCCAATCTTCCCCGGCTGCCGGCAGCTGGCCCCACCCTCCACCCCCTGCCGCCACTGGTTGCTCTCTGTCTGTGGGGCCACCAGCAGGGCGATCGGGCTCCAGCACCGCCTATGTCCACCACTACCCACCCACAGTTCCCAGTTCCCCATAGGGCAATTGGGGCCTGTGGGCTAGGGGCAGCTCCTGTGTTGAGTGTCTGCCCCCTGGTGGTCAGTGCACATCATAGCCGACCGGTCGTTCCGCCATCTGGTCAATTTGCATATTACACTTTTATGTATATAGATAAGTTTTGTATGGATAGCATAGAGTTGGGTTGCACTTTATCCATTCTGCAAATTAAAGTAATTATTGATATGTTAGTGCTTCAGTCTCCCATTTTACTTATTTTTTTGTTTCCTTTGTTTCAGTCCTGTTTCTCCCTTCTTGGTCTTGGTAGCTTACTTGAACATTTTTTTAGAATTTCAACTTGATTTATAGTGTTTTGGAGTATGTTGCTTTGTGTAATTTTCTTAGTGGTTGCTCTAGGTCAGTGGTCGGCAAACTCATTAGTCAACAGAGCCAAATATCAACAGTACAATGATTGAAATTTCTTTTGAGAGCCAAATTTTTAAAACTTAAACTATATAGGTAGGTACACTGTTATTAACTTAATTAGGGTACTCCTAAGGCTTAGGAAGAGCCACACTCAAGGGGCCAAAGAGCCGCATGTGGCTCACGAGCCGCAGTTTGCCGACCACGGTTCTAGGTATTATAGTACATACAGTAACTCATTAGTCTCCTGGTATTGATATTTTACTACTTTGAAGTGTAGACACTGTACTTCCATTTAGATGCCTTTACCCTCCCCACTTTTAAAATATAATTGTTGTATTTCCTCTACATATATTGAGCACAATATCAAGTATGCTGTAATTTTTGCTTACAACATCAAATATGATTTAAGAAGCTCATGAGGAAAAAGACAGCCTCTTAAATTTCCCCCTAATTTTACTCATTCTGTTGTTCCTTTCTGAAATTTCAAGTTATCTTATGTCTTCATTTTCTTTCTGTTCAGAGGACTTCCTTTATCTATTCTTTAAGAGGAGGTCTGCTAGTGACAAATTCTCTTAAGTTTTCTTTAACTGTATTTATTTTCCCATTCCTAAAGGTTAGTTTTGCTGGATATAGAATTCATGGTTGACACATCTGGTTATTTGGAAGCTACTGGATGGGGTGGGGATGGGGGATAGGACAGCCACAGATTTTCCATTAGCGGCGCTTGTCTAGGGCAGGAAATGTATTAATAATAAAAAAGATTTTCTGTTCTGTTAGGCAATACTTTTCCCAATCTTTTGGCTAGGGGAATAAACTTTACTTGATGCTTCATTGCCATGCCATTCAAGTCTGAATGTCCCTAGATAGTCTGTTTTCTTTCCACCTTTCAGCATCTCCCTATGATTGGTTGTTCTGTTATGCCCAGGATGTTTATAATTTAGTTGTCATAGGGAGACCTGGGAGCAATGGAGCTTCTCCATCTTAACCAGATGCCTCCTCATTAATTTATTCATCAATGGTTTTGTGAGGCCCTACTGTGTTCTGGACGCCCAGCATGAGCTCACAATGAACAAGACAGACATCCCCATCCTCATGAAGCTTACATCAAGTGGAGACAAAGGACAGTTACACACGTAATTACAACAACGTGTGATGAATGCTACAATAATGCCTCGCCATACGATAATGCATGGAATGGGACACACGAAACAAAGGAAAAGAAAACTACACAACGAGAATAAGTTGAATATCTTTCAAGCCTTGCAAGTTCATTTTCAAATAATAGATGCAATCATAAGAATAGGATTGGAAATCATTTTGATGGTCTTTGTGATTGAGCTGAGAACATTCTGAAAAGCAAGAGCTATGCTGAGAGAGCTGTCCAGACTCCACAGCTGCTAATGGTGCCTGAGCAGTGGGATTTTTTAAGAACCGAAGAGCTATCACATATAAACATGATCACATCTCTTAGCACCACTGAAGCAGAAAAGTCACCACAAAGCCCTAACTCCTGAGGGTATACACTTGGACACCACCAGTTATTGTTGGAAAGTTAATGGTCCTTCCTGGGGAGCAGAGTCTCCATTTTTGGAAAGTTGTCCTTATTTGGAAGAATATTGGACAATCTAATCCAAGAAAGTTTTGTTCCCTGGCTTATGTTTACTAAGCCAACTCGTTGATATGTTTTAGGCCCACTACACCTGGTTATGAGGAATAACTCAGAAAGCTATGCATAAACATAAAACATTTTAAGGCCAAAATGTGATCAGGAAGACTTCCCCAACACCTTGTACTATGACCATAATTACATTAAATGTGAATACACAAGTAGAATTTGGGAGACTAATTGTAATCTGACTTTGAAAGAAATTAAAGAAATAGTAATACATTTAATACATATTAGCACATACATCTTCAACCAAACAGACACAGATTTTCAATGCAATATTTCCTAAGATATAAACCAGGGGTGGGAAACATCTGGCTCGTGGGCCGTATAAGGCCTGTGAAATCATTTGGTCTGTCCCTGCCAACCCATTAGGGGTGAGTTAATTAAATGTTTGACCAAATATAGCAGCTAATTTTTAGATTAATAATTTTGTATGGACCAAGAATGATGTTATAGTATCCAAATGGCCCTTGGCAGAAAAAAGGTTTTCCACCCCTGATATAAACTAATAAAGTCTTTTTGTCTTCTTTTGACTAATATTGCAGTAAATAAAATCTAATATATTATAACTGGTGAAAATTCAACCACTAACTATTTTAGACTAAGCCATTGATTGGCAGGTCTCATGGGAGACGTTTTGGCTCCATTCATTCATTCAATTTTCATTCATTCACCCATGCTTCAGACATAATGTATTCTTAATCTGTGAACTAACAAGCCAGGCGTGGGTCATGCCACTGGTTGGCAGGCCATTGTGGAGCTTTCATGCTGCCCTTAGGGCTCCTTGAATATATGTCACTCTTAGCTCGATGAAGGCAGCTGTAAGACTTGCCTCCACTCTGAGGACTGTTAGTCGACAGAGCTGGCTCCCTGCCAACCTGACAGCTCTCAAGCCATGGGCAGGAAAGCCAACCCCATGGTTTCACATATAAATAATAATTCAAAAGATTGTATAAATTATTTGCAATTTCTACAACCCTCTGTGGCTCCCTCCTCAAGTCCCTACTAAGGACTAACATTACATGTAATCCCTAATCATAAAGTCACTATTACATGATGAGTGAGCTGGGCCAGCCGGTCACCTCAGAGGCCAGCAACCCAGGACCCCCACCCTGAGGTCCCCAGGAATGTTTATGGAAAAAGGGGCTTGATTACCAGTGCCCCTGTCCCTGGAGAGCTTGTCCTCCTTCTCCTCCCTCTCTAACGTGCTGCTGGAGGATGAGATGCTCGAGGCAGAGCAGTTGTCCCTCTCGTTCACCTCCTCGTTCCTCCTCTCCTTCTCACTGAGGGAGGCTCGCTCTTCCAGTTCCTGCTCCACTTCGCTCTCAGTCCCCAAGTGGGCAGGGGCTACTTCCTGGTTGGCATCATCGGCCACCTGCCCCACCTCCTCCTCTGGTCCCGGTTCTGGTGCAGGATCCTGGGTGCTCGCTGGTGGAGACAACAATGGAGATACAATCACAAGAGGAAGCATCAAGGATGGTGTGAGGAAGGATGTGAGCTTGATTTCTCTGTGCTTTCCTGGCAGGCAGAATTCTACAGATGGCCCCCGAGACCCCTGTCCCCTGGCAAGTCAACCAAATACAGTCTGGGCACTGCTAGGAAGGGACTGTGCAGCTGACATCGACCTTAAAATATGGAGATCATCCAGGTGGGCCTGATCCAATCCTGGAGCCTTTTGAAAGCAGGATGCTTTCTGATTAGCAGAAGAAAGAAGTCAGAGATATTAGAAGCAGGAGAAGGATTTGACACCACGCTTCTGGCTTTAAAGATGGGGAGCCATGTGACAAGGAATGTGGGTAACCTCTAAAAAGCTGAGAGTGACTCCAGGCCTACAGAAAACAAGGCATAGGGACCTCAGTTTTACAAGCCCAAGAAACTGAATCCTGCCAACAACCGGAATAAACCTGGAGGTGGATTCTTCCCAGAGTCTCCCCATAAGAGCCCAGCCAGCACAACCTTGATCATGGCCTTGAGATACCCAAGGCCAAGAACACCGCTGAGTCATGCTGGACTTCTGACCTACGAAAACTCTTGGGTAATAAATAGGTGCCATTTTGAATTGCTATTTTTGAGCTGATTGGTTATGCAGCAATAGATAACTAATACATGAACCTTCTGCCTCTCCAGGGAAAGAGAAAAAAAAATCCATGGTGAATCAAGCTGGTAAGCAAGTAGCAGCCAATGTTTTATCAGTGGCTACACCAACGAGGCTTGTCACCCTTTGCTTGAATTGTTTGCTCATAATGTAAACTAGTCCATAATTTGGAAAGCTATGTGAACAATCCCTCATGGGCACAGACTATTTGTAAACCTATCAAGACTAGAAACATGATGCCTGTCCCAAGGTAAATGCCCTGCCCCTGTGTGCCATCCTCTAGGGAGCAGGGGGTGCCACCACAGGGCTTTCTTTGCATGCTTTTGCTGACCAAACTCTCTGCTGTGGGCTGTGGATAAGTAACAAAATGATTGAGAATACAAAAAAAATCTGAGACAACTGCCACATATGAGGGCCAGAAGAGTCGGACTGGCCACCCTGAGGATCTTTGACCAGTGAGGGCACAGCCACATTGAGGGAATCTGACATTGTGCCCCAAGAGTGTGAGCTCGAGCCCTAGGCAAACACATTCAGATGGGATCTGCCCGTGGCAGGAACTGTGAGAGACCTTGCCAGACCCCATAAGAACAAGCAGACCAGGAAGCTCTCTCTCTGTGGGGGTATTGTGCCAACTCCGGTAAGCAGGGATGGCTGGCAGTGGAGTGTGCTTAGCGCCCCCAGTAGGCCTGGCAGCGGCATTACTATGAGTGAGGAAAGCTCAGCATCCCAGCAAGAACTCCTACCATGACTCACTGGGCCAGCAGCCCCACCCCTCGTCTGCTCTCAGGCTGCCTTTCTCTAGGAATGCACCAGGGAACTTGGGAGGGAGGCAGGCAGTGGGGAGGATGAGATGCCTGGGTCACTTCCAACCTCCACAGGAAGAAATACTCCTCCGTGGGAACCTCCTGTCCAGGGCCCTTCAGGTAAAACTGGGTGTAGAGGATGGAGGGCCTCTCCCTTCTGCCTGCCCGTAGCTTGATGACATGTTGTACACCTTCTGCTGGGGACCCCAGCTTAATACAGGAGCTCTTCCCTGGGAGACTGCAGGAAGGGAGGCCCGGCAGCAAAGGCCCCTGCTTTCTACCAGCCGTCCCTGCTGGGTGTCTCCAAGAGGGACAGTTATAAGAACTGGTGATATGAGGCCAAAGTTTCCGGGTAGAGATGCACTGACTGGCAGTAGCAGGAGGAAACCATAGGGCATGACCATGAACGTGAACCTACATGCCTATGAATGAGCGTGTCAGGCACTTTTCCTTAAAAGCCAAACCTGGGCTGGTACAGGGAAAGAGTGAACCCGTCTTTGAGAAACATTCCCTTTGGTGTTGAAGGAACTGTAATGGTACCTTCTCTTCATCTGATAATAGAGTATTTAGTAAAGAGATATAAAACCCTCTCTGTTTTACAAACATGGCGAAAGCATAGTTTCAGCAACAGCAGTGTCATCATTTGGTTGACAGAAAGCATCTGTTCTTGCGCACATTAACTTCAGAATAGCCACATCAAAATGAAAATGTGTTTCCAACAGCCTCGCATGTGGCATGCATTTGAGTTGTAATTGGGGAGCATATGGCGCAAACTGGTGAGGGTGCCTCCGGGTGGTTTCATTACTGACAGGGAGACGGGCGCAGTTGGCTGCCATAAGTCTGTGTCTACTCACCCTCCCCAGGAGACAGGCAAAGTAGGAAGGATCCAGGACTTGATGGTTGTTTGACTCTAGCCTACATGCACCCCACTGTCATCTCCTTTCATAGGCAGGGGCTCTGCCCTCTGATTAGCCAGCCAGTGGCTGCCTGGAGAGGTGTGGGAATGGGCATGCAAGCTCTAGGAAGCCATGTACTCTTGGGAATAAACAGTGCAATTGCACCCCCACACTTTGGGGCTTAGCTTCAAATATGGAGTCTGACGTTTATATGTGTGATCCAACACTGGGGTGGTTTCTCTTTTTCATTAGCTGAGGAGCTAGTCATCTCTGAAACTGATCAAACGCAGACTCAGTGTCCACCAGGTCTGACCACAAATCTGTGGTATGTGAGGTTGTCCTAATGATGAACAAATTAAATACTATTCATACAGACTCAAGTCAAGCAAAACCATCAATGATGGAGCGAGTGAAGGCAGAGAGCAAACACATAGCTGCTCATTCCTGACGATCTCTGTGCACATACATCCGGCAACACCTGTGGCATCGACGTAACAACAGCCTTGTTTTCAGAGGGCTCCCCACATGGCTAGGACACAGGGCATAAAAACCCATCAGCAAGTCACAGTGGTATGTGGCCAGGCACCTACGAGAGTTCACTGGATGACAAGTGACAGGAGTCCCTGGAAGGAGCAGCCAGGGTCCTCGGCTATACTGATCAAACAAGGGCAGAAGGTCCTTGAGGACCAAGACCACGCCTGCCTCTTATGTCCCAGTGCTCCTAGGCCAGCATCTGCTCACATTCTTTCTCAGTGATACTCAGGAAGCACCCTGAGAGTACCTACCAAATCCCAGATTTCTGCTCCCCTTTCCCATTACCTTTCATCAGGGACTCCCTCGTCAACACCCCCTTTCACACATACACCATCACTGCCTTTGAGTCATTGCCCCACACCAGGCCGGCTGCTCTCTGGGCAGACACAGGGAACAGTACCATCTACACTCCCCGAGTCCCCAAGAAATAGAAGAACTAAATTAGTCTGCAGGAAAAGTCCAAAAGACAGCTAAGGTATTTGCCAACACCCGGGGTGAAAACTGCTCACAACTTCCCACTGTTGCTGGTCCCAGTATTTATGAGCCTTTCTCTGGCCCAGCAGTGGTGTTGATGGTGAGAGAGACAGTGATGCAACACAGACTTGGCTCTTGTGGAGGTTACAGAGGAGCCAGGGATCCTACCCTTCTTGCCTGGCCTCTGCCCGGCAAAGGTGGGCCAAGCCTGCCACCAATGGACCCAGGGAAAGCCCAGACCTCGGCTTCCTCACAACTAAAAGTATTTATCAACCTGGCCAGTGTTGCTCAGTGGTTGAGCATCACCCTAAGAACCAGGAGGTCATGGTTCCATTCTCTGTCAGGGCACATGCCAGGGCTGTGTGCTCAATCCCCAGTAGGGGGCATGCAGGGTCAGCCGATTAATGCTTCTCTTTCATCACTGATGTTTCTCTTTCCCTCTCTTCCTCTCTGAAATCAATAAAAATATATTTTAAATATTCATCAATATTACAGCTATTCTAAGAGCAAAAGCATGATGCCCTGGAGGGTATGGTCAGGGTCTTTGGCAAGACCTGGGGTGGGATATGTGTATCTGAGCTAAAATGGCATTTAAGCAGAGTCTCCAAAGATGACAAGGAGTTAAAAGGGAGAAAGAGGACATGAAAATGTTCTGGGCAGAAGGAGGAGCGTGTGCAGAGACTCAGAGCAAAGGCTGTGCTGCAGGAATGAAAGATGCCAGCAACAGGGGCCAGGGTCACTGTAAGAGGTAAAGGCCTGGAACTTTACTCTCAGGGCCATGATGGCTGCTCAAGTGGAGACAGGCGGTGCTTCAGTTTGTCTGAGAGAAGCCCCCCTCCATTACAACTGCATCACAATCAAACTACAGGCATGTCTGCAGCTGCGAGGGAGGCTCCTAGTCCCTGTGGAGCAAACCGACAGGAGGCAAATGCTGCAGACCAAGAGGCAGAGGCAGAGGCGGGTCCATGGACTCAAGAGCAGAACGAATGAACTGCACTGCTGGGAGAACGCAGGGCAAGTGACTGCGACTCTGGACAGTGGGGTGAAGTCTTCTGTCCCAAGACCCACCGGGGAGGTGCTGTGTTAGCCTTTGGGGAAGCAGGGCATGCTGTAGGGCTGCCTGTCTGTCGGGAGGTCTTCTAATTGCCCTCAGAAAGCTGAGGCGGAGGAACCGGTAAAGGCTCAGGCCAGAGGGCCGGCAGGAAGGGAGGGGCAGGGCGGCCACTCCCAACCACACACCTGCAGCCCCATCTTCAAGTCAGTGCTCAGAAGTGGCTGTGATAAACCAAAAGGCAAGGCCTGCCAGCCTCGCCCCCACCCCACCACTTTGCCACACTTGTCCATACCCACCACACCTGCCAATCTCCTCTAACGGAGAAAGGACACAGAGATCTGGTGGTATCTCTGGGGCTGGGCAAAGGAGGGGGACTATGAGGAGTTGGGCAGGTGCCCAGGCAGCCTTTCTGCAGGCGGCTTTGAGTTTGGAAATAAAAGGAGGACATGGCAAGAAGTGCCTGGCAACATGCGAGGTGTCCAAACCTGGGATCTGTCCTTCTGGACCACGTCCTGAGAGAGCAGGCTGATGGGGGCTTGGCACTTCCAGGGGCACTTAGCCAAGGCCAGAAGAATGCATTTGGCTGGGGCCTGCACTGACCTGATGCAGAGGGCTTCCAACTAAATTTTACGCCTGGGGTGGGGGAGTGTAAGGAAGAAGAAAGAAATCAAAATTCAACTGTATGAAGGAATACAGTAATGGGTCACTTAGGTAACGTGGAAGGAATAGCAGGAAGGAAGATGTGTGTGGTATGTTCAGAAGGAAGTAACCAGGAACCTGGTTGTTGCCATCCTGGAGGAAGGACCCATGACCTGAGCATGGTCACTAATGGGAATTCTTTATCCAAAGGAAACGGACTTACAGGAGAGAGAGGTCAGGGAGCCAGGATGGGACCATCAATATGAGAACCCCAGGAAAAGAGGGAACACTTAAGTGTTTTTATTGAGGGAATATAAGAGGGTGGCCAGTCAGGTGACTGGTACTCCCCTCATGTAGATCACAAAGGTGGGAGAGCAACAAGGATAGCGCAGGCCTTGAGGATTTCAGCCACTCAGCCCTGGTCCAGGTCAGTCAGGGCAGACATCGACCAATACCAGCTAGTTCTCTCTGTCCCCCCCAAAGCCCGGCACTGATTACTCATCTCCTGAAAATCCCGGTAGACACCAGGCCCAGCTTGGCCTTAAAGTGAAGTAAAGAAAGAAGTTACTATGAATTGAGCACCTTCTATACACCAGGGAAGGCCTAGATATCATACACTCATCACCCTATTTCTCTCACACAAACATTATGAAGGTTAGCGCCCCATGTGAGAAATGAGGAAACAGGTTCAGAGAGGTTCAGTGGCTTGTCCAGGGCTACACAGTGGGCTGGACACTCGCAGACTGCTCCTCCAGACCCAGTCTCTGCTCCGCTCTGCTGGCCTCTGTGGAGAGCACCTCCCGGGAAGAACCAGCCAAGGTGGGCAGAAGGAGAGGATGGAGTATTTATGCCCCCGCTCTCTTCAGATGGGCCACAATTTGGCAGAAGTAATTAGGCCACTAATTCTGTCCCATAGGCTCCCTCCCAAGTCTACAGAGATCTTATTAAGTTCCTCCAGGCTAGTTTCTGGATGCTTCCCCAGACTCAGATGGTCCCCTGACCCTCTGCACATCTCTGTAAGGAATCCCTCAGGCCCCCTCTGAGCATGCGCCATCTTCCAGAAGGATTCACTGACAAGCTGAGCAAATACTAGGATTTGAACCTCGAATGGCCTGAACGAAAGCTTGGGCTGCGAATCATGATGTGCCTGTGTGGTGACTGACTTAAGCCTTAAAGGAGAAGTATACTATAATCATTTCTTTAAAGAAAATGTATGGTGGACACAAACGTTCCAATTCTGCTTTCATCGATGTCCCTCGCAGCAGAGTCCAGAGTGTCCAATTGGAATCTCTTGTCATGCGATTTTTCTTTGAAGAGATAAATTGCTGGTAGAAAGATCTGAATTTAATAAGATGTTGGGTGGCTTCGACTGATTTCAATCTGTGATGGTGTCTCCGATGACTCTGCCAGGACTTGGCTTTCTGGCAGGTCTTATGAAACCAGGGGCTGGGCCAGCCAGTTCTATAATAGTGGCTCCAAATTGCGTAGGTTCCAGGGACCTCCCCAGTTCATAGCTAATAACTAACACCATCGACTTTCAGCTGTGGCTGAATCACAGAAATGTGAAAAAGGTCCCAAGAGAAAAAGCTCAGAACTTTGAAAATTCTTTAGCCTTTGCTTTTGGTGTGGGGCCAGCTCTCTCTAAGCTGTTCACTCAGATCCACTCTGCTGCTGGGTTTCTTAGCATCGCTACTATGGATATCTGAGGTTGGATAATTCTTTGTTGTGGGGGGCTCTCCCGTGCACTGTAGGATGTTTAGCAGCTTTCCTAGGCTTCTACCTACACGAGGTCAATAGCATCTGCTCCCCAGTTGTGACAACCAGTCATATCTCCAGACACTGTCAAATGTCCCTGGTGGGGGCGGGGGGGAGGGGGGGAAACAATTACCCCTGGTTGAGAATCATTGCTCTGAGTGAATAGCCTCATTAGGATGGGCACAAACTCAGCTTACTCAAGTTGTACAAAAGAAATACTTTGTCACCTGCAAGATTCTGTGTCATCAGTCTAATGAACTTGTATGCCTTTAAATTAAGCCCAGTTTTGTTCTGACAGTTCAGAGCTACATTTTCTAAACCATTAAGGCCGAAGCTGCCTCTTAAGATGAAAACCATACATGGTCAAAATTACCTTCTGAAGTCCTTTTGGAAGATGCCACTTTATGAAGCCCATACCCACCCTCACAGTTCCAACCATCAAGGTTTTCATTTAGCTTCAGTGGAATGCTGTCAGAAGTACTGAGCTTGTGGCCATGGGCCAGTTATCTTCAAATACAAAACCTTAAACTCTAAAGCAGTGGTTCTCAACCTTCCTAATGCCGCGACCCTTTAATACGCCGGGTACTCGTATGTGGGCATATCTGCATGTGGGCGGACCCGCCTGAAGATGGATAGAGGAGCGGTATCTCGGTTCCTAAGACCATCGAAAATATGTTTTTTCCGATGGTCTTAGGCGACCCCTGTGAAAGGGTCGTTCGACCCCCAAAGGGGTTGCGACCCACCGGTTGAGAACTGCTGCTCTAAAGTCACATTTGATGTAGGAAGTCATTCATGCTTCAAGAGGCACATGAGAGTCAGGAATGACCCAAGAAAGAAACAGATCTGTGGCCCTCATGTCATGCTCACAGGGGGACATACGCCAGAGTTGATGTTGAGCAGGATTATAAACACGATTAAATTGTAACTTCCACTCCCCTCCCCCTGTGCCTCTCGATTGGTTATGCTTCTGACCGAGTTCACTTGGTTAAACATATATATGCTACTACTCCACTGTAGTATCATGTAGGACAAAAGGAAGCCAGTTTTAGGTCTAATTATTCTAATGGTTAGCATATAGATTCTATTTCACACCATAATCAGAAAATTAAGAGCAATTTGAGGTTATTGTATCATTTATGACCATCTCATTATTTTGAACTTGAATCTTATGCATGATTTCAAACATCAGCCCCCATTTATGAAGACTTCCTTTGAGCTCTTTATATTTCTATTTTAAGGTTAGGTCTTGTCTTGGTTCAAACAGAGTCAAACAGGATCAACCCTAATATCTGCTTGTCCTGCCATGCCCAGGAGGGCTAGTGGAACTCCTGGGTTAACTACATGACCATTTTCTTTTCTTTCTTTCTTTTTTTTTTTTAAGAGAAGTAGACTTCTAATTTTTTAAAAATATATTTTTATTGATTTCAGAGAGGAAGGGAGAGGGAGAGAGAGATAGAAACATCAATGATCAGAGAATCATAGATTGGCTGCCACCTGCACGCCCCCTACTGGGGATCGAGCCAGCAACCCAGGCATGTGCCCTTGACCGGAATCAAACCCAGAATCCTTCAGGCCACAGGCCGATGCTCTATCCACTGAGCCAAAGCAGCTAGGGCCCATTTTCTTATAAGAGCAAATCAGGAGACAAGCCTAGCTTCAAACTGGCAACATATTTCAACAGCACCTATAGTTCTTGTCAAGCCCCAGACAGAAACATCAAAGATGTCAACACAAAAACTGCTATTTTGGAAGGGATATACTAGCATTAAAATGGATAGTCCTAAATAATAACAGCTAGCAAATAAATTGATTGAATTTGAGGGTATTTTTTCCTAATTCATATTTTTCAGGTTGAGCAAGATAGAGTTACTATTAATTAGATGTTCTAATGTGATTAGTAGCAACCTCATTCATTTCATAAATATTGATTTAGACTTTTCATGGGCTAGGCACTGTGCTAGGCACAAAGAAGTCATATGTGAAAAATTGTCTTCTTTAAAATATTTTTCAAGCCAAAGTGATCTCTTAAGTCAGAGTCAACAGATATTATAATATCAAAACAACTAATATATAAGGAAAATATTAGCTCTTCCTTCTAGTAGAGTATGACCAAGTCTAAGCAGAACCAGCTAGCTTGAGATTGGGATAAAACTAGAAATCCACATTTAAATTCTCATTCCAAAAGGTTGAGCCTATCTCACTTGCATCTATTCACTAATGGATGTGGCTTTCCACTAGTCAATGATTCCGTTTATTTGCGCTTGTTAACAAATTCATTCACAAAGAAATGGAGAAAATTTCAGTTAAAATAAGGAGTATTTTAAAAGGCAGTGGAATAAGTATTTTAATTATAAATTTGTTGAGGATCATTCTCTGAATTTTCTCTCCTTTTTAGAGTTTGATCTCAGAAAGAAATAGCCCTCATATATATGTCAACTTTGTAAAAGTTTCCTCTCTATAGTAGGCCACCATCATTTCTTCATTTTTTACAGAGTGGCCTATATAGTCAAAGATGTGTCCTCTATCATGGTCTGTGTAATAAATATTACAGGGGAAACAGCTGTCTCTGTTGATTAATGTGTCTGCTTTCTTTTTTCATGTTGTGTATTCATTGATGAGCTCATAAAACAATCATTAAATGCCAATTCTGCTCCAAGCATTTGGGGTAACAAAGGTGAGTGCAAGCAGGAACACATGGATTAGAAGGGAGAACGGATGAGGAGGGAGAACGATTGGATATGAAGTGAGATAAACCCTGTATCTTAGGGACGCACAATCTGAAGGGAAATACAGAAGAGGAAACAAATAATGCTTTATAGAAGAGAAGATGTTTTAACTAGATAAATAAACGTCCAGTGGCACCCAGTGCAAGAGGGAAGTCAGGCACAGAGGCACACCTGAGAGAACATGGCACCTTCCAGGTACTGATAGCACTTTGGTGTTAATGGAACATAACATGTGGGGGTGGTTGTGGTGGTAAAAGCCTGGTTGTAGGGACTAGATGACCAATAGTTAAGGTCTTAACTTTATGTTGTAGATAATGGAGAGCCACTGGAAGATTTTAAGAACAAGGTATAGATGATGACTTTTTTGATTGGGTTGCTAAGACAAACCTAGAAGATGTAAGATCTATAAAGAACCAGATTAGAGATGACTAAGATTAGGACTAAGGCATTTGTGATAGAAAGATAGGGAAGAGAGAAAGGAGCACAGAAACACTTGGTGATTGGATAAAGGAAAGAACATTGAGGGAAGAGTAAAAAATTACATGTATGCTTCCAGCTTAAGTGACTAGGCCAAGAAAGATGGTCTTAACCAGATGAGGACTAGAAGATACAAGTAGGTCTGAAGGTTGGAATTTTATGGGTGAGAGATGGGTGACATATCTCATCTGAATGTCTGGCACCCATTAAGTCTGCAGTGTCTGAGGAGCATTCAGATGGTGATGTCTAAAAAGGTTGGATACATGCTGCCTGAGCTCAAGAAGGCCAAGGCTGAAGATTCGACCTAGCAATTTTTAGCACATGGGAGGTAGTTAAGATTCACAGGTAGGGACCCAAGGTCATAGCCATAGGGTGTGGCATGAAATGAGGGTTGCTGCAGAAGGAACCTTGAAAAAAACCTGACACTTAGGGGACAGATAGAAAAACAGTAAGAAGATCGAAATAAAATGATGAGAAAATAATAATAAAAATGTAGAAGACATGAAAGTCAATTAAAACACTGAGTCGGAAGATTATCTAGTGGGATACACAGGAATCCAGAGATGCTGACCTAGAAAGTCAACAAAAATCTATTGAAACTTCTCAGTGTATCTAGTGGAGGAGCTTTCTCAGAGGATGTTCCAGCTTCAGAAGGCTCCAAAGATTCTTGCCATGCTCAGAGGCAGATACGATGCATTCCAGGGATTCTCTGGAGACAGCATACTTTTAAGGACTAAAAAACCACTCTGTGATTATGTTGCCCCACATGGCAGGCATTGTATCATTTAGTACAAATATCTTATGGAGGTTGGTGATGGAAAGACAGGGGTGCTAGAGGAAAAGGAGGAGTGGTGGAGGTGGCAGAGTGGTGATCAAGGTCCTGACCACAGATAAAGACTCTAAAAGGAACCAGCGAGTTCTTCATTTTTACTATAAGGAACCAGAGAGTTATTCTTTTTTGCTATTTCTCAGTCCCAGTCACTGACTCTGAAAATTCAAAGTATCACCTGATTAAGAATGCTCATTGTCCCTACCTGTGGAAGCCTCCTCACTGTACCTGGAGCATTTTCCCAAGGCTCCCACCTGGAATGCAAAGCACTGATGTCTTTCTGGATTCCCTGTTAGCACCTCTAGGTGCAGAAAAACTCATTCACCCCCCAGAGCCTGGTGCAGACTGGGTCTTGCAGCTCCTGATCCCTTTTGCTATGTCAAGAACAAACAAGCTAATTACTGTTCAAAACCTTAAATTTTTTTTATTTACATTAAACAGATTTTAGGTTACAAATTTGATGATAAAAGTTGGTTCAAAACCATTATAACCCAGCACTTAGAAACAATTCTCCAAGGTTCTCTTGTGTTCTGCAGTCCTGCAAGCAGAGGCACTGATAGCCTGTGCTCTGGACTATCTTTCTAAGGATGCATGCAAACAGCCTTGGAAGACAGAGATAGTGTCTCCGGCTACAGCACAGGACAGGTTTATTGCCCACGGTGTAAAAGACAATGTCTTTCTCTGGGACAAAGGGAAGACATGCTAACTGCCCACTCTCAAAGGGTTGGAATTCCTAAGCTCAGGGTTTCTCTTTGTGTGCATTCAGGTACCACTTGTGCCTGTACATATCGCCTTGTGGGAACTGCGGCTTGGAAAATGGCACAGATGCTGATACTCTGGCTACTATTGTTGTTCTAAGCAATTAAGTTCTTTGTCTCTGATCCAGAAGTTTCATGTCTTCTGCCAACAACATCCATGAAATTGTGGCAGGCTAACTTACTAGCTTACCAAGTACGGTAAAGTCTTAGACCCTTCACAGACTCTGATACCTGATTGCTATCTGTAAAGTTATGTTGATCACATGATAACCTTCTTTAACAGCTTTCCCAGTGCCATTATTTGCTTTGTCTTTACTTAAGTATACTTAAGTAAGATTCATAATTTGTGTAGATCAAAAGGATTCAAGACTGCCTGGTTGGTGTGGCTCAGTGGTTGAGCATCCATCCATGAACCCAGAGGTCACTAGTTTGATTTCCGGTCAGGGCACATGTTTGGGTTGTGTAGGAGGCAGCTGATCGATGCTTCTCTCTCATTAATATTTCTGTCTCTCTCTCCCATTCCCTTGTCTCTCTCAAATCAATAAAAACATATTTTGTTTAAAAAAGAACTCAAGACTATTTAATGGTCTAACATATGGTGCAAAACACACTGCAGGCAAATGTTATTCTCTATAGGAGGAAAGATGGGAAGGTTTTCCTTTTTCCACGTTTAGAGAGCATGAAATGGTAATGCAAAAAAAAATCTAATGATTTTCAAAGGCTCTCAAAAAGAACTCCATAGCAGGTGTAGCAGGCAGGGCCTTAGACTTGGGTAGAGTTCCTGAGAGATTTTCCTTAATTACCAAGTGGCATCAAGTAGCAGCAGTAAGATGAGGTATGGGGAGGTGGGGCAGCCCTGAGTCACAGAACCACAAGGAATCTAGTTTCCTGCCAATTCATGAAATAAGGGACTGGAGGTGTCCAAAGCTTTATGCAAAGGAACTAGCATGCATTAGGCTGGTGATTGATGATATTCTGCTGCTACTGTGATTGATGATAATATAGATGTCTCTGATATTTGCCACAACGAAAGTGACAAAGATGCTCAATGACTGGGAACAACAGCCATGATGATGAATGATACCTACGTGAAAAATGATTATTATTTAAACAAATTGAACATTTCAAGATACAGGTGTATGTCTATATTTTGTTTACGGATGTGAAGATCAGGAAGTTAGAGGCATTGTCCTATTGACCAGTACTTTAAACACTAGAATATCTAAGAGAAAATATCAGCATACCATGTCAACAATTTCTGTGAATGCCTCCAGGTAAATGCTGGTGAGTAGGACATGGCCATATACATCACGGTTTATATCTCTAATGGCCAAACAATGAGATATTTGGAAATATCTAGAAATCCAATGATAGGTAGAAAAAAAAAAGTGTTGAACATATTTTTCCCTGACGGATCTCAGAGGAAGTGGGGTGTGGAGGGGTAGGGAGTTATTGACCAAAGAACTTATATGCATATTTGCATAATCCATGGACATAGACAATAGTGTGGTGAAGGCCCAGGGTGGGGCAGGAACCAAGTGGAAGGGGGCAGCAGGGGAAAAAATGGGGGACATCTGTAATACTCTCAACAATACAGATAAAAAAATTAATATAGTGTGGTAAAATTTTCAAATGCATCTCCAAAGCATTATTTCTGTGTGCAACATGAGTGGGGCAAAGTAGGTTTACAGTTTATTATTTTCAAATGGAAAATAATACAATAATTAATAAATATTAATACAAAATTGTTTCATGTACTCAACTGTAAACCTACTTTTGCCCCACCTTGTAGAGAACTAAACTAAAACTAAGAAAAATAATCCAGCCATTATACATGCTTTCATGGTGTCACTAGTAGGTGAAAGATACTTATAACCAGCTTCCTTCTACCAGGAAAGGCCATCTGTCTCTATCTAGTCTCAGGAGGGACTCGGGTGCGTGAGCCAAGCAGCAAGGAAGGAACACAGTTCTAGCTTCCAAGGGGTAGTTCAACCCTGGGTCCACCATCAATGCCTGCATTTGAGATGAGTGGTGTTCTCCACTATTTCCATGAAATAGGGTACCTAGATCTAACACCTGCTAGGATAAAAGGTTACCTTGCTATGTTATTTCACATCTGCTGCATCTTTTTCTCTGTGAGAATAATTTACTTGTTCCTAGAGTCATCTGTGAGTTTTTTGAAATAATAGAAAATAAACTTATTAGATAGATATTCTGACATATACCCCCAGAGCTCAGGGGAAATAAGGAAAATATAATGAAAGCAATGGGTGAAGAGATAGGCTCTTCCATGTTTACCTAAATTTTGGGCTGATCGTCTCTGTCAGTTATGTCATAATGCAAATGAAAACACATGTATGTGTTTCTTCCTCACTTGGGCCTGATAGTTTCATACAGAGAAAAAATATTCAGGCCAGCACCACTAAATTCTAGGCAGTATTGGGACAAACATCCGCCATGAGCCACAAGAGAACCAGATGGAAAAACAATTCAAGCACACACTGACCTGAGGGTGGGGGTAGTGGCACAATTCATACAACTTATAGCGATTTAGCTGGGAAGGTTTGGGGCTGAGAGATCTCACTAGATGGCACACAATGCTATGGGTGTTTTACCATTAGCCCTTCCCTCTTTAAAAACATATTTTGTAAGAGAAGCTTTTGGTATTTTCATATCTTTTGCTATTAAAAGTTGTCCAGAATCTGAGTAGAGAGTTTTAACAAAAGAATCTAGGAAGTGACCTTTAATCCCAAGGTACACAGAATTCGATAACAAATAGACAGAAAAAAAATCCTCTTTTTTGTAAATAGAATTCTGAAATGTAGGCCATGATATTGCAGATACTGGGAAGACCACCACCACAAATACTGTGATACCACGATGCCCTGAGAAATGGCTGGGCTGAGCGCCAAAACAATAGCTGTACTCCCAGCAGGGTGCCAGCACCTCTTTGAGACTCGGTGAGAGGGATACTAGCCTCCCCGTTACTTATTCAGATGCACAAGGTATTAACTAGTTAGTATTCGGGAGGAGGGGGCAGAACCTGGCAGAATTATCACACAATTCCACAAGGTGAAAGAATGAAAAAGCGAGTCAACCCCTGGCACATTTGGACCACATCATGCCAGGTGTTTGGTGCAGGACAAACATCTGGATGTGTGATTATATTTTTTTATTCTTCCTCCAGATGCTGGGATATTGTAAATGTTAGGGATAAGCAAAAAATTACTTTGATCATTTGAAAATGGGAAATGGGCCCTGGCCGCTGTGGCTCAGTGGATAGACCATCAGCCCGTGCACCAAAGGGTCACAGGTTTGATTCCTGGTCAAGGAGACATACCTGTTTTGCAGGTTTGATCTCCAGCCCTGGTCAGGGCTCATATGGTAGGGAAGGTATCTCTCTCACATTGATGTTTCTCTCTCTCTCCTCCACCCCCATTTCTCCCTTCCACTCTATAAAAAGCAATGGAAAAAAATATCCTTGGGTGAGGATTAACTGAAGGGAAAGAAAACAAGAAAAGAAAATGGGCCCTAACCAGTTTGGCTCAGTGGATAGAGCGTCGGCCTGCGGACTGAAAGGTCCCAGGTTCGATTCTGGTCAAGGGCACGTACCTTGGTTGCGGGCACATCCCCAGTAGGAGGTGTGCAGGAGGCAGCTGATCGATGTTTCTCTCTCATCAATGTTTCTAACTCTCTATCCCTCTCCCTTCCTCTCTGTGAAAAATCAATAAAATATATTTAAAAAAAATGCCGAACCGGTTTGGCTCAGTGGATAGAGCGTCGGCCTGCGGACTCAAGGGTCCCAGGTTCGATTCCGGTCAAGGGCATGTACCTGTGTTGCGGGCACATCCCTACTGGGGGCTGTGCAGGAGGCAGCTGATCGATCTCTCTCATCGATGTTTCTGACTCTATCCCTCTCCCTTCTTCTCTGTAAAAATTCAATAAAATATATTAAAAAAAAGAAAAAAAGAAAATCACAAAAAGAATAGGATGCTAGGATGTTTCAAAGAACAATAACAACTGGGCTGACTGGGCTGAGGGAACCCTTTCTGTAATACCAACTTCGCATGTCTGTCCTAAGGGCGGAGGTCCTCAAGGCAGAAGGCGCCCTGAAACCATTCTCTAATACACTTATCATTTCCAATGGGATAATTCACTTAGGTATCAGGACAAGAAGGTTAGAATACTTTACTGGTCCCAACTGACTTGGATGAAAATTACCTAACATGGGACCGACAGCTCTTTTAGATTGCACAAGAGCTACTGCTTTCTTTCTCAGAAAAAAGCAAACACCACATAATGCTATTGTATCAATCTGTAATTATGTCTAAATTCAAGTTCCTATTCCTTTTTCAGAGGCAGAGGTCACTTACTGTATGATTTCAGTCAAACATTTGCTCAGTCTCTATTAATTTAGTCTTTGTAGAGGAAGATGACATTTGCTTTAATATATATATATATATATATATATATATATATATATATATATATATATTGATTTTAGAGAGGGAGAGAGAGATAGAAACATGACCAATGATGAGAGAGGATCATCGATCAGCTAGCTACCCTTTCCCTACTAGGGATCGAGCCTGAAACCCAGGCATGAACCCTCCTGGTTCATAGGTTAATGCTCAACCACTGAGCCACACGGTCTGGGCTGACATTTGCTTTTCATCTTTCTGAAAGCATACTGAAATAACTTTATGTTTTCATATTGTATGTACTCAAAACACTATTTTCTGTGTCCTTACTGAAGTTTAAAATGTTCTTCTTCATTGGCTAGAACAGCCTCCAGTTTGACTCTAACTGGACAAAATATTTAAGGAACTCTCGTTTTGCCACAGATATCAACTAGATTCAAATTTTTGAGGACAAAGACTATTTAGAGATACTGACAATTCCCTCTCAGCTTGAGGCCTCTCTGTATTTCACAGTTGAGACCACCATTCTGCAAACTTCTGGAGGTACAACAATTAGCATGAAAGGTCCTAAGATTAAGTGCAGAATTCCTTTGCAGGGAAGTGTTTTTCATATTGCCAGTTCAGTCAGAGCAGTGATATCAGGCAGGGTTTGGGAAGCACGGAGTTGTCACAGCACAGTCATTTTTCCCGATTCTCAGAGTCTCAACATTTTAAGACCGACATTACTCATCCATGACCGAGCCATCTGCCTGGGACGGTTTTCCGCGGCTCAGGGACCAGGAGGACTGGCCGAGATGCAAGGCCCCAGTGCGGCAGCCTGCCTGGCAGAGCAGCCGGGGCCGGGAGAGCCAGCGGAGAATCGCACAGACAGTTCTGTTCCGTTACAGCCAGTTCTGCTGAGGTCACGGAGTCCTGCCTTGTTTAAATTAAACTTGACGCCATATTTAGGCAACCCTCCTAGAGTTAAGAGTTGCCTGTCTCTGTTGTCTCCGTTGGCTGAATCTCTGTCAGGCTGCAAACCCCAATACTCGGTAAGCCCACCGGTGCTGGCTGCAGGGTTAACCAGCAGGCACCGTGGAGGCGCCTGTGCCCAGAACCACCCCCTCTGCTAAAGTGAAAGAAAACGGACCCACAATGTGCAGAGCAGCCAGCAAGGCAGCTGATGCTCTGAGGCTGCAGTGCACAATGTCCTTGTTTCCCCCCAAATAAAGCGAAGGTGACGGGGAATTTTTCCAGGGCCAGCCTGCCTGTCTGCACACACGCACCTCCACCCATGCCACGTGCCAGTAATCTTTACTATTTTCCTTTTTATTCTCTTCTTCGACATTTAATGCCTATGTTCACGAGGTCCACATTTTTCTTTGCCTGCACTGCTTAATTTTATTCTCCATCAGTTTAATTTAAACCAGACCCACAATCCCTCGGGTAAGAACATTTCAAAGTGGCCACTTTATGGGGCCGATCCAATAAAGAAATAACATTCAAATGATAGAGAACTAAGTTAAAAACCTGTGATTTAAAATGAGATGTCAAAGTCAGTCTTATCTTTGGAATTTTTTTTCAATGACCATACACTGACCATCTTTACAACAACTTTGCTTTCATGGATGTGGTCTGAACACACACACTCTTGCACCTGTGGCAGCCCAGGCTGCAGTCCCCCCTAAGCCTAGCCTTAGCTGACTGTCAGTGTTCGTTTGAACGTAGGAATGGTTACTACTGCCCAGAAAAAGCCCTCTGGTGCTAATGAGCCCTCCCCTCTCCCAGCACTCACCTTGGGGATGCTGAGGTGTTCCCGGGGAGGACGATGCTCCAGGGAGAGCCCCTTGTGAGTCTAGAGATGAAGGGCCAGGGCTCAGAGGGGCGGGGGCGGCTGGTGAGGTCAGGTCCAAGGAGAGGTCAGCTCTGCCCCGGCTCACGCTCCGGCTTCTCAGTTCCTTCTCGTGCGCCTCAGCTGCCAACTGCTCCAAGTATTTGTATCTGAAAGTGAAATTCCAAAGGGTTTCCGTAAAAAGAAAGAGGAGCCCGTGGCTGATGCTTGTTTATGGACGAAACACCTGCAGAGAGAGCTGGTTTCCTGATGCCGAGCACAGCGCGGGGCTGGCTGGAGGGCCCGCTTGCCAGGAACGCCCAGCGAAGCCAAGACGCTAGTGATTAAACATCCCGCATCAGGCACAACCAAACAGCCGGGGAGGGGGGCGGGTGGGAGGTGGCCACATCACACAGTCCCCAGACACCGGCTCGCGGCTGCAGAATCCTGGTTTGCTCTTTTAGGAAACATTTGTACAAATAAGCAAAACAACAGTAATGACCATCAAAAAGGCCCCACAGTGACAGCTGAAAACCACACACCCTCGGAGCTCACAGCTGTGAAATGGGAGGGTGCCCTTGTGTGGCAGAGAGAAACAGTGCCCCCCAAATACCAAAAGGGGGTGTTGGACCAAGGCCTCCCTGAATGTCTGAACCTGCTTCAATGCTCACAGCAATGCGACTGGAATTCACTTTGTTCTCCCGGTGTCGACCATGGAAACTTTTTTATATTCTAAAATATTTCTGAGTCGGACTCAGACATCCAATAGCTTGGACCTGACGTCACATATAGTTTATTCATCAAAGTCAGTTTAAAAGAACAAAGATACATCTGTTTTGCATTTCAGGCAGGCAGAACCCACTAACTGTTTATTAAGACCAGCTACCAATCATATTCTGCATGGTGCGCTTTATAGATCAGACCAAAATAACTTTGAAATATGTGCCTCTTCCAGATGTCTGCTAATTTTACCCACCATTATTTGTTCAGAAATAAATTTATGGGCCCAGCTGTAGCCGGGTTCTGACTATCTTACCCACCACCAGACTTTGAAACAGCTTATTCAAGACCCTCCCTCACATCCACCCAGATGTACTGCTTCAGTTCCCCCCAACAGGCAAGCGCCCAGCTCTGGCCCACCATCGCCCCCAGATGGCACTCCCATTTCACCTGGATAAGAAAGGTGGGGCACCTATACGAGACCTGTAAAAAATGCATTTAGAAAGCATGCACTTCTTCATTCATCCTTAAGGTGGGCGTGGCTCCCATCTGTCATCATCACCTCCTCCCTGCCAGTCCAGCGGCAGCCCGCCTCGGGCCAGGCTCACACGCACGCCTCCCATGAGGCTGCCTTGGCCACCACAGCTGGAAGCGATCGGGGGCCTTGCCTCGGAACTCATGTCGGATATGTAGCCCATTCAGCTCAGATGGCATTTTACATTTACTGCCTGGCATACTTAGTCATCTTTTCACATGTGCATGGCTGTTTTCAACAAGCAGATAATAGGATTTTTGAGAACAGGAAGGTTACCCTCCTTTGTTCTTTCCCTCGGTGCCTTGCACTTGTCAGCTGACGGGAGGTGAGCAAAGTGCGCAGTGAGAACCGTGCAGGGCAGCACCCCACCTGCAGGGCCAGCACCCCACCTGCAGAGGTCCCCTGAAGCACGGGGTGCAATGGGGGGACGCACCCACTTCACTTTCTTGGAGAGGCAGCTGACTCACACGTGAATCGCTGATAAAAGGTGCGGTAGGTCTGCACATATATAAATGTCTGAGGTTGGCTCCGAGGGCAGCTGCCTCACCGTGAAGGGTGGGGACGCTGGGTCCAGAGAGAAAGCTTTGGAAACTCTGGGCTTTTCTTGCCAACGAGGTCACCTCTCAAAAGGCAGGAGAGGAGACCAAAGAAAAGTATTTCTGAACTTAATTCTGACCAGCAAGGGAAAACCACTGGGCTTGGAGGGGATGGGAATCTTGGGAGAGAGTGGTCTTGAGGGTCAGAGCCCTTAGGAGGCATATTTTAATGAGATAGTGGTGAATGCAAGGCCAGAAAAGCTGCAGCCCAGGAGTCTGTGCATCCGAGCCTGCGACAGGAGAAAGGGACAGGCAAGGAATGACATGCAAATTAGGGGACCTGCACAGGCCCGAGAGACTGGAGATCACGAGCAGGAAAGTTGTGCTCAGCAGAATCAGAAGAGGGCAGAGAGAACAGTAACAACGGCCCATTTATGACCTTCACACTTCACTGGGTCCGGCCCTGGTCCTGGCCTCTGCAAACCCCGTCCATGGGCAGCGAGGCTGGCAGGCATGTGCTAGCAGCCAAAGGACTCACCCTATTTCCTGGGAGACCCCAGGGGTTCCTCACTCAGAGGCTGGGTATATACGACTCAAAGACTATTCCTGTCTCACAGGTGCCATCCTCGGGATCCAGAAGCCATGGGCAGAGTCACAGGTTTAATCTGAATTGTCCCAAGGGTGTGTATGTGGTAGATAAGAATGGCAGGGAAGGGGACATGGCGACTTGTTTAATGGATAGAACGTTTCAGTTTTACAAAATGAAAAGTGTCTGGGAAGTAAGGAACATGGACCCCACACACATGTGTGCTTCTCTCAGGAAGAGTTAACAGACGGAGTCTTTGTCCTTATTTCTGAACCTCTTTCCACCTCTCACCTCCACCAGCTTCCCCATCTATTTCTGAAGTCCGTTATACTTGCAAGTCTTATCTTTTCCTGGCTCACCCCCAGCAGCTTTCCAAACAGGGATGAAGGCATCGCTCCCTCACCCCCATCCTCAGCAGCTAATTCAAGAGGCAGGTGAACCGAAGTGGCAGGTCCAAACCAGAGGAAAAGGTTTGGATGTTTCCCTCAAACCTCCATGTAAACAGAGAGGTGGGCTGTAAGAAAAGGCCCTCCCACGGGGCCACAGGGAGCCCGCTCCTGCCCAGCTAAGAGGCCCAGACAGGTGAGTGACAGAGAGGGAATGTTGGGCCAGAGTGAGAGGAGTGGCAAACTCCTCTGCACACGTTCTCCAGGCATAAGTGATGTTCTGCTTTGGGGAAAAGAACCGTAAATAATATCCGGGAACAGGTAGCCTTTGGTGGTTTGGAAAATTCTGGGGTCAGTCTGAGCCAGTCAGACCTGACACCTCCCCAAGTGCTTTCCAGCCGTGCCTGTGCCGGTTGAGCCCGACAGCCATGCGGCCAAAACCTCAAAAAAGTGCAACATCTGGAGGGAATGCTAAAAAACAAGATAAAATTGGATTTCTTAAGCTTGGGCACAAAGTCAACAGCATTTCCAGTAAAAGTATAGATCATGTCCACCAATGTAAAAAAAAAAAAATGGTATGGCCTGGCCAGCGCGGCTCAGTGCTTGAGCGTCGACCTATAAACCAGGAGGTCACAGTTTGATTCCTTGTCAGGGCACATGCCTGGGTTGTGGGCTCGATCCACAGTGTGGGCTGTGCAGGAGGCAGCCGATCAATGATTCTCTCTCACTGATGTTTCTCTCTCTCCCTTTTCCTTACTCTCCGAAGTCAATAAAAATACATGTATTTTTTTAAATGGTACAAATTAGAGAAAGAGAAGTGTGTTTCTTTACCAGCATCTTTCACGCTACATTTGCTGTCCACACTGGTGATGAGGATGGCAATAATCGAATGTTTTATTCATGAGGCTGACCTAAGCACCTAATTTTTAAATTGAACATAGGCAGACTCCACTCCTCTATGCCCCAGTCTGTCCTGACCTATTTAGCTGATGGTGTCTAAAAAAAAAAATGAGCACAATTCCATTTTTTATTGGCAACGTTCAAATATTGTTAGGTTCCCAGCTGGCTCTGGTCTGAAACCAGCATTTCCATTTCTCCGTGCAGTAACCCCACCTGGTGGTGGACGGAATAACTGCAGGGCTACAGGGCAAAAATTGGTCTTTTTCACTGTTCTACTTCCCAAAACATGCTTATCTAAATTAATCAGACAGTGAGCACATTAACTTTGTATCTATTAATGGGGTTAAAAGTATGTTGCCACTGAAATTTTAAAAACTGGTTTACAGCTTAGATATTTGAAAGAAAGCTGTCCGTTTATTTGCTCATTTATTCCATGCATCTTTCCGGAGTGTCGAATATGTGCAAAGGATTGTGGCAGGCACTGGGACAACCCAGGAAAACCAGGCATGGTTCCTGCCACCAGGGACCTGAGTGCTGTTCAGGAGGGAGACAGGGAAGTGACAGGCACATTCGGTGAGTGTCTCAGGTGGGTGTGGGCCCCCCAGCCAGGGCCCGGCATAGCGCGTGTGGTCAAATATTTGTTGCCCGTATGCTGAGCATGTGACCTAGAAACATGCAGCAGGGACACCTCATGTAGGCTCAGTAGTGGTGGCACAGGATATGGGAAATATCTTCCACAGGTCAATATACAAATCAATGTGCTCACTTGTAGAAGAATTTTGGAGCAGACATATATTTCACACCATGATGACTCTAAATCAGAAACCTGTACTTCCTTGAAAAATGTAGATAACCTGACACTTATTCTACAAAACGCCAATTACCAAAGGTCTCAGGTCTCTTAGGGAAAGCTGTGATATTTTAATTCACACAGTTTCCACGGCATGCTTGGTTAGGAGTGCCAAGTCACGTGCGGTTTGGTTACATGGGGAAGAAGAGAGATACAAACCTTTCTTCTCTTGCTTGTCTTTGCTCCTCTCTTTTGTCTAAATACTCTCGGCTACTGAAAATAGATGGAGGAAACAAAATAGGGAAGAAAAAGAACAGAATTATTGCTCATAAGATTGCTAACAGTATATAATGAAAGCCCACTATTGCCTTGGAAATGGAAAGTGGCTGTAGTTGAATTTTTAAAAACCAAGGGTAAAGACTATGCTTTAAAAGCACTAAATATAATGGATCTCCTATAAAGTCACAGGAGTCCGAAATCATAGGATTGTTGGATTCACTCATGGACATGACCAATTACTCTTTGGAAAGAAGAATGCATGCCTAGTGGGGGAAGGGAGAAGAAAAATATTTTTTAAAGGTGAAACAATACATAAATAAAGTATGGCCATGACAAGCAAGCCATAGCTTTTAGAGGCGATTCGCATTCAGTCAAGCTCTGGTAGCACCACAACTTCCACCCCAAGAATTAAATCTGAGTGGCTCTGAGGGTCGCTGCGCTCCCCAGCTTGGACGTTGCTCCTACAGCCCAGGATCTCTCTCTGTGCCCCTCACATTCTGGCTCTCTGCAGGGATCCCTGGAGGCTCTCGCTCCATGCATTCTCTTTAGCCTGTACCCACGAGATGCCCAATTTTGACCAATTTTAATGTTTGTTTTTCTATTCCTGCTGGTGAGGTCCCAACGTGAACCTAAGCTTAAGATTGTGTGATCAGTCACCTCCCAATACACCATTTATTTTCCTGGAGAATTCTGGCATTATGGTTTTCTACACTGGGCCTAACATAGTTTGAGCATTTTACCCCTCGATGCCCTGGCAACTGGAGATAAAGGAGCAGTGAGTCAGAGCAACTGAAACAAGTTAGGAGAGGGAGAAAAAGCAACAGAGGCTCAAATTTGTTATCATTTATAAACATCCATCCTCATCACTTTTCATACTAGAAAGAAATTCTTCCATAACCCAAGAGGTTTAAGAGCATATTCAATAAAAATAGCAGCAGATAAGGAACAACTTTTAGATGGAATGCAAGGGAAAAGGCACAGGAGCATGAACAACTTAAATCAATGTAATGGGTGGTGAAAGGTCAGCCATTCCGGTGTTCCCAGGGACTACTTTATAAAGCTCTTCCTGTTTCCTCTTTTGAATTTCTTTTCATTCACATCCTCAGACTTTTAGGAAGAAACTGCCATCATTATAATTAATAGTTGTGTGTGGTCTGTCCTGATGATCACCATTCCTTCCTGGATAAGGTTTATTTAATATTTTCTATCTATCTATATCTATCTATCATCTATCTATCTATCTATCTATCTATCTATCTATCTATCTATATCTATCACCTATCTATATCTATCATCTATCTATATCATCTATCTATCATCTATCATGTATCTATCTATCATCTACCATCTATCTATATCTATATCTATCTATATCTATCATCTATCTATTACCTATCTGTCATCTATCTATATCTATCATCTATCTTTATCTATCATCTATCTATATCTATCATCTATCTATCTATTATCTATCTATCTATCTATCTATCTATCTATCTATCTATCTATCTATATCTATTGACAGAGTGAGAATTAGATCCAGACAATCCATCTTCAGAGACCATGCTCATAGCTGTTCACTCTTTGCCCTTGGTACCAAATGGATCTCATTTGTTATTTAAGAACACAGAGAGATTCTGGTTATGATATATATTTTTGTTACATGTCATATATATTATATATATTGTAACATAATGACTTAGGTATTGCAATGCACTATGTACTCTTGTAGGACTCCAATGTCATGAATGGTACACATTTAGGAATTATTCTATGGGTCCCTGAGGAACTGTTCATTTTTTTTCAATGTTTTGTTTTGATTCTTAGATTGGATAATTTCTACTGTTCTATCTAAAAGTCTTTGATTTTTTTCTTCATTTCCATTCAGCTATCAAGCCCAACCAATGAATTTTTTGTTTTGGTGGTTGTGTTTTTCAGTTCCACTTAGTTCGTCTTTATATCTCCTATTTCTTTGCAGAGACTTCACTTTTCATTTGTTTCAAAATCATTTGCCCTTCCTTCTTAGAGCCTGTTTATAATAAATGCTTTAAAGTCTTTGTCTGATAAAGACAGCATCCTTTTGTGGTTAGCATATTTTGGTTTCTTTTCCTTCTGAGTTAAGATTTGCCCTGGCTCTTTGTATGACAAGTTATTTTGGATTGCATTCTGCATATTTTTAAATATTTGCAAAGAGACTCTGGGTCTTATTTACATTCTATGAAGAACCTTGCTTGTTTTCTTTTGTTTTCCTTTAGAAGGCAAACAACTAAGTTAGGTTCAGCCTACAAGTGCTGACTGTCTTTATATATTAGTTCCAATATTAGCTCAATTTAAAAATATTTTAGTGCTATTGAAATCAAGCCCTATGTGTACCACCCAGTGGCCAGTCTAGGACCTGAGCAGTGGTTCGTCAGTACTTAGTTCTCAGTCTGCGGCTTGCTGTTTAGGTTGTGAGCCACCCCTGCACAAATCAGTACTCTCTTGATTTCTCTATGCTTTCCTATCACTTCCTGGCTTCCTTGGGTTGGTTTCCTGTCCTGGTCCTCCAGCCAGAAAGCTTGGGCTTTCTTTTCCCTGCCCTGCTGCACACTTTCAGTGACTCCATCCACACCCAGGCAACGCAGCAGGACACAGAGAGAAGAATGGTGATGTGCCTAGTGCTCTCAGGGTCATAGCTCTTCTGGTCAGAGTTTTAGGCCCCTACCTGGACACTGCTGCTATACAGGGGCTTCTAAAACAACATTGCTTGGACGGTGGGGTAGGAGAGAAGGAGAAAATATGAAAAAAAACCCCAGAGTTTCTCCACTCTCTGACCCTTAGGAATTCCTCCTACCGCCCTTCAGCCCAAAGGAGGGGCCTCCTCCCAGAGCTGTCAATGCACACTTGGTACGTGCCCCTGGGTTTTGGGGTGTGAGCCAGGTGATAGCGGAGGGAAAAGGGAAAACGGTAAACTTTCAGTGGTTAGGTGGGACAGTGAATGCTAGTCTCCTCCTCCAAACCTCCTGCTCTCTACACACCAGGGAGTTTTCAGAGCTCTACACACTTGTCCACGATTTTTGGTGCATGCAGAGACCGGAGGGGCAGAAGAGACAGGACCCTGGACCTGTTTTCAATCAAAATCTTTAGATGGGTAAGCTAATCTCTAAATTTTCCAGGTGTTTCAGCAAGATTCTCTGCTGCTATTTATGCAAATCTCCCAGAAAGCCCTGACACAGGAAGCCTTTAACCTGTTCAAGTGGTTTTTAGAAATTGGTCTTTCCAAAAGAGACACCCCCCAGAGCTACATCGTGAGAAGGGTTCATTCAAGTGTGGCATTTCCATGTATCACATGGTAGAAACCTGACAGCTCAGGGCATGCCACCCGATCACATGGGGGCTGATGTTGTCTTACTTCACGCAGCCCATTAACCCAGTCTTACCAAAGCCAGGATCAGCATTTCAACACAGACATGGGATATTTGTTTTCACATAGTAGTGAGTGACAGTTATGGCAACCTCACAGCTCTGCTCATAGTTTGATCATTTCTACAATTACACATACTCTTCCTGGCTGCTGACAAAGAAGTTCTTGAACCTGTAAAGCCTCACTAACAATGCGCTACATTCTTTGTAGGTGTAACTGGGAGGAATTGATGGGAAGATTGTTTGCCAAAGAAACTGAACGGAGGCAACAGGAAATGGAGATGGGGAGAGAAATGAAAAGAAGAAGAATATAGAAGCTATAGGAGAGGTGACTGGGAAGATGAAGGGAGAGATAAGGAGAAGGCAAGTAGGAAGGAGGGAAAGGAGGGAGCAAAGAATAAATGGAAGGAATGAGATGTGTAAGGACAGACTCGGCACATTCCATAAAGCGCTGCACAGCATGAAGCCCAGGGCAGGGGAGTGACTGGAGGTGAGGATGGGAGAACAGGTGACCTGGCTGAACACTGAGCAACACTGGACTCAGCAGCCACACAGGCTAAGACTTGGAACCTGGCGTGGGCTACACACAGGGACATATTCTTGGAGCTGAACAGAGACCCGGAGATTGGGGGACAATGTCCTGGGAGTAATCAGCACAATGACCTTTCTTTACCCTGTAGGGGAAGATTATTGGTTTTATTTAAAAATTAAAGATTGCTACAGGGAACAAAAAGCAAACCAGAAAGTGAAAAAAACATTTTCTTTTAGGCATCCAATAGAATATGAATAAAACATGAATAGTTTAGGGGGAAATAGCAAGTTAATTTAAGACAATTAGGTTCTCTGTCCTTATTTTATTTTTTACTAAAATTAGTTCAACTTTATCTTTTTAAAAAATAAGTTTTACATAGGGTAATGTTTTCTGGTTATTCTGCTTTACTTTTTATTTTTTTAAATTTGTCTTTATTGTTGAAAGTATCACAACAATACTTTGTGTGTTTGTCCCCTTTGTGTGTTTTTTTCCTCATTGATCCCCTCTACCCCGCACCCACCCCTCCCAGGCCTTAACCACACTATTGTGTATGGGTTATTCATATCTATATGTATAAAAGCCTAAGCAACCATTACAACTGAATGACCAGAATGTCTGGTTGACCAGTTGCTATGATGTGCACTGACCATCAGGGGGCAGATGCTCAACGCAGGAGCTGCCCCCTGGTGGTCAGTGCGCTCCCACAGCCAACCTCTCACAGCCAGCCAACCTCCCCTGGTCCTTCCCCCCGTCTGGTAGGCCCCGTCCAGCTGGCTCTGTCTGGCAGCCGGCAGGCCCTAACTCTATAACACCATTATTAATCATACAGAGCTGTGAAGGCAGGCACTTTCACTTCAATTCATTATCTTAGAAATCGGAAAATCCTCTTACCTGAACTTGTTCCTTTCTTCCCGTTCTATTCTCTGCAACCTTTCTTCTCTCTCCTGCCGCCGCCTCTCTCTCTCGGCTGCCAGGGACTCCTGGTGCTGCCTAAAGGATGATGTGAGAAGACCACTCAGTGATGACCTAAAGGTATAATAGTTCATGTTTTAGTGGGTTGGCCTACGATTAAAGGTACTGAAATAGGAATCGATCAGACCTTGGTTAGAACTGAGGGTCCGCCGGAACCTAGGGAGTGCTTGGGGAAAATCCCCGAGCATCTCAGGTCTTCTGTTTCAGGATCTCCATCTCTAAGTGGAGGTAAGTAACCTGCCACAGACACTGGGAGGACAAAATGGTGTTGTGTTTAAAATACTAAGCATTCTGCACAGCAAAGAAACCATCCACTAAAGGAAAAGGCAACCTAGAGAATGGGAGGAAGTATTTGCAAATCATATATATAAGAAGGGACTAACATCCAAAATGTATAAAGAGCTTGTATAACTCAACAGCAAAAAAAAAAAAAAGAAATAAAAAGAAAATTGGGTAGATCTGAACCGACATTTCTCCAAAGATGGCCAACAGGTATATGAAGAGATGCTCTGCATCTCTAATCATGAGAAAAATGCAAACCCCAAGAAACAGGCAACTTTTCTTCTCTCTCCTGCCGCCGCCTCTCTCTCTCGGCTGCCAGGGACTCCTGGTGCTGCCTAAAGGATGATGTGAGAAGACCACTCAGTGATGACCTAAAGGTATAATGAGTTCATGTTTTAGTGGGTTGGCCTACGATTAAAGGTACTGAAATAGGAATCGATGAGACCTTTCTCCAAAGATGGCCAACAGGTATATGAAGAGATGCTCTGCATCTCTAATCATGAGAAAAATGCAAACCCCAAGAAACAGGTCTTCCCCATCCCCATTGCTGCCATCCTGGGACATCTGCCATCCGAGACAGGACCTTGATTCCAGGCTTCCATGTGCTTTCTCTGCAGCCTGCCGCACACTGTCGGTGAGAGCCAAGCCTCCCCACCATGGGAGGGCACAGCTGGGCTCCCACAGCTGCTGTGGAGACGGGCCCCACATGCAACCTCACCTTACTGTGCTGGCTCACGCATCAAGCATGAAGCTGCTCTTCCAGGCGTGGCTGGCATCACACTCTGGCCTGTCCACTGGCCCTTCTGCAGGCTCCTGCCCCGGGCATGCGGCAATTCCTGCCCCTTCCCTCTTAACCCTCCACCCTCCTGGCCAAGACCATGTGAGTCCTTCAGCAGAACTCACCCAGCTCCATGTCCACCCTGTTTGGCTTCATAATTAAACCATTCCCCTGGCAGCTTCCAAAAGCACCTTTCCCACCAGCACCTCATGTCCTACGGTTTCCAGGCTTTACTGGCCCAGACTGAGGCCCATCCTTTCCATCTTTTCACTTCCTCTCCACTGCAGGCCAGCTTCCCCTCCCTTGTGCACTTACCTCTGCTCTAAGCACCAAGCTTCTCCCAGACACAGTCTCCCATGGATCTCAGGACCATGTTTTAAGGAAGATGTAAACTCACTCTATTCTCTCATCTCCCTCTTTACCTTCCCGCCTGCACATACTCTCACCTGCCCACTGGGCAAACCTAGAGGCAAACTGCAAGTTGTCTTACGTTAGAGCAGGGGTCCTCAAACTACGGCCCGCGAGCCACATGCAAATACAAATTTTGTATTTGTTCCCGTTTTGTTTTTTTACTTCAAAATAAGATATGTGCAGTGTGCATAGGAATTTGTTCATAGTTTTTTTTTAAACTATAGTCCGGCCCTCCAACGGTCTGAGGGACAGTGAACTGGACCCCTGTTTAAAAAGTTTGAGGTCCCCTGTGTTAGAGACTCAGTTTCCCAGACTTCTCACCAGAGATGTCCCTTGGGAGGATGGGCCATCTGTGCCTGACTCCTCTCCCTCCAGCTTGTCTGCGAAGGTTCATCACCGTGTTTACTACAATGGGAACTCAATATGTGCGGATGGTGTGCTTATCTTCTGTTTCTGTGGCCATGTGACCCTCATGACATCAGGGGGAGGGTCAGAATAGATCAGTGTCAGATTCCCATGCCAAGCACAAGGTTGGCACATTGTGAGCACTCAGTATTTTCTGAATGAAATATATGAGTTGCCGAAACTGGTTTGGCTCAGTGGATAGAGCATCGGCCTGCGGACTGAAAGGTCCCGGGTTCGATTCCGGTCAAGGGCATGTACCTGGGTTGCGGGCACATCCCCAGTAGGAGATGTGCAGGAGGCAGCTGATCGATGTTTCTCACTCATCGATGTTTCTAACTCTCTATCTCTCTCCCTTCCTCTCTGTAAAAAAATCAATAAAATATATTTTAAAAAAAAGAACTCATAAAAAAATAAATAAATAAAAATAAAGAAATATATGAGTAATATTTGTGACTGTGTGTGTGTGTGTGTGTGTGTGTGTGTGTGTGTTCAGCCCCAAGGGCCAGGTTTCCAGCTGTCACTGGCTACAATGGCATTGTTTACTGGCATTGTTCAAAGGTTATTGAATGAGAAAGAGAAGGAGGGGTATCTATCTACCATTCTAAGTGTGTGTAACTATCTACACACCAAATTTATCCCCAATTCTGTCTCTTCCATTATACCACTAAAGCTTCTCACTCATTGCTGGGCTTTGAGGTAAGGAGTGGGGAACTGAGATAAGAGAACAAATATCAGGAACCCAGGAATACATTTTCTGAAAGAAGAAATCTCCCTCTTTTTGCTCCGTAACCTTTATACACCACCAGTGCAAAACCACTGTAGCCAAGGACAACTGCAAAGCTGGCCATCGGGGGCCGTGACAGCCGAGTGATGGCACAGGGTTCAGCTTACAGCACCAATGAGCTGTACCGTCTCCAGCTCTGCGGGTGTAGGAATTCTGGTCTGTGATAGTTGCACTTTCTTGTTACAGATCTCACCAAATGCTAAGTGTCACACATGCTGCTTTCACTTGCAAACAGAATTATAATACACACCTATTACGGCTGCTCTGTACATCCTTTAGGTAAATAGGGTGAGAGAACTGTCTAGTTAAAAAAATCCAATTCCACTTTCCAAAGGAAGAAAACTCACGTTTGTTCGCCTGGTTATTGGCAAAGTGGTACAGGGCAGGGCAGGGCAGTGAGCAGGAGCCTGGGGAATCACATGCAAGAGACAGAAAGGGCTGCTGCCTGAGAGTAAAGAGCCCTAAAGGCAGAAAACAGGGAAAGTGGGACCAGCACAAAGTGCACTCTGCAAAAGCAAAACACCTCTCCACACTTCCAGTGAACATGGATGCTCCTAAGCATTGTCCTGTCTGTCTTAATAAAGATTTCCCCCAAATCTTCTAATCAAATGGCCAGTCCAGGAAGTTGAAGCATTTTCATCCTGAGGCTTTGTGGGACCCAGGTTCACTGCCACGGACCCCTGGAGGTTGTGAACCCCAAGAAACAAATGGATAGACACATAAGGATTTAAAGGGCTGAGAGCTGACATAGCGGAACCTGGACCCAAGAAGATGTTCATTCTGGCTGAAGAAGTCAGAGCCTCTGACAGGATGGGTGGGTCTTAGAGGATGCCACGGAATCGAACAAATGGAGAAAGGAGGAAGCTAGCCACGGGGCAGAGCACATACGAAGAAAGGGGCCTCAGGAGAGCCTGCTGTGTTCACGGGACATTCCCGGGGGGCTAAAGGACAGAGAGGTGGGGGGAAAGCTGGAAGACACATACAGGACCCAAACATGAAGCGTCCTCCAGGCGATGGTAACCAGCTGGGCTGTGTCCATAGGCAGTTGGGAGTCATTCACGGTTTCTAAGCAGGAAAAGTCACCTGCTCAGATGTGCATTTCAGAAAGGATAGAAGACATACACCACTGCAATGCAGAGTCTGGGCATGACGTAGGTCTGGAACTAAATCTGTGGTCGTAGGAACGATGAGGAGGAGTCAGATTCAAAATACATGTGGGACGAAGAATCTCTAGCATCTGTTAGGCGCCCACAGGCAGAGGGCTGAGCCAGAGCCCTGGTTCCCAACGCCCACAGTTGTTACATAAAACTGCCATCAGGGAGCCAGACCCTATTGTAAACTCACTCTGTCAACTGACCGGTGCTTCTCCTCTGCACTTTGGATGTAACACGATCAATTAATCAGGACCACATTGTGCCTTACAGGAACTCCTTGTCTGTAACGAGATTGCTATCAGGGAGTAGCAGCCGCCAAAGGGGGGGAGGGGGGCCTGCTTGCTGGGCAGCTCAGCACAGGCTCGTGGCTTCTTTGAACGGTAGGGAATCGTCCGCATTGATAGCCTTTATTTCCTGCTGGCAGTAGTGAACTGGGTACCATTAACTGTGATCACACAAAAAGGCATGATTTTATCCCATCTTCCGTGCTTTTTCCCAGTGATTTTTAAAAATATACTTTGATCAATTTAAAAGAAAAAGTTTACCTACAGCCCCATTGGACAGTGGGGCTCTTGACTCCACTGACACGAAATTTAAAAAGTACTGTGTAGCCCAGCCAGCATGGCTCAGTGGTTGAGCGTCGACCTATGAACCAGGAGGTCACGGTTCAATTCTCAGTCAGAGCATATGCCCGGGTTGCAAGTGTGATTCCCAGTGGGGGGCATGCAGGAGGCAGCTGATCAATGATTCTCTCTCATCATTGATGTCCCTATCTCTCTCTCTCCCTCTCCCTTCTTCTCTGAAGTCAATAAAAATATATTAAAAATAAATAAATAAATAAAAAGTACTGTGCAGATCAAGTGATGGACCACAGCCAACAAGTATTTGGGATCCAGACAAACACATGGGTCATATATTTGAAAAAAAGCAATGATCTGAAAACCAGACAAGTAGAACCTCAAGGCACAGGGAGATACTAGTGGAGGAAGAAATGATAAAAGCCAAAGTCAACTAGAAGGGGAAGACAAAACACACACAGAACAGACAGTCACATGAAGGAGGAAGTCGGGATGAAGACACAGGTAGCAGCAAATTCACTCAGGGCCATCGTCAGCAGTCCTGCCACGCAAGTAAGAACTGCAAGAGCTAACATCCCGGAAAAGAGGTAGAAACACATGGACACAGACACCATCAATCTGAGGGAGGAGTGACCACACCAGTGTGCAAGCAGGTCACAGGGCATGAGGTCCCACAAGGGGGAGTTTGGGCTGGAAGGAGAAGCCAGCACTCAGCACCACAGGCTCTCATGCTCCTAGTCTTAGCTCCTTGGTCCCAGCTTCCCCACACATTCTCGGGCTCTTTATCCCAGCCACCAATTTCTGCAAAGGCCCACAAGATGGAGATGTCCCCGCAGGGATGGGAAGAGAATGCCATCTGCCTTTCCCAACTTCCAGGAACCACAAATTCATGTGCTGTGATTACTGTTTGCTTGCTTGCTTGTTTCATTTGAATACTTGACCGTGAATGGTTCAACTATTCCTGTAATTATGCTTCCCTTTAACAAGAAAACATTTAGAACTTTTCCACTCAAAAAGTACATTTTTCAAAAGTGAAGCATTTTAAAAGTCGGCCTTCATTACACAGTTGTATCTTGTATCCCTGAGGGCCTTTGCAAATAATCTGGTTTTCCTATTTTGTTTCGGCATAATTCAAGTTCAATGTCATGAAAACTAATGCTATACTCTCTCTTTCTAAAAGAGAGCCCTATAAAGGAAGCTGTGATAGCAGATGTGGAGATGGACTGGTTTTGATTCCCCTGTTTTGACTTAGTTTTGTATACTGTTTCTTCAGTTCCTTCCTTTCTGGGTCAGTTTATCATTCCACGTTTTATTAACATCCAACCCACTGACATGCTTGGGGAGACTCTGGGAAACTCGCAGTGCAGACTGATGCTCAGGAGTCATGTCCAAGGCGGCCGGCCTGCCCCAAGGGCTGCTTTAGTTGGCCCGGTTTTCCCCGGACTTCTGAGAAGAGAGTCTTCTTTCCAAGTCAAGGGAATGAAGTCCTAGAGTCCCGAGTACTGCATGGGGCCCTGGCACACGTTAGTAGTCAGGAGTGTGGTGCCAGATGTGGGTTCTCGTCGCAAAAATGCAACTATTGTTCGTAACAGTTCAATGTCTTTCCTAAGAAAAAAGTTTTTCTTTTTGATTTCAATAAAATATGGATAGGTGAAACATTTCAACAATAAATCTTATGCATTCCACTGAAGAATATACCTCAGTCAAAACAATCATAGATCTCCATAAGGCAAAAAAATTCTCACAGATGTGAAAATAGATTATGGGTGACATGCAAAGAATTCAGTTGTCAAAAAGAAAAAAGAAAACATTAAACTATACAGAAACACACATTATCATAAATGCACCCGGCATAATATGCTTGGGCGATGGAGCACAAATGTGATTTGGAGTTGAGAACCCCTCTTATTTGTCTCTTGTTACAGTCACAAAGCAAAAGCCAACAAGGTGAGAGTAAGAAGGGATGATGCAGCCAGGCCTGATGGTTTCATGATCTTAATAATGAAAATGCATGCCCAATGTTTCATATGATTCATCACAGGGTTTTTCAAAGCCACAGACGGTAAGAGTTGAAGACACATGCAAATGGAAAGAAGCAATAGACCCTCTGAAGCTACTTTACCCACTGGTGGATCCAGTGGACGGCAAAGGTACTGAATTTCCTGTGCAGAAATGCACTGTGAAAGGGAACAGGCAGCTGGGAAGGGGCTCCTGCCACTGCTGTCCCCAGGGACCAGGTCTCGGCACACAGGCTCCCAAAGGGATTTCATCCAGCACCTTCTTCACACTGAGGACCGCGGAGCCATCTCCCCGGGTGTCATAGATGCCTCACACCTTGCATGTCCCAGGCTGGACATCTCAACCCTCCATCTGCTCTTCCTCCAGGATCTTCTGTCTCAGTTCCTTGCTTCTCACACCCACATGCAAGCCTGACCCCTCACTCCCTTTGCTTTCCATGCTCCCACCCTCCTGGTGGCAGCCAAGTCTGCCCAAACTCACTTCTCCCCGCAAGCCCCTGGGTCACTGGCCTTCTTGGTCATGGTCACCTCTCTCGGACTTGGAGGCAACCTCGCCCCTCCAGGTGCCATTCATTGATGTGTTAGAGGACATCGCCAGCTGCTTCCAAACCTGAGCAGCCCTGTGGGCTCAGGATGAAGACCAACATCCTCTCCAGGACAATCAAAGTGCTCCTGGATCCAGCCCTACTCTTCCTCCTCTAATTTCTCCCCCAGGAGACACTCAGCCAGATCAAAAAGGGAAGAAAACACAGACAGGAGTCCTTCAGGAGCCTGCACCCCTGAACCTTCCAGCTTAATCCTGACCTGGGTCTCTAGGAGTCAGAAAGAAGGTGGAGGTCGGGGCTTCACCTTTAGGACCAGGGAGGAACTTCCCCTAAGCCCAGGACTTTGGAAATTTGCAGACCTCCTGTCCTTATAACTTCTCATCTTCAAGGGCCTCCAAACAGTTCCCCAACCAATGAGTGGGCAATTCACCCAATTACCCAGCATTGGCTGCCGCTCTGCTGTGGCCAGAGTTGGGTACTGTGGAGGACACAGCACGGAATGGATCCTGCTGCCCACTCCCGAGGAGCTGGCAGCCTCACGGGTGTGAGATGTCTCCTGTAAGATGGGTCAGGCTCTCATATTCCTCACTTTGGCCCCAAATCCTCCATCCCATATGACAAGGATCTTCTTTATTAGTGACCTCTCTGGGAGCACAGGCAACCTCAGCTGACCCCAAGAAGAGGTGCCCCAGGGTAAAGGACAGAGGGTGTCTGCAGGGTAATCACCTTGTGACCTCATTACCAAGACCTAACTGAGCCTGAATATGCCCAGGCCAGGGCCACACTGGGCTGTGGAACCTGAGAGTTTGACAACCTGGGGCTTACATAGCATCTTAGAAATTAATGCTGAGGGGTGGCCGGGCAAACCACATTGGACAGCCCTTTTTCCTGGGGCTGTGAGGTCTTGCCTGCTCCACATCCTGACCAAATCTCTCATCACCAGCAGCACTTGGCCAAACACACCCTCTGATACACAGGAGAAGACCAGAATGCGGTACACAGATTGAATGTGTTTTAGATTCAGGATTTGCAGCAAATGACCCCCAGGGCATCATTTCTGTCTAGATTTCTGACCAATCATGAGCTGTTGGACATTATACTCCATCATAACACATTGTCACTTCCCATGGGACCCACACGGGGGCAGGGGGTTCACAGAGCACCTTCACCTGTACCTTTCATCTGTTCATCAAAACCACCCTCTAAGCCTGTGGGTTGCGAACAATGAAAATACATCCTGCATATCAGATATTTACATTACGATTCATAACAGTAGCAAAATTACAGTTATGAAGTAACAACGAAAATAATTTTATGGTTGGGGTTCACCACAACATGAGGAACTGCATTAAAGGGATGCGGCATTAGGAAGGTTGAGAACCACTGCCTAAGGTAAGGTTTGGCAGAATTGGCATTTTACCCTTAGGATGCAATAACTTTCCAGTGAGTTGGGGCCCTAGCCAGTGTTCTCTAACTCAGCACTCTTGCCATATAAGGGTAACTGTTTTCAACTGTTCTAAAATTACAGGTCCTACCTACCCTTCCCTTGTGAACACATCCTTGTGCAATCAGGAGTAAGAGTAAGGTAATTTCTGGTGGTCTAATACTCCTGCCAAGTTAAATTCCTTCCCTGGACCCATACAATTCTTTTCTCTTCTGGTAGGTCCTGGATTAATTACACAACACCTTAATGGGCCCACTAACGATGTACACAGAATTAATCATTCAGAGGTGAAAATTGATGTGCGTAAGACAAATTGCAGAGCTTACGCTAGATCTAGAACAGCTTTTGAGGGGTAAATCAAATCATTTACATTTAAATGTTTTGGAAAAATAGTTCTATACTTTCCATGGAAAGTGGGTAGGGAGATGAGATAATAATAACAAAATATCTCCAATAAAATATTTACTTACTAAATAGTGTGAAAGAAAGAAAACAGTCTTGCCTGTGGGATATATTCTGGAAAGGAAAATACTCCAGATTATACTTTCATTGACACTTTTCCGTTAGGCACTCTTCATCAAATGGATCCCCTTTACATGAAGACAGTGAAGCTATCAGAATGCTCCCTATAAGATAAGACCCACCTGTCCAGCCTGGGCTCCTGGGGGGTTGGAAGAGATGATGTAGAAGCAGTGGGCACAGCGGATCCAGACGAAGGTCTTGAAGAGTGATAAGAGTGGTTGCCAAAGTTGTTGTATCTAAAGAGTGCAAAGAATTAAGTTGGGAGCAAGGGGAGACAGAGAAATGAGTACAAGTCAGTAAATAAGGAATCGCAAATTATCTTAAATTTTCCAAGAGAAACAGGTCTGGAAATGCTAACACTGTCAGTGATTGCACTAACGCCAAAAAAAAAAAAATTTACTAACTGTTTTGTTTTGTTTATTTCTCAGTAGAGATGGTCCCCAAAGTCCAAACCCATTAAGCAGCAGGATTCTGACAAAGGGTTTAATAAGGCACTCATGTACAGCAAACTATTTGCTAACATAAATTATAATCCAAATTATTTTCATTTGAATCATGAAGAGTTTTCTTGCCTTTCCGGTGGTACAATTAGCACTAAATCTATTCAAGATCGGTAGAAAATGCCAGGTGATTGGCTAAAGAAACATCTGATTAAAAATTCTGCTTTAGGTATTTCTGAATCAGTTTCATTCATTAGATATAATCTCATTGTGTGGCTGGTGACGAAGAATAAGATGTCCCTGGGGCTTCTGGATTAGCCTGCTGCTAAAAGGTGCAAGTGTCTATGTTTTCATTCAATATTTCCCCAGGAATAACATTACAGCCACTAGGTTTAAATGAGCTTTCATCATTTCACAATCATCTTTTATAAGTTTCAGGATTTGAAGAATTCTAGAGTTTTCTTTGTTTTTCAGAATAGATGCCCTTTAGCAGGCTGTATTTGGCCATCTTTACTCAGTGAATTCCCAGAACACAAATTAGCATTGGAAGTCCTTGCCTGGGGTAGACACTAATGATTAATTACAAATAACAAGATTCAGAGAACTTTGCCTCTCAAACGACTCAGCCACTCCTTCCCCTGAACCAGTTAGGGACCTTGTATTTGGGGATATGGGACCTCAAGGGTCATTTGTATTTGGATAGTTGGGACCTCAAGGGTCACGATGATGTAAGTGCACAAAGACCTTCCTGCACATGCTGAATCCAGCCCAAACTCTTGCCGACAGAAATCAGTACTAACCATTCTGGGAAGCCATTAGACCTCAATAAGATATCTTTTGACAGAGTAAGTCTACTTTTGGGGAGTTATCATAACCCTTATGGTTATTTATGTACAAAAAAATGTCATGCAGGGAACATTATGAAGATCATAATGAAAACTGGAAACTACCCAACTAGCTAACAATGCAAGAATTGGTAAGAAAGTATGATATATTACTCATCAACGGAATATTATGCAACCATTAGAAGTTATTGCCAATTTTGTAAGTGATAACATGGGAAATGTATATATCTAAATGTTCATATCTACATATATATGTGGGCTGAATTAAAACATCAAGATATAATATACACTATATACACTAAGTTTGATCACAACTTTGTGTAGAAAAAAAGTGTAAAAAACAGATTTTTAAAAGTGTAGGAGATAAAATGTCAGTTTTTCTTTTTTAAAAAAATATATTTTATTGACTTTTACAGAGAGGAAGGGAGAGGGATAGAGAGTTAGAAACATCGATGAGAAATAAACATCTATCAGCTGCCTCCTGCATACCCCCTACTGGGGATATGCCCACAATCAAGGTACATGCCCTTGACCAGAATCAAACCTGGGACCCCTCAGTCCACAGGCCAACGCTCTATCCACTGAGCCAAACCGGTTAGGGCAATGTCAGTTTTTCTTAATAAATTATACTATTATAATGAGAAATGAAGTATTTCCATTTCCCCAAATCTATCCTTGTTAAGTCTTGTGTGCTGGCTGTTTCTCATACTTGCTTATTTGGTACCACACATGAGGCCTGTGCTCAGTACCAGGCCTTCCACCAGGCAGATGGGGACCCAGATCCACAGTGTTACTCCATTGTCTGCTCATTGCACACACCACCTTCACAGGACTTGGTTTCTGGCATTTATTTTCTCTTCTCTTAAAAAAACCCAACACTGCACATGTCCCACTGCTTCCCTGAGTGTGGATTTGATTTTTCAAGAAGATGCCCAAACCACAGGCCACAGAGAAGGCAGGAAAGCAAAGGATGGGAAGAACGTACAAAGATAGGAAGAAGCAGAGAAGAAAGAGAAAAGCTCAGGAGTGAAGAAGAGGGAGAGAAGGGAGGAGGCAGCAAAAGGCGCGATGTGGTGGGAAGGAGGCTGCCCCCCAATCGGAGCTGAGTCCTTGGGGGGCCTGGCCCTGAGCTCAGGCTTCACCCTGGGTCCCAGCTGCCTGGACTCCCGGCTGGTTATTCTACGCAACAAAAACAAGTCCCTTCCGACCAAAAGTGGGCATCGGGTGGACTGTTTTAACAGGATTATTTTACTAAAATTATGTTAAAATGATGCTATGGAAATAAGGCAAGCAAAATGCTTTCCCTCCTCCTTTGGTCTTTCTAATGGCGAGCAATTAATTCAAATACCTCACAGCCTGTCCAGTTTTGCTTCTCCATTTCAGAGAAACTAACTGGATCCTGCAATTCACTATTCAGTTTTCTTTTCTTTTTCTAATTTTCAATGACTAACTGGTTGGTCTCCATTATAACCCGTTTAATTTCAGTCATCCACGAAAACCATCAGAAAATTAATGGGAACAAACAATATTTAGACAGTATTCAAATTCCTGTCAAATATTTAAAGATTATAAACTTTTCTCAGTTCAATCTAAATCAGTTCTCATTCACAAGCGTGGCTGCTTTTCGCAATTTCCATGTATACTCGTGTCATCAATTTATATGTTTCTACTGCTCCCTCCCCCAAGGGCTGTAAGTGGTAGTGAAGCTTGAAGACCAAGTTTGAGGAACCTGGGTCCCAGGAAAGCCCCATCAGAGGCTGTGATACCATCACCAGAAAGTCCTGGATCGCCATCATGAGCAAACACCACCCTGCTGGGGGAAATGCGGTTGCCAAGATATTTTTATTCCAGTGAAGCGTACAGCTCTTAACTTGCACAGAGATCCTGTTCTCAGAGGCCATACAAGCCACGTTGGAGGCAATCCATAGACATTGTGGGAAAGATGACAATAATCCAAGACTGTTAAATCTGGAAGAGGCTGGTCGGGAACTTGTAATTGGGAGATGTTTGAACTGGAATCCACAGACTCTTGGAGGCAGGGCATGGCCAGGTTGGGCCTGGGATTAGGAGTTGTGTCCATGAGTCCACAAAGGAGACAGAGGGACAGACTGCCTAAGAGAGAGGCCTATATGATGTACAGGTTAGGACCAGGCTTTGGAGCAGGCTGCCTGGTCCTAACCTGGTCCACTTATCCAGCCTCTCTGTGCCTCAGTTTCCTCTTTTGTAAATAAGGGCGAGCAATAGAACCTACCTCTTAATGGTTAAGTGATACTTTAAAGCACCAATTTTATGGAAAGTACAGGCATAAATGCTCAATAAATGTTAGCAATGATTATTATTACTCTAAGATGGGAGTGGCTACCAGCGTTAGCAGTAATTGATTTTGGACAATTGATGGCTCAAAATATACAACCCTCTGTTCCCCATTCCCTGCTCTGCAGCAGTTTCCAATCCAGGCATTGGTGAAGGAAAGGCACACAGGCAAGCTGACAGGCACTGCTGAAAATTCCCTGTGAAGTTTTGACTTACACACCTCTCTCCCCCTGCCTGCCTCTCCAATTTTTATAAGAATTATTGAAGTGTTCACACTTTAAGTGATGTCATTGTATTAATGTCCACGAAGTGATTCCAACTGCAATTGTTTGCCATCTCATGGGAGGCTATGAGCAATCTTTGAAAGAAAAAAAATGCATATTTAGAATTAAAAGAAAGCTATAGAAAAAGGAAAGAAAATAAAGACACCTACCTATTAGAAGAGAAAGACCGGAAGTTGTAAGGATCAGAGGCAGAATATGTGCTCAGATGGAGGGAATCAGAGCCACTGTTAAAGGAAAGAGCGCCCCACTCAAAACGCTGCATGGGAAGTGACTAAGCACTTTGCTGAATTCTGCACGTCAAAAGGACCCAAGCCAGACAGGCGGGTGTGAGATGCGTCGATTAGGCCAGACCATGCACAGTTTCAAACTTTACACTGAAAACCCATTTTTAGCCCAGTCAGGTGTGGCTCAGCAGTTGAGCATTGACCCAAGAACCAAAGGTCACAGATGTGATTCTGGGTCAGGGCACATGCCCAGGTTGTGGTCTCGATCTCCAGCCGATCAATGATTCTCTCTCATCATTGATGTTTCTATCTTTTTCTCCCTCTCCCTTCCTTTTTCTCCCTCTCCCTTCCTCTCTGAAATCAATAAAAAAATATATTTAAAAAAGAAAAGGGGGAAAATTTCCACTTTTAGTAATTGTATTATTACATAAGCCCTTTAATTTGAACAGATGACACTTTTCTTGTGCATCGTGCCTAACGACTGGTAGATATTTAGTGAGTGGTCAGGGAGTTAGTTCATGCCACAGCTGCGCTCTGCGCTAACCAAATCCACACAATCAGCAGAAGACAAGACAAGCGATGCGGTTAACAGGCTGTGCTTCCATCCCCGGGTTAATCTCACGCGCGCCTCCACACAAGCTGATCTACCTGCTTTCCTTCTGGGCCTCGGCTTCCTTTTCCTTGGTGGATAAGGGTGAATCCTCAAAGTCATAGGAGAAGAGGTGGAAGGGGCTGTGGGGCACATAGGGCAGCTTTTCTATGGTCTGCGATGCCTTCGGGGGGCCAGGTGTGGAGGTCCGAGAGGCAGGGGTGGGGTGAGGCAGCAGGGCAGGCACAGAGGATCCGCTGCCCCAGGGGCTCCCCCCTGCAGTGCTGGCTGGAAGCTGCTTTCCCTGCGAGGTGGAGGTGGCGCTGGAGGCAGGGGCGGGGGCTGGGCTTTCCTGCCCAGTGGGCTTCTGCTCTGAGGCAGGGCTGGCCTGGCTGCTGGCCCCACAGGGAAAAGAATTGAAGGGAGGGAAGGAAGGGAAGAAAGGAGATTCAGGAGAGAGAGAGAGAAAGCAAAAGTTAGCAAAGAGGAAAGAGCATGTAAAAACCCACTACTACTATAGCCACTTACTTCAGAGTTCAGCTGAAACTGCAGCATGAAAGCCCATCACTGACGCTTTGGTTTGCTCAGTAATCCTGGGGCCCTGGGTTTGCCAATCTGGGAGGCAAGACCCACTGGGCCTATGGGCATAGAGGCCTTTGGGAGAGGATTTAATGAAACCCCAAAGGTTCTTCTGCATCTGCCCTTAAGCCCTGCCCCCCCCCACCAGCCCCCCAGTCCCCCCATCCTCCCCCCACCACACACACACACATTTCTCCCCACTGGCTGTGTTGGCATCACAATTTGAACCTCACTGCTTTGTCTTGGTCAGAGTATCAGGCCTCTTCCTAAAAAGCCTAGTCTCGAGGAAGTGACATCCTACAGCCCATACTTCACTCACTTCTTTCGTCCTTTCTTGAGAGCAGGTATGGATGAGAGAAAAGGGAAAGAGACGCCAGCAAGGAATGCAGAGCAGGAAGGAGGGGCCGGCGTGCGGAGAGCACATTTTGTCCATTTCACACTTTCCCAGGGCCTCCTCAACTCGAAGAATTTGTGTTAAACTCTGCAGTTTTCAAAGCTATGGCCCCTCTCCCAGAGAACCTGACTCCAGCCATGCCCATATGGGAATGGGATATGAGCTGTTTTCTTTCCTACCTCAAATTCTGAGCTCCATCTACATATAAGGGCAGGGACATGCCAGTTTCCCTGGCCCGATGGGAAGGTGAGACCACACTGATGTGCTCAGTGCAGGCCTGGCACGTGGTCGGCACACATAGCAGGCACATGTGATGGGTACACATGGTGGGCACACACAGCAGGCACACGTGATGGGTATGCATGGTGGGCACACACGAAGAAGCAGCCAGCAGGAAGGGGAGGCAGCAGAAGACACCAAACCCATTGAAGTAAGCAGAATCTTCCCACCACTTTAAAGTCTAATAAGTTTACACCAGGGAACAAATAGCATGCAGATTGATGTGAATTAACACTATGGTACTATCTAAATAGAGCCCTGGTGTTCAATATGCACACCTTATTTCCTAAAACTGAAAAACATAACTAGTGTCTGATCAAGGACACCCTCCAGCGTCAGGCATGACGTCAAAAACACTTCAGAGGGTCGGATAACAACCACCTACTGTGCAAACAATCCTATGTAAAGACAGCACAATGTCAGCAGGGATGCCTTTGAAAGCTACCCATTCTGGCCAGATTCTTCCATCTGGTCCATAGGTGCTGAACTATGTGTCACTGAGGGTTGAAGGGCATGTGTGTGTGTCGGGGGGGGGGGCAGGTGGAGGTGGCACAGGAGCTGATTTATGTCAACACCTGATTTATGTTACTGTCCATATGACATGCACATTTCAGTACATAGGGAGCCATACCTGTGTGTTTATTGAGGGTCTACATAATTTCCTGTAACTAATTTTTCACCTCAAAAGAGACTGTCAATTAAACCTCCTCCCTTCCCAGAGCATCTGTAACTAAAAAGTCACTATCGCCAATCAGGGCTCTCGGCATGAGCTAGGAGCTCTGATGAATGTCCACCTTTCTCGCCCTCATTCTGAAATGTATGGCTCACTCTCTGTCCAGGCCATTCCATTCCTCTCTCCCTACCTGCTGGCTTCTTCCCAGTTATTTCCAAAGGGGAGAAGCAATCATTAGTTTGTCAGTTCAGAGAGGATTCCATGACCCATGAGAATGGTGGAGTCTTAGGGTGTCAAAGGGGCCTATATGAGAACTTTTATTTGTGCTGGTGACCTGGAGAATGAGGCTACGGCAGCAAAGAATCACATTGACTTTGAAGTTAGTAAGAAAATGATTTTTCCCTAATTCATCCAAGATCCTTTTAATTTTGCTTTTTGTGGAAAAAACTAACTGTAAAAGTGTCAATTTGCAGTATAATCAATTAAGTGGAGGAAAAGAACATCTGCAAGGTGCCTATGTCTGTTACCACTGACTGAAGACAGAAAGAATACACCTTGGAGAGATGAGCAGAGAACAGTAAACTCTCCAAAGGACCCTAGAGCTATGTTAGTTGTGCTGGGCATAAAAATAAATACTGAAAAATTTTTCTATACTCTAGTGCCGTGGTCGGCAAACAGCGGCTCACGAGCCACATGCAGCTCTTTGGCCCCTTGACTGTGTCTCTTCCACAAAATACCACATGTGGGCGCGCACGTACAGTGCGATTGAAACTTCATGGCCCATGCGCAGAAGTCAGTATTTTGTGGAAGAGCCAGTATTTTGTGGAAGAGCCACACTCAAGGGGCCAAAGAGCCGCATGTGCCTCGTGAGCCACGGTTTGCCGAGCCGCAGTTTGCCAACCACTGCTCTAGTGGATAAAAAGTGTTCCTGTCCACTTTGATAAAAAATAAACTTGCATCATTCACACAGTAGTTACCCACACATTTTAGCTAATATTGTACTGGTAAAATTAGTAGGAAGAAGGAACACACATAATTATTTTTAGTACAGTGCTGAAAGGGTTAAAATTTTCTGTCAATCTGACTGAGCCAAAGTACTTAATGAGGGAGGGAACAGTGGGAAGAAAACCAATTGGGTGAGTTTTCCACAAAGCATGGTTAGGAAGGCTGTATTGGAGTGAAAAATAAAGTTCTGTAATGAAAACATGCACTGTGATTTCTACAGACTAATCACTCTGTGGCTCTGTGTATAGGGTCAGTAAAGGTTTGCTGGTGGGAGCTGGTGAGGAAGGGGAGAGACTACTGACAGGGAGGTGGCTGCAAACCATTCATTAGGAGGGAGCCTTGGACTTTTAGTGGGGGCCTGGGAGGGTCCAGCCCTTGGTACCTGTCCTTGCCCTGAGAGAGGGCATCATCCTCTCTCTCTTCCTCTGAATTGGGCTCCGTGACTGGCTGCTCCTCTTCCTCCTCCTCCTCCTCCTCATCCCTGAGAAGAGGCCAGGAAAAGAAAATGCACACAGAGACAAGATGGAGAAGTGAGATAAGCATTACAGACAAACAGGAAGATGAAGCAAAATAACTCCAGCTGGCTGAAATGAAAAGAGCACATTCAATCTGTTAGGAGAAAGGAAGAGAGTTCTGAGATGGGGAAATTTCAATGTGGGGTGGAGATGCAATAACCCAGCACAGGCCAAATTTCTTTGTCGATTTGGCTGGATGCCACTGCCTTGCACCCCACCCGGGATTCAGAGCAGCTTCTGGCTCTGGCAGGACTCTTCTGTGGTTTTCCTCCTCCACACAGAGTCACGCAGGGAGTGCGTGGTGAGGCCCAGCTCCTGCAGCAAGCAGGGTCCTCACCTCTTCACTGCACCACTGTTGAGTAGAAACCACTGAGGGTCAGGCCACGGGGCACTGACCTCCACGGGCACCTATGGATTTTGCATGTCACTCCCTCATTCTCAGTGAATGTGATTCGCAGGGGAAGGAAGGGAGGGCTGATCCACTTCAAGGGTAGATGTGAGGTCTAGGTGGAGTCAATCCGTATCACCCCTGGGTTTCTCCTGGTGCCTTCAAAGTCTGGAGCCACCTATCATTTCTAGGGGAAGAAGGCTGCCTGTGAGTGAGGCTGACCCGAGAAAAGCAGAGCTGGAGAGAGAGAGAGAGAGGGGGGGGGGGAAAGAGCAGCCCCCGTGACAATTTTAAAACCTGGATCCAGTACTTTTGCCTTACTAATGGAAGATGATTTAAAACCTGGATCCAGAACTTTTGCCTTACTCATGGAAGATGATAAATTCTCATTTTTGCTACAGATAGTTGAACGGGGGTTTTGCCCTTGCAGCTGAACAAGTACAGACTTTAAAACTGAATCATTACCCTCCTTTGGCCTCTAAATTTTGTCAACACCTGATTTATGTTACTGTCCACATGAAATACCTACCTGAGGCCATGTGGGCTTCTACATGCCTTGACAAAGGAATTGACTCCTGAGCTTCAGTGACCTTCACCTTTTTTCTCTTCAGCCCCTCACACACTGGTCCTCCTCACCATGACACAGGACTAGCCCGCTTGGGAAATCTGACCACAAGCCCCCACTCACCCAAATCTCTCATTCCACTCCTCCCACCATAACTTTTCTGCATTCTCATAGTGTCCTTCCTCTACTTTCTTTCTTTTTTCTTTTCTTTTTTCCTCTACTTTCTAAAGTAGATGCATCCATAGACCTAGAACTCCTTCAATTCTCCCTTCCAATTGCTTCCCTCCCCTACTTTAAGTAGCACAGGTAAGCTTTGCTTCTTCTCTTCTCCATCTAAGAGGAATCCTACATGTCCAGCTTCTTTTGTCTACACTGTTATGTGCACTTGAAGATCATTTGTTCTCATTGCTACACAGCATTCCCTTATATGAATATGCCACAATCCAGTTATCCAATCTGCCATTGATGATAATCAGGTACTTTTCAGTTGGAAACTATGCCCAATGGAGCTGAGGCCACCTTCCCTCAGATTGATCAGAAATTTGCAGGTGTTATTACGCTTAGTCTATCCAGAACCCACAGATCTCTATCCTGCCACCCAATAGGTCTCTCCTCTTTAAAACAAAACATGGAGCCTTTCCCTCCAAAATGACTTGATTTCACTTGCTTCCCCAGGTGGTGAAGTCATGCAGAAGCAAAGTCTGCTCGACCTGGAGAGGTTCGGAGCCAGGCTGCCTGGGTTGCACTCCATCACTTCCTGGTGTTTGAACTTGAGCCCCACTTTCCTTATCCCAACAACAGTACCTGCCTCCTAGGAGCAGTGCTTAATATGTAAAGCACTTTGAAAAGGTGTGGCATATAGTGAACAAATCTGTTTGTTTTAGCTGTTAGCTCTCTCTATCATTACTGTCCTTTGGGCCCTCTGAAGAAATCTCTAACATCCCCACCAGTGGATACTCAAAACTCTACTTGATTCGGTAAGGACGAGGACACAGTACTCTGCAAAGCATTCCATAGCACTAACAGCAACGCTCCCCCTTTTATAACTTCCACCTGTGTAAGCTCCGTCTTCCTGAGCCCTTTCTCTTGCATGTAGTTGTCCCACAGATGTTTGCAGAGGGCAATCCTGAGCTACTTCCCAACCTGGCTCCTCTTTAGGCTCAACATTTGATCCGGCAATAAATCTTCCCAGGTCTTGTGTGTATCACAGCTGTGCTATCAGGACCAAGGGAAGGACCAAGGACAGGCAGCACAATGATGCCCTGGGAGGGCCCACTTCCAGGATGCCCTATGGTCAAAGCACTGGCCTTGCCCTACAACCAAGCAGTGAAGAAGGAAATACCCTCTTGAAGAGCATAGGACTTTCTGTGCTTGATTTTATTTAGTTTCACCCTATGATGAAATTAGTCAAACAGAATGATGTTTTATGTGATAATACTTAAGACTGAAGAATTAGTTCAAATAATTTACTTTTTCCCTAATTGAATTTTCTCTTAAAGTATAACTTAATTTTGTTTATATTTGTGCTACAGAATTCTGGGGTCTTTGACATGTGGCTCTCAAATATCTCTAGGGGTGTTTCACTTGTTTTAAATGATAAAGAGTTACTCCAGGGCACAGGTCTGTTCTGAACTCATCAGATATTTTCCTTTTTACCACAAACAGTCCCAAACTCCATGGAGGTCACACCTTTTACATTGGAAAAGCAAGAGGCCTGACCACCTGACCAATTCTGCAAGAGTCAGTTTCCTTCAAAGACAACTTAACTTTCCCAAATTTGATGTCGTTTGGCAAAATAATTGGTGCTATCTTGTAAAGTTAAACATTCATATTATGAACCTGATTCATATCCCCTAGAAGTGGCATTGCCCAAAGGCAGTGGTTCTGAACCTGGGTAATTCTGTCCCCCTGGGAGACATTTTTGGTTGTCAAATCTAAGGAAGGGGTGCTACTGTCACCTAGCAGCCTTAGATGTCATGACCTATAAGGCAAAAGACAGCCCCCCACAACAAAGAAGGGCTTGGTCCAAAGTGTCACTAGTGTCAAAGCTGAGAGAAACTGCCTGCAATACGGAAGCACATGTGCACCAGGACATGAGTCTAAGAACACTCGCAGAAACCATGTAATGGCCAAAAAATGGAAACAACCCAAATATGTACTAATAGGAAAAAGAATAAGCTGTGGTATTCCAAACAGTGAACATGGATGACCTTCAGCTCCATGTGACTCTATGGATGAATATTAAGAGCATAATGTGAAGAAAAGAAAACAAGTGTAAGAAGAAATATGTTATACTTTTTTATAAAGTTCCAAAAGGCAGAAGTGTATAATATATTGTTTGGTTATACAAATATGTCTGATAATCCTAAAAACCAATAATAAACCCATACGATAATGATAAACAATATTTATGAGTGCTGGTTACCCAGGTCAAGAGATGGGAGAGTTGGAAGTACACAGATAAATGTGGTTTAGGGGTAATGCTCTGGGTTTTTAGTGAGGCCACAGTCTCACTGATGTCCTTTATATTCATACATACATTTTATATAAAAACAAATAAAGACAGGGCCACTCATGGACCAAAGAGGACAATGTATCATGAACCAAGGATTATGATTAATCCAACTCTGAACAATTAGAATGTTTAACATAGATTTCACTTTCTTTAAGAGAAGTTTTAGGTTCACTGCAAAATTGAGCAGAAGGTGCAGAGATTTCCCAGCATGAGTAACAAAACACATTTTTTTAAAGCAAAGAGGTATAACTATGGAGCAAGAGCTCTCTCTCCCTTTGTCCAACAAATATTTATTGAGCATTTATTACGGGCAAGATGCTGGGGTATAGTGGTTAAAAGAAGTCCCCATCCTTGGAGTTTACAGGCCCATGACGGAGAAAGACATTAAACAACTAATTGCACCCAGAAATATTTGACTGAGGAAGACTTCCACGTGCTGTTGGAGCAAAACCCAAAAGGCCAAGCAGAAATTTGACCAGAGGACAAGATGGGATTTTGTACATGATACTCCCCTGTTCACACACATCTACTAACCCTAGGATCAAGTCCAACCCTACATAATACTCTAACCCCCCATTATCTCTCCAACTTTGTGTCCGACTTTCCCTTCATGAACTTCCACACCCAGTCTTTATTGGTCTATTGCTCTATCTGCCCAACACCAAGGGCATGTCAACTTGGGGTCCTTGCAGGAGCCATTCTCCCTGTCTGGAGTTACTCCTCCTCTCTTTCTCTAGTGGGCCCACCCCCCAGGGACATCTAGTAAGTTCTTGCTGCCTATTGAAGTTCTTTGTACTGTGGACCTAGCATGGTGTTCATCATGGAGAAACTTGCATGGATGGTCAAAGAACAAGACTGGCAAGAACCGAGAGATGACCCTGGAGATCTCCCCACATTGCAGGTAGGAAAGAAGAGATCCAGAGAGGACAAGATCACAAAATTTGCCAGTAAGAACTCTGGTCTCCTAATGTCCAGGCCCATGTCCTTTCTACCATGCAGGCTACCCCATGAAACAAGCAGAATCTAAGTTGTTTTTATCACTCAATCATCGCTGCACTGTTCCTTCTGAGCAACAGTCTCCTGAACTCTGCTTCTCGATCCTCCTCTCACATAGCACAGCCGACAAAATACCATTTGCACAGCTCGGTAAAGGACAAAGCTGTGTGTGGCCCCCAGGAGACCTGCCCAGTGCCCCAGTCACCCGAGACCTGCCTGGTGCCCCTGAGGGAATCCGTCTTGACACAGGTATGACCCGTGTGTGGCAACTAGTTAAAAAGCTCTGCAGTAGGCTTAGATAAGATGCAGACATTTTAAATGCCCTATTTAGTTCTGTAAAATGCATGGGAAAGAGCATAATGAGATGAAAAAGTATTTCATATAACTATTTTGTTAAATTTATGACAGAGAAAGTGCCCCTGTGGGCTCCTCTGCATTGCTCTGTGTTAGAGGATACTGAAACTGGAGTTTGAACTCAGCCACATAGTGACTCACACTTTCTGTTAACTTTAAGGCTGTTTCTAGGTTACCAAGGGTCCAAGATGAGATTTTAAAATTTCCAATTAGTGATCTTAACCAGTTAAGACATATATCTGACCAACTGGAGGAGTGATTTCATTCAAAAATAGAGTTTTGTTGTCCACCAAAGAGAGAAAAAAGTTTCCCTCTAAAGATTTTGCCAGCCAAGAGAATGAAAAGACATCTAACAGAGCCCAGCTGTTACGCTGATGTTTCCATGGTGAGAACCCAAAGTTAGACAGGAAAGTATTTATTGTCCCTGTAGCACGCAAAGCTTAGAAGGAGTATACGGTCCAGGCCATGGATACTGAATATACCCAAGAACAGAACCTTAATACAGAAACCATTATTTTGCTATTTTGTTTTAGAATGAACTACTAATGGATCCAGCACATTCTTTTTGCTAAAAACAGAGCAGTTTGCCCAGCCGGGTGTGATTCAGGGGTCGAGCATCAACCCAGGAACCAAGAGGTCATGGTTCAATTCCAGGTCAGGGCACATGCCTGGGTTGCGGGCTCAATCCCCAGTAGGGGGTGTGCAGGAGGCAACTGATCAATGATTCTCTCTCATCATTGATGTTTCTATCCCTCTTTCCCTCTTCCTTCCTCTCTCTGAAATCAATAAAAACATATTTTTAAACACACACACACACACACACACACACGCACACACACACAATGGAGTAGTTTAATATAATAGAATTCCAGTCTGTAGAGTATAAACATCAATAGGAGAAAAAAACAACAACACAATTAGTAGCCGAGTTGCAGATCTATTCATGTATAAAACAAATCAATCCAGTGATAACCAAGGACCTTGTGATGTCTCACTACTTTCTTTTGTATGTACTTTGATTTTATGATTTTAAAAACCTTTAGTCTCGGTCATAGATACTAGTAAATTGCTTTAAACGTCCCTGAGAGGTCTCAGAGAGCAGAAGAGACACTAGGATGACTGAGGACTGAAATTCTCTATGAACTTTTGGAAGCAGCAGGGATGCCAAGTGGCAGCGTCCAGACGTGAAAACTGCTCTGCCCTGTGACTGGCTTGGCTCTACCCTGAGACCCTGGGGCTCTCTTATCTCGCCCATAAAATAAAGTGCAACAGCAGAATGGGAACCTCCAGCGCTGGGGGTCTGTGATAGCTGGGGAAACAACACTGTGTGGCTATCAGACAAGTGCTCCTAACTCTAGAAGTTGTCCAATCACTAGTCTAATCCCCAGTTTAATGTATGTTGTCTGTTAAGCTCATTTCTAAGTGTTTCAAAAAATGGTACTCCCTGCACACATTCAGTGTTATGTTTTTTCACAAGTGGGAAGAAAACGATACTAAAGAGTGAAGGACTCCTAGTCAGCGATGAAAGAGACATAATACGTATGTGTTTAATTAAGCAGCAGATATCAAATATAACCCAACACGAGGAAGCCAAACATGTCTGAGTTTCAGTACACAGTAATATCTTTCTAACTTGTGACTCAGTTTGATTCTAAAACTCTAATTGCCTTTTTACATGCTTTGGACTTCAACACACCACAGTCAGCTCATAATATGGTAATAAAGTACAGATAATTGGCATCTAGAGATAAACCCCAAATCTTCTATTTCAGCCAGTGTTCTTCCCAACAACCTCATTTTCTATTTTCTCCCCCTCTCAAGTCATGCCCCAAATTACCAACCGTGACCACATGGACTTGTTTGGGTAGCATTTGCTTTCTACTTCATTGACCATCTGCTGGTGTGGATGCCAATGAAGAATGAATTCTATAAAATGGAGATAACAGGAAGAGAAAAAAGTGGCAAAGGGCCAGAATGATTGAGAGACCTTCACCAAAGGAACTGGACACATGTCACAGGTCTGCATGTTGCCCTGCACACTCCCACAGCTCCCACAGTGTCCCAAACAGTTCTGGGCTCAGCCTGGCCCAGGAGGGTGGGCCTGGAAGATTCAGCAGTACTGCCTTTCCAACGCATGCCTCGACCTCTGCATGCCTCTCCACAGTCAATAGCAATCAGTGATCCTCACCATTATGATATACTATTTGAAAATGTGAAGGCTTCAGAAATTGTATTCAACTATTTGGGGATGTGGACTGAGCATGTCCACAGGGTTGAGGACAACTGCCCTAGTCCAAGCTACCCATGTTTTTCAGTGGTTTTGCATCAATAGCAAACAAGTGTCCCTATTTCCACCCTCCTTCACCTTGATCCGATCGCACCAGGCAGACAGGCATCTGTTCAGATGTGCACTGCACGCCAAACAACAACAAGACTCCGTGCTGTGGTTTCTAAGACCCTGCATGACTTGACCTGCTTACTGTGCAACCTCATCTCATCTCTGTTCCACCTCTGTGTCCCCCTTAACACTCAGAAGCCTTGTCTCTTGAGACACCTATTAGTTACCCGGGTACATCATGCCTTTACTCCCTTTGCCATTGAACACGGCATTGCATCGGCCCAGGCAGCTCTTTTCATCCTTTAGGATTCAGCCTCAATACCTGAGAAGGCTTCTTGGATGACTCCCATCCCACTATACTCTTTTCTAAAGAATCTTTTAAAATTAATATTAAACTACAAGTATCCAAACTCCATTTAAGAAGATATAATATTACTAATAAAAATTAAGTCCCCTTTGACCAGCGGTAACCACTGTTATAAATTTGGTATATAAATTTCCAGATGAAAAAAATTAGACATGCCCTAGCCAGTGTGGCTCAGTTGTTTGGCTGTCATCCCCATGCACTGAAAAGTTGCCAGTTCGATTACCAGTCAGGGCACATACCCGGGTTGCAGGCTTGATCCCTGGTGGGGGACATACAGGAGGCAGCTGATTAATATTTTGTTTTTGCATTGATGCTTCTCTCTCTCTCTTCCTCTCCCTTCCTCTCTCTCTAAAACCAATAAAAAATCTTTAAAAAAATTAGACATATTATTCTACAATTTTTTACACAGCAATTGATGTGACAAGTATGTTGGTACTTATAATATGGTGCATTTCTTAATGCTGGTTGCCTTCCATTATATGGCTATTGCATGTTTTAGTTACCTAGCCATTCCCCAATTGTTTGCTGTTATAAGTGATGCTGTAAGAACAACCCCTGTGCATGTCCTTGTGCACACCTGCAAGTTCCCCTCAAGGTCATACCTTTAGATCCCTGTTGCTCTCTACCACACAGCCCTACTTGCTCCCTTCAAAAGCTCTCCTCCAAAGCTACACCTGCCTTGTTACAATATTTATGTGTGCACTGTCCTATGAGCCTGGACGCTTCATAAGCATCTTGTTTACCATTGTACCCTCAGGACCAAGAATGTGATGGCACAAGAAAATATGAGTTGAGTGAATAATGAATGAGTATGATTCAGCTCTCCTTTAGCTCATGAGCTAGTATTCCTGCCTCAATAAAAGCAGGACAGTGATAATATCAAAGTTCATAGAATGTCAATACTGACAAAGAAGTCCATCAACGTAAGCTTACTGTGAAATAACATGCGCAGGATTGGGGTTTGTCTCCTAGCTGCTGGCTTGCTCATGTGCTTACAGACATGAGCTACTACAGATGTGAACTCGAGTCCCAGCCATGTTTTAACAAGCATAAAGGTACTTCATCTTTGCTTCATGATATCCCCTCCATTTCCTGATAAAAATGATTTACCCTTATAATTCAAAGGCAATTTCACAAAGCTTTTCATAGGTGAAAAAAATATAAGCAAAGAAAAATATCTTCTCAAGTCCAGTTCCGAAGGCCTGCCATTGGCACGCAGCCATGCCCCCGCCGCCCGACTCAGCCCGCCCACCCGAGACCTCTAGGAGAGAAATGCCTGCTACAGCAGGTCCTGACTGGCCACAGCCTTGTGGGGGCTCATCTCTAGTCAACTTTTAATCTCCTGTTTATAAAACCAGAACCACACGCTGGAAAAATAAACCTCAGGAATGAAGTGATTTCTCCGGGGCAGTGTGAACACTGTAATTGAGTATTCCGGAGGTGTGATATAATTGCCTCTGAATTCCTTCCTGAGCTCTGTGTCTCCGGGAAGCTTGCTGCATCAAGATGATCAAAAGGCATTTCGGCTGCAGATGCCTGTCCCGAATGCGCCCAGGTTTCCTTGCCCACTGCAGGCCACTCTCCGAGGCGAGGGGCAGGCTCCTTCATCTTTGCTTCGTTCTGCCTCCCTCGGATTCTCTCCAGGAAAAGCAGGCTCTACTCGGAGGCCTGCAGTCACCTACTTATTCTATTTATTTAACAACCTCTGTGCCGGGTACTCTCATGCTGAGCACTTCACAGAGTTCACTCATTTTATCCTTATGGGAACTGCCAAGGTAGATACTATTGTTACTCCGTTCACAGAAGAGGACCTGAGGCACAGAGAGGTTAAGGAATTCTCCCAGAGTCACACAGCTAGTAAGCCAGGATTTGAACCCCGGCAATTCAACTCTAGCACCCAAGCTCCTGACCACCGTGCTCTGCTACCTCTGCTACCATCATTTCTTTGTGGCTCGAAAAAGAAAATGTCTCTTCCATTTAAGGACTGAAAGAAGCCAACAATTCTCCCTACTTTCAGAGTCTCCCCTGAACATCGATGCCTCTTCTCACTGCACCCATGTGCATGGGGAGTCTAGCAGGCCTCACCCCCTGCCCATCCCACCGAGGCCCCATCCCACCAGAAGGAGAGCTGATGACAGCTTGGTATGGGGCACCACAAGACGTACTTGAACCATGACGATAGCCCATGTTAATTCTGATCAGGTTCTGAACCATAAACAACACTCACTTAGAAATGGGTATTTTTTTAACATGGATATGATGCTTCTGTGATCACTGTCAGCATGCTGAGCACGTGGTGTGAGACCAGACTGCCATTAGGCCCTTTTTCTCGGGGCCTGTCCAAAGGGCTCCCTTGCAAAGTGCTTCCCCAGCATCACTCTGCCCAGTCCTCCTTTTCATTATGGCAGATTTGGCCTCTCCCACCCCCATTTTCAGGGCTGTTTCCCTGTTCATTCAACCTTCCTCAGTGAAGAGTTACCAGCAGGCTCCCTCCACATGCAGACTCTTGTCAAGCAAAGATAATCTCATTCCTTCTTCCATGATGGGATTCAATCAGCTCAGCTTAGCGATCCTTGGGAAGCCTCAGCTCACTTGCAAAGGGACCTGGGAATTCCATGTGATATATATAGAGAGGCTGGCTCTGCAGGACCACCCACACCCACACCTGTCCCTCCACAAGGTGCCGAGGAAAATCGAGCTCCTCCAGGAAGGACTGTGAACATTCAGAACACTGCGGGTGGGGCGGGGGGAGGAGTATGTGTTGGGGGAGGTGCGTTATAGGAAATGGGCTTGACCCTCAGGACGAAAATTTCCAAAGCAAATCAAAGAAACAAAGACCTTTCCTCTCTGTGCAGTGTGCCCGCCGGCACTCCCACAGTAAATCGCTTATCTCTCCCTGAAACATCACACCGGGAAAGGCCACTCTAGCTTTAGAAACACTTACACTTGAAGACAACTGGTTTCAAGGTTCACTGAAGGGGAAAGACAGAGTTCTTGGTTTCAGCATTTCCTAGGGCTTTATCCATTCACTTCTTGGCTCACTCCGTTGGTTTCCACTGGGTTATGGCATCTACGCCTAGGTGTCAACCCTTACCTATGTGTACCTGAGTCCAGAAGAGCCTATCCCACTGACACCTCAACTAAAAATGCCCAAAGCTCACCTCGTGGCCTTACAACCATCCCCTGACTCTGTGTTAGCGGCAGCGTGGGAATCACCTAGGATCCTTCCTCTCCTTCCTCTGCCTCACCATATGATGCAGTCACTGTCCCACACTTGCCACTGTCCCTGCCTGCTGCAAGCCCCCACCACCACCCTGTTTGCAGTCAGCCCTCCTCTAGGGCACTCTCCATGCTCCTCCCAGTGGCCTTCCTGAAACACAAACCTACCTCACTTCCTCACTTAAAATTCATCAGTATCCCTGTTAAGTTTTAAGAACCAAATCTGCCATTTTCTTCCCAATCTAGAAAGTTCCCCAATTCAATTCAAGAAATCCAAATCTCCCAGAAACCTGCCATCTGGTCCCAGTG